>NC_086286.1:55820516-56132629 GCF_963924245.1 Chroicocephalus ridibundus | reverse complement strand
ACTATGATCAGCTCGTGTCCCCCAGAGATTACGTTTCGCAGTGCAGGTAAGTGGGCAGCCAGGATTAGTGAATGAGTTCAATAAGACTCACAAGTTTCAATGATTCACTTTCCTGATGGTTTTTTGTTGTGTTTTTTTTTCCCCTGTAGGTAATACTAGCACAAAACCAAGTACCCAATTTGTCACTACCTACCAACACCCTATTTAGCCTCCCTTAGCTCAGTATAAGACAGCTGCTCTACTAGGTGATTTATTCCATACTCTTAATATAATTTTATTAAAGACAAGAGTCCTTGAATCCAGTGACTTCTGCATTGATAAATCTGACACCTCTCTGCCCTTTGATGACTTTCTTAGACATATCAGTGAGGTAAGTGTAGCAAATGTGTTAAAAGGTACAGCAAGCGTTCCTTTAAGAAATAGCAAACTAAACATTGAATTTAAGTCTGATGAAATGTGTCTAGGTGTACACTGAGGGAAAACAGCTGAAATATTCAAAGTGTTATGTTGTTATAATACAACGAAGAACTAAGTGGGAGTAAGCAGAATATTCTGATGTGTGAGCTGAAGCTGTTGGGCTCTAACAGAAACCAGGGCAATGCAACTCCCCTTGGCCCTGTCAAGCTTACAAGGATTATCTTGCATTGCTTCTTACAACTTTTCTCTGAGGATTTCCAGACACTGTATAAGCATAGAAAAATCAAGACTCGTAAGGGAATAGCTCTCTGTACTGTAGCCATACATATAATCTAAATGTTTTCTTTATACATGTTTTAACAAGTCCCACAGAACCTGGTCTCTGGAAAGAGCTCTTGTAGGCAGCAGCCCTTCTAGCCGACGCTAGTGGCTGGGGATGTCAGGCTCCCAAGGGTGACAGCAAGTGTGCATTTCCCAAGGGTGACAGCAAGCGTGCATTTGTCAGTACATTACCCGCTTCTCTCCAGTAACAGTTTCATGGATTGTTAAATTTGGCACAGTGTATATATGTTTTATTCTTGTGGTCAAATGAGTTTGAGGCAGGATCCAGGTAGCCTCATACTCAACTCAAAGGCACTCTTGAACATTTTCCTTTCCACAAATGAGGCAAGAGAAGTGATTGCAGCCCACCTTGTTGAACTGCCACTTAAAAAAAGAAAAAGTATGCATTTTAACTATGATAGCTCTTTATCAGACTCATTTCTTTTATAGTCCTACCTAATTAACCTTGCATTGCTGAGTCAAGATTTTTACCAACAGCTCTATCCAGTTACTGCAGACACTGTCCTATGGCTCTGATGTAATTAAGCATTAGGGCCCAAACTTTTAGCATCAGTATGCTAGTGGAGTGTGTCTTAGAATGACTGAATGTCATGAAACCCAATAATGCACTTCCAGACATAGCTTATTGTGCTACTTTTGACTGGGATAGAGTTAATTTTTTTCATATTAGCTAGTATGAGACTATGTTTTGGATTTGTGCTAGAAACAGTGTTGATAATGCAGGGATGTTTTTGTTACTGCCGAGCAGGGCTTACACATAATCAAGGACTTTTCTGCTCCTCACACCACCCCACCAGCAAGTATGCTGGGGATGCACAAGAAGCTGGGAGGGGACACAGCTGGGACAGCTGACCCCAACTGACCAAAGGGATATCCCATACCAAATGATGTTATGCTGAACATATAAAGCTGGGGGAAGAAGAAGGAAGGGGGGGGGCATTCGGAGTGATGGCATTTGTCTTCCCAAGTAACCGTTACACTTGATGAAGCCCCATTCTTCTGGAGATGGCTGCATGTGGGAAGGAGTGAATGAAGTCCTTGTTTTTCTTTATTTGCCTGCGCAGCTTTTGCTCTGCCTATTAAACTGTCTTTATCTCAACCCACGAGCAACCTCACTTTTGCTCTTGTGATTCTCTCTCCCATCGTACCAGGGGGGAGTGAGTAGCTCAGTGGTGCTTAGTTGCCATCTGGGTTTAAACCACAACACTTATTAATTAATGGAAGATGGATGGAAAACAGCTTTTGGAGACTAATTTTCCCCATGAACAGATTTAGTTGAACAAAATACATACAGAGAATTCAACACTGTTTTCACAAGTATATACTTAAAAAATACAACTGTTCAGGTTGCTGAGATGTTTGCATATCACCAACGCATGTCCTGGAAACTGGTATATGTGAGCGATGCTCACCAAACCCCCTGCCATCAGTTTCCATTTGTAATGAGTACTCAAGGCCATAAGGTCCTTTGTGCCATAGAGCTCCTCACGGGTAGACATGAAACCCGTGCACCACCAGGTTACAACCAGCACTCACAGAGTTCTCCTTGTTAGTTTCAATAGCCGGAAGCTACTTGAAATGAGAGTAATTATCTGTAATGAGATACTGTTCTTCTCAAAGTAATTATGGTATATCATACCAATACATGAAAGTTTTAATGAGTATCTCCCATAGCGCTAGTAGATACCCAGCCTACTGGGTTTATGCACTGCTGAAAACTTGTGTATAATTTTACATATATTACTTCTATAATTATTATAATTGCAAATTATTTCTTGCTCTATGATTATGGAAATATTTTCCTTTTGATTTGAAATAACTATGATTAATTACTTCATACCTCATTGTCCCATATGGTAAAATACTATTCTTCCTTAATAAAGGAATAAGTTAGAAACTTCTGGGGTATCTCCTTGATTTAATGTACAACTCACAGAGGGATTTTCTTTTGTTTCTTTTAACTGCTATAAAAATACGTGTAAACTCTTCTTGCTTTGCCGAATAATGTTCAAAACCAATAGTCTGTTGTAGAGTGGAGAAGAGAGGTTGAACAAAGACAGAAGACAATGTCCTGCAAGCAGGCACCCTAGAATGGTAAGACAGGCTGATAGCAAGGAAAGAGCTGAGGTTTGGATTTGCTGTTGTTTTGTTTTTTCCTTTGCTGCATGCAAATAAACATTGAAGAACAATTTTTGAAACACCCCAGTTATTCCCAAAACTCAGTTTAATTGTGTTGTGTTTTTAAGCCTCTTGTAGACCACTGTTGATTATGGTCTCTTTCAATCCCATAAGATTCCGGTTACATCTGACTGGAGTAAAAAAAAAAAAGATTGACATTTTCAGTCTCCTGAGAAACACACTCTCACAAGGTATCTTCAAAGTATGTGAAACATACAAATAGGACTGCAGTCCCTCTGCAACAAGTAGCAGCCAAGGCTGTCTCACAAAACACAGCTGGAAAGAAGAGAAACAGCCACTTTCAGACCCCCACTGGCAAGTAACAGGGTAGTAATCATTTCTGTGGGAAACAGGAGTCTGAAATTCATTTCTCATGTCCGCCTGGAGTGTCTCATGGCCACCTCTGCTCTTCCCCCAGAGCAGGACTAGCCAAACTGGTTGAAGATGGGTCACTTTTACGGCTAGGCTTAGGGGCCAGGAGCTGGGAGGAGAGCCTGCAGGACAGGATTTCCCAATAGCCCGATGGCTACGTCTCTCACCTGAAGGAGACACAAGTTTTACTCTCTGCCCTTCCCCCATGACCACAAGAAAAGCGGGAAGAAAACACACTGGCTGAACCTTGATAAAATATGGTTAATTTTTAGGAAAGTAATTCAAGGGATAATACTTAGGTCAGTGTCCCTTCTGTGGCTTTCTTTTGTCTCATACTAGGAAGTATCAGTAACAGAAAAAGTAATTTGTAAGTAGAGTAGAAAGTTGAACTACGAAGAGTGAGAATAGAGACAGAATAGCTTCAAGAGAGCTATCTAGTATTGTTAAGGAAAATATTTAAGAGAAAACTTCATAGCTAATAGTTAATTTGCCTGAAAACTGAAGGTTTTCATGAGAGAAATAGGTCAGATTAAGCTAGCTTTTGAATAAATTATATTAAAGTTGTATGTAGTCTGCCTCTTAATAGTTTCAGGTGGAAGGAAAAATGTTAAATAAGTAACATGGTGGAAATAACATTTACATTATGATTACATTTAATTACAGCAAAGTTAGAAATTATACACAAAGTTTGAGAACCAACTTAGTTCTCAGGGCAGTCAATGCAGAATTTAATTTATGAATTAGGGTTATCTGCAACAATGACTTAAGAAGTCAGAGACATTCACAATGGAGAGTGTGGTGGGGGCAGCAGGAAGAAAGGTGGGAAGAGGAGATGGAAAAGGGGAGGAAGGCAACAGCAGAGAATGCAAGAGGAAAAGCAGGAAAAAGCGGGGCAAGCAGAGCAGAGGAAAAGAAGGCCCTAAGTACCTACCTAGGTAAATATGGATATGTGCAGTCAACTATGTTGTGTCTGCATATGAAAATGCATTAACACTGAGTTCTTATGGCATTTGCCAGCTGTTTCAGAATTGCTGTGACGCTGTTCAGAATTCCTCTCTGTGCCAGGAAGCTATTGCCCCAAGTAAATGGCACACTGGGGACAAACCCAGCAGGTACGTACCTCCTCTGCGGTGCAGAGTGAAACGGGAGCAGCCCACAAGGGGAATGGAAGTGTTTCCCCAGAGAATCCTCTGTTGGGTGACTAAAGCCCCTGTATGTGGGCATTAATGCTGCTGCAGTAATGAAAGCTGTAAAATATCTCCTCGGTTTAGACAAAAGGAGTAAAAATATGCTTTGTTTATTTAATCTTTTCAGTGTATCTCAAAAGTCCCAAGCTAGGTGCTTGAAGCCTTTATCGATTCTGCAACAGAAGTGAACTTGCCACGCTGAAATGCAGACAGCTGCAAGCAGGTGGGTGTTTTGCTGTTTTCATAATGCGTAAAACGGTCTAGAGAGCTAGACATCTTGCTCAGCATTTCTGAAGGTTTCAGGTGAGTGCAAAACTGACTGCTCAGCCTCTTACTAAACCATAGAGAGGTGCTTATTTTGCTTGTTCAGTATAGACTACATGCACACAGATTTTTTTCCATCCTGCTTATTCACAAAGCTGGGTAGCCATCTAGCCACATATATGGCCAATGAAGGCTTACAGGGTACAGCTCTGGTAGCATATTCACAAAACTAGGGTAACTATTGATACTCGTGAATATGGACATCTGCAAATGCATTGTGATATCCACGTACAAAGAGCTAAAATTAATGCCTTATGCCATCTCAATACTCTATTGAGTTGCAGAACCTCTGTCCCACAGGAGATGACAATGGAAGAGCTTTCATTTTGCTCCATCAAAGAAGCTCAACTTTGATACTGAAGAGCTACAGCCTGAGTTGTAGGCATGTAGGTACTTCATCCTCAATAATTCTTTGGCCCTTGTTATTTTTGCTGCTGTCTTAACCATAGTGGAGGATTCGGTGTGACAAAAACTGATTAAAACCAACCTTTGTCACATATGGTACCAACAGCCTACAGTCATCCGATGATAATGAATTTTCGTCACTACGCAAATGTAGCATTTTGAGACTAACTTCCAAGAGATTAAAAAATGCATTCCCTTTATCAAACCTCTGAGCAACTGCTACTGCCACCTCTAAATTGTGTTAGAGATGCTGTCTGGCATCATAGCAAAATCAGAGGTTTCTCACACTGTAGGGTGTCTTGGTGTATGGTACTAGATATACAACCTGTACTTGTGGCTCAGAAAGAGAGTTTTCACCATAAGAAAGAGGAGTGGAATGCTGAAATGGGTGGCTGTCTGGAAAATGCTTCTGGCTCATTTTTCTTCAAGAAAAATGAAAAAAAGACTAAGAACAACTCCACTCAATTTTCATGTATAGCACAATGAAGACAATTTGCAGTCAGGTGAAACAGCATTTGAGGACAGATTTCATGGAGGATTTCAATAACAGGTACAATGCATTTATAAGTTGTGTTGTCTTTGTAGCTGGTGCTACTGGGGTAGCTTTGCTCAGCTGAACCTCCCTGATTTCAATATCACATTCAGCTCTGAGAAGCAGAAAGAGGATCACACACTGAAAAATACCTCAGGCATCCATCAGAATTTCTCTATTTTTTAAATGACCTTTGTATGGGAAATGCCAGGATTTTATTTCCTCAGGTGAAAGCATTTAGGGCACTATGAAGGTCACTTTTGGGGGTTAGGCTTTTTCTAAGTAACCTCAGGGTCTTCCATCTATATTAAGCATTGGAGGGATGAGTCCAGGTTTTATTCCTTTTCCCTTTACATTTTTTCAGTACAGAGCTCTCCTTTCTGTCGCAGCCCTTCACAACATCTCAAAATAAATTTGTTGGGGCAAGGAGGGATTTTGCTGAAATTGAGATTTGGGGCATTTCTGAGGTCCTCTAGGCTACTAAACCAACAGAGTAATTTCAGCAGTCGTATCCTTGTTCTAAGGGCATGCTTTCGATGAAATTACTTTAAGCTATCATATGTTCACACAGCTTTTTCCATCATATTAATTTGACAGACTGTTCGGGAACTTTCCCCAAGATTCTTCCTTCAAAATGTGATTCCAATGACTCAGATGAGATGTAAAGCAGCAGACCTAATTTTAGTGACAAAGTTTCATCAGTATTAGCTTACCTGTAGCTATGTGCATTCCCTTCAAGAACTGTTACTCTCTGGGCTAGCAGTAGAAATGTTTAGAGTTTTGGGGGTTTTGGGGGTTTTTTTGTTACAGCAATGCAAGCCATGCGTTGTGTGCTCAGGAATGAAAGCAGGAGTGGATGCAAAGGCTAAGGAGATGGTTTTGGAGGACTATGTAGGGCAGAAACAGGCAGACTTGCTGTCCTCTGCAGTCCTGCCCATCCTGCCCTTTGGGAAATTGCCCATGGAGTAATCTATCTCTAGCATCACACACGAAATTTGTTTTTAACTGTGTTATTTGGAGCAGGTGAGGAAAAAGTTAACAAGCTGCTGATAAGCCAAAGGGATGATTCAGGGACGAATGCTTGAGTTCACTCTCTTGTCATCTTTTATTTAGTAGTCAGCCAAGATGCCTAGGAAATCAAATAATACAGTAATATAAAAATAGTAATGGTGTTTATGAGCTTTCTTTCCAATGCCAAAGGCTTTAACTAACCCAGCAACAAGTACAGCTTTTATGTTACATGCTCCAAAGCCTGAACCCTGACTCTAGCTCTGAACTTAAACTCCATGTAAATGTGTATGATTAAGGGCTTGGCCTGAATCTTACACCTATTTTCTTTCTATCTTTTCAGGATGTGCAGAACCATTCAGTAAATTGGATGGTTGATGTTTTTTATTTTACAATCCCTAATCTTAATTGCATCCTTGGCACTAAGGTTATTACTCTTGGGGTATCAAAGCCTATTGTAAAACAGAATATAATGCCCATTCCCAATTTGTTCTTTTTCTGATTTTTGGGCCCTTATGGGATTCTTAAATTGATGAAATGTAACCACAATCCTAACTCTAACTTTTATCCTTAGGTAAAAATCTTCTGCTAGGAGACAGTAGCAATAACCATGAGAATTTTTCTATTTGTCTCTGGAAACTTCAAAGAACCTTGAAATAAAATAGGTTTTTGTGTATTTAGATTTTTCCCATATTAACTATATTCCCAACCATAATCCTTACCCTATCGTAGCCAGAGGATCACTAAAATGAAAACACAATAAAAATCTTTCTCAGAACGAGCACTTCTCCTTACTCTGTAAGGCTGGGAACAATCCAAGAATAAAATAGGATTTTCAGACTTTAAATTTCTTAACTGTAACTCATAGACCTAAGCTTAGTTACAGACAATGCATCAATATTGATAATAAAAGAGAACATAAGGCCTTAGGCTACAGTCCTAATCTTAATTACATGTTGTCTCCAATCCTACAAGAGGAATTAACAGCAGGTATTGGTTACTGGTCACAAACACCGCTCCTGTCTGAATAGACAATGGAGAATCAAGCAATGAGGGAAATCACATTTTAAAAGAGAATATAATTGAATGTCCTAGATATGTACAAGCCTTCTTATTGTCAGAGGTCTTACAGGATTC
The DNA here is from genome assembly GCF_963924245.1 of Chroicocephalus ridibundus. Lineage (NCBI taxonomy): Eukaryota > Metazoa > Chordata > Aves > Charadriiformes > Laridae > Chroicocephalus > Chroicocephalus ridibundus. The sequence goes on along the minus strand of NC_086286.1, from coordinate 56,124,727 downwards.
AGAAACAGAGCACCCGATGTTCTGAATTTCCCAACCTTAATCCTAAAGTAACGTTAACTGCCATCATACCTGGAGTAGAAGTGCTGTTTTAAGAACCGTGTATACATTAGACCTTACCAGCACCCGCCCTCCTCCAGTTTCCTTAGAAACTTCATTCATTCACTTGCTTTGGGTAGGGAAGAGGTTGTATTATGCCTCGGAGGATCAAGTAGCATCTCGTTTTCCTTTGACAAATGCTGTTGCATTGACTTTCTCATGTCAGGGAGTATGTGAAGAAAAACTTCATCACTGCCTGACAGCAATGACCGTATGTGTCATTCTGAGCAATAGGGACAATTAGCATTCAAAATGAGAGAAAAATCAATGATTTGCAGGTCTGGGGATTGCCTCCTTATTTGGCAAGCCCTTGCCCAGTAAAATACTATTTTTAAACATACATTTGTTGGTTGCAGTTTAAATTACTGTTACTTTTGCAGTATAAAGTCATATTCAACCATTGGTTGCTTCTTGCTGCCTTTCAATCGATAATTAAAAGCACTTTGAAAGCCTTAATTGAGTCAGAGGGTTAAGCAGTCGTGATAATTAATGTTGTCACGAGTAAGAAAGAAATCTGTTATGCCATCAGATCTGAGAGCTACCTCAGATTCATGTCTTTTTCATTTGTATTTACTGCTTATCTGTTTTTTTTTGAGGTTTCAGTGGAAATTGTCACAGGGAAAGAAAATTCTAATTATCTAAAAAAACGTCCTCTGATGGGTCTGTAGGAAGCCTTTAAAAAGAGCTAGAGAATATTAGTTTATAGCATGTAGATAGGTTGTTAAAAGATTTCTAAGATTAACTTTATGCGAAAACCTTAGAAACTGTCAGTGATCAAAACGACCTTTTTCTCATGTAATGCCACTTACATATTTGTTATGAACGGATTACTACAAAAAACCCCAGGACTCCGACGTCACTTTTTGTTTGTACAGATAATTACAACTAAGCACACTTACAGAAGGCCTATGAAGCTAGACAAACTTCTAAATTAGGTATCAGTAAAAAAAATAATTGTACAACAATGCATAAACTGAAATGAAATATGTACAGGGTCTCTTAGGTTGCTTTCACCTCAGTGAAGTTGTTACATGGTGAATACCACACAGCAAGTTAGCGGGAGAAAGAGAAACATTAATTGCATGTTCAACAGTGAAAGGATAAATCCTAAGTATAGGTATAAATAATACTGAAAATTAATTTTATATTGACATATCTTCTGCTAGCTCCATAACCTGCTACTCTTTTGAAAATACCTTTTTGTTTAAAGAGATACTGATTAGTATAATTCTGTCTTCTCAAAGTTTTCACGTGATAACATTAGACAATATTCTACTGTTCAGACTGAGAAAGAGATGAAATCATGAGGTCTACATTCACTTCGATCCAAGATTCCAATTTTAGAAAGGAACTTGAAGCTTATGTGCTCAGTGCCATGGAAAGTAATTTGTCTTTTTGTAGAGCTCTTCATAACAGAACTGGTACTTTCAGTAGGCAGACATGCAGAAGTCTGATTTCAAATACATGATGCCATAAATCCAGTCTGTGGGAATATCATGTTGACCACCTGGCACTTTTGTTTTTCTATTCTGTTTATCTATTTTGTTTTTCAAAGCTTTTTCTAAACTTTTTAAAAGTTGCAAATGGTGTTTTGTCACTATACCTTATGTCTGCTTCTAAACTAAGAATTAGAAAGCTTGAGGTAGGAAGGACTCTCTAGATATCATCTAGTCCAAACCCCCTGCTAAACCAGGGTCACCGCGAGCAGGTTGCTCAGGACCGTGTCCAGTCGGGTTTTGAGTATCTCCACAGATATCAATGGATATAAATGCCTGAAGATACTTTACGTGTTGCACCCATTCTCGGGAAGGTTACACCAAGTATTGTGGTAACCTTCACACTGGATGTCTAGCTTGTGAGATGTGTGCTCTATTAATCAGAGGAAATGCAAGCACTGTCCCTTTCAGACAAAAGGCTCATACTGGGCTCTCTCCACCTTATCATCCCACCTCTAAACAAGACTTTTTTTCCTTCAGGGGCAACTGCTTGTCCCTGCTCTCAGTGTGGTCTGACCCACAGGACACCTTCAGGCCTGAGACTGCTGCCTGTCTGCACTCCTAGCAGGAACGGTGTTATGAGGGCCAGCACTGCAGCAGCCTTCCTCCCTAGTTCTCCTCTTGAGAAGTCTTTCTCACCTCAATTTTTGAGATCACCCTCTCAAGCACTCACAAGGACTCATTGTTCTCCTTTGAAGATCTCCCCATCCTCCTGGTGGGATGGAAGAGGACTAAACAGTTTTATGAGCAGCCTGAACCCAGGCTGAATTCAGGCTGACTATAAGAAATACAGATGCCAGGGGTCCTGGAATGAAGGTTCAGGCTTCCCAGCACAGCGTATTTGCAGCTCTGACCATCTGGACTTTGTTACACAGGCCGTTTCCATCTGCCACCTGCTTGATGCCCCAATTTCTTTTCTGAGGTTGATCCCATCTGGTTATAGTTTATGGTTCCTTTTCCTGCACTGTAGGAACTGCACAGCTCTCTAACCAGACGCTGCGCAAATTCCCACAAAGGCACCATCCAGCCCCTTAGGAACAATAATGTTCATTGCAATTAAAATGTTTCCTAATTCCTCGAATCACCAAGGAACAGCAAGCAATATGAACATAAAGACTGGTGCAATATAACCACGTCTCACAGTCCACCTGAACGACTGTGCAATATACAAGAGCAATTGCATCTGTACAGGAATAGTTTTCACCATATCCAACTAAACCGAACATTTATGAAAACACTCCATAGAAACTTAAATGTGGGAGCCAAATGGGCATCTTTTACACTCCCACTAAAGGCACCGCTCACTTTACCAGCTTCTGTTTACCAGCTTCGGAAACATTAAAGTTTAAATTGACCCTGCAGAGATAAGCATGTGGTGGCATTGTGGCTATCCAAATATCAGTGTTATGTCAGTGGGCTCCACAGTACAGCAAAAAGAGCTGGTAGGCGTTTCCATTACTGTGCTAGTAGTTGTTTATTAACATGGAAAGAGGCAGTCCAGGAGCTACGAACAACATCCTTTCCTCACAGCCAGTGTTCCCAAGCACTCAGCCATCTGCTGGCCTGCCTACCTGTGATAATCACCCCTTCTCCCTGCCAAATTTTGTGCTGCACTATGCATGACATTTTAAGTGATTTAATGGACTAATTTGCATTTTTCAAATAATTTTACATGCCAATTAATTTCAGTTTATGGTTAATCTGCCCTTCCACAGACAGTGCTGGGGAAAGACACAGAAAAGCACAAACTTTGGCAGTTCTGAGTACATCAGAGGGGGTGCCTGGGGCTCTGGGCTGAGTGTGGGGGTTGGGGTGGTAGGAAAGGTGTGTGTGTGGGGTGTCTGAACTTGATGGGTTTGTGATAGCAGCAGGGTTTGCAGGAGTAAAGGAGAGTGCTGTAACTGTGACCTGCTCTTCTGGGTGGTGCTGCAGCATCTAGGAGAGCTGGAATAGCTGCACAGGCCGTCAGAGCAGTGGTAGCCAGGGAGATTTGCTTTTTTCCCCCCGAAGTTTTGCCAAACCCATCCCTTATATCTGTCCTGCCCACCTTCCAGCTGCTGCCACAGCTGGGTGCCTAAGTCCTATCAAAGGCAGCAAAGGGCAGCCGGGAGATCAGTGAGGGATCTGCCAGGAGTTAAGCAGAACTTAAAGGGCATAGAGCCTGGAGCACACACTTCCTGTCCCTAAACTTAATTGTCAAATAAAAGAAAAGGGAAGAGAGAAAGGCAGAAGATATTTGTGTGTCATTTTCAATGCCATTTATATATTATGAAACTGTAGCTACCCAAAGCACTGGAACTGGATATCTTTGAGCTAAGCCGTTATAAAGACTCTTCTTTCTTCATAAAGGTCTTTCCAAATGATGCAATTAAACCTTCTTATTAAGAACTTTGTCAGATTTAAATAGTAAATTTCACCTCCAGGGACAAAACCTCTAATCCAAAAGCTCCGGCTTCGCATACTTTGGATGCTCCAGAACTTTCCTGTTTCCCAATGACCGACAGCGCGTCCCCAACACTGTAGTCATTGCAGCTCCTTCTGCTGCCATGGGACAGGTGGCAGGCTCTAGCAGGGCTTCCCAAAAAGCTGACAGAGGATTTGCGACTTGAAATGCGATGATTAAAATTAACAACATGGTGCAAGTCTCCAGTATCTACAAATCTCTTTGGGGAAGTTGCTGATGTCTTTATTTTTTGTGATTATAAATGGCCTAAAGTTGCCCTCTACAAAGCTAATTTTTCAGATTACTTAAACCAGACTTAAGTCTGGTTTTATCCATTGTGCTAAAATGTCTGTGGCTAAAAATTAGAGAGGCATTCTCAGGGTTGGCAGATTCAACGTATTTTCTGGCTTGAATGCACTTCGAAGTCCTTGTAACATGCTATACTGATTGATTTTTATCAAGAACAGTCAATTGTTTTTTATTTCATCAGTGCTTCTGAAAAACGAGCAATGTGTGCGTGATGAGAGGGGAACTGCTTTATGAAGAAATTGTAGTTTAATAACATAAACACAAACTACCATAAAGTTCTGGGAAAATATAGACCTTGTCCTCTGTCTTTTTTCTTAGTTTTTAAAATTAATTCAGCTGAACTTATCAACAACCCTACTCTGAGAAAAGTGGGTATGTGAAGGTTTTTTGTTTGAAGGTGTGCACTGTTTTTTTGTTGTGGGGTGTCATATGCAAAACAGATTTTTAGTGGTTCTGACCACTTGCAATACCTAACAACTTCCGTACGTGAAATGCGTACCTGGCACCTTGAGCAATTTATATTCATCTCCCACAGTGAATTTAATCATGATCAAAGTTTTCATTAACTTATTTTGGGAAAATGCTGAAGCCTTTCCATTTCTTCCTTGAGGGGAAAATATACATAGTTCTGCAGGTGAGATCAAGGCTTTAAATAGTATTTGTGTTAGGTTTTAAGCCTTCAGAAACGAGGCAAACTGAACCCAGATTGTTCATAACTTAGTCTGCTCCTCTCTGTGTGACTAGTTTATCCCTCATAACATTGTGAAGCCAAATGAGAAGTCTCTTAATCAAGGTATTGGACTAATGCCAGTAGCCTCTTAGGAACATTTACAGGAAGTTGTCACCGAAATGTGACCTCTATCAGTGCCCTGAAGCCCCTTTACCTATATGAAGCCCCAATAGTTGTTGCAAAAATGAGTACTCGTATAAAGCATCCAAGGACTTGGAGTGATGCCTGAGGTGTTTTTCTGTGTTTCACACCCTTCATGTGTTTTCTGAGAGGAAAGAAAATCAGGAGACTCAAAAGTGCGATACGTATACTCATTCAGAATATGAATGATGTTTACATAACGTTCTTCTTAGCTATAAAATCGACAGCCCTATTTAAAGCCAAAAGAAATCTAAATCACTCTAATGACCTTTCTTGGGCTGTAGAAACCTGAGCCTTTTCCATCCCGTCAGATATTGTAACATATTTCTGTAATTATGCATGGGGAATATGTGAATACAACTATTGTGTGAAAGAAAAGAGAATATATGTTAAACAAAGCTATTGAAAACATGTCTGCTTAATGCCACCAGAAAGCTGTTAGGCATTGGGATAAGACTAATAAATTGCTTTTTTCTCTTAGGCACTTATAATGCCGCACTGATGTAGTGACCCAGCACTTCAAAACCTTCAATGTATTAATCCTTACAACACTTCAGCAAGGAAAGGAAACTCCTTCATTCCTTTCATGCTGCGTAGAAGGACAGAGAAACACCATTATTCACTCAGAATCACATGAGGACCTTGTGCCTCAAAAAGATTTAAACTGAGTTATCCGAATCCCAGGTCAGCAGCCTAGCTGCTTTCCTGTCTTTCCCCCCTTATCAAAAAAAATACACTTCTTTTTCCAACCAGTAATACTGTAATACAATATAAGCAAAGAAAGAGGACCTTCCACAGGGACCGTATCAATGAAACTGAGGTATTGGATTCTTTATAAATTCTCAAGGCTTCTTAAAGTTTTTTGGAACCTTGTGCAACCTTTGGGATTGCCTACTATCATTGGCAAAAATACTGTCCCTCTTGTGTTTTGCAACTTGTGATCGATCTGTATCAATGCAATCAATCAATCCTGTTGGGGACTCATTATTTCCAAACACAGCTGGAAGGGTAGCGGGAGCAGATAGGGTGCAAAGGACTGAAGCTCAAAGAGAGAAGTGTGACTACAAGTGAAAGGCTGGAGGACTTGAGTACTAAGCAAAATCAGGAACAAATAGACAAGTAATAGGAAGGTTAAAAGGCAGAATAGCTAGGGACAAAGCAGCGGACAGTATGAAGCAGCAGAGAAACGGTTCAGTGCTGCAGAGGAACACCTTGAGACAGCAAGAAGAGTATTCTGCCAGGAGCAGGGAAAGATCACAAGGAACAGGAACCTTAAGTAAGAAAGCAGACAAAAAACTGTGCTAAGTCCAGCTCTTAATGGACAGAAGAAACCCTACTCAGTATGGTGGGAGAAGGGGAGGTTGGTATTGAAAACCTCTTTGATGGTAGGAGGTTGGGTGGATGAAGGGGTCTTCCGGAGTGAAGCAGGAGTGAATGCAAAAAAAACTGGGAGTGGGACAGATGTCTCTTCCTCACAAGCAGCTCTCTCAAGCCTGTGCAGAGTACCATGAGATCAGCTCCTAGAATGGAGCATACCGATTCCCCCTATATGATGCGTGGAAAACATATATGCAAATCTGCAATGCTCTTTGCCTTCTCCTGTGAGCACAGGTGCTGCAGCGGCCTGCAGACAGCCTTTCCCGACACTGTTGCACATAGACCTGGGAGAACCCAAACTCATCTACTGCATTTTCTTGTCTACCTGGCACAAAAATAACCCCAAATTGTTTTCCAGGCTGGGAGGCTGAATCTCCATTCTCATTCTTTAGCTCCAGCGCCTCTAAAACATCTTTCCTCCTCAGACTTTAAAGGCACTATGTTGTCTAAGTTCTCCTTCCATTCCCCTGATTCCTCTTCAATTTTTTGTTTACAAGCCCATTTCTCCCACTTTAAGCAAAACTGTTAATTTGCCATTCTTATTCCTCTTTTTTTTTTTTTTTGGTAATATATTATAGTCTAATTAGTTTTCCAGGAGTACAAATAAGACTTCCCTTACTTGATTTTTTCTCATATCACTGGTTAAATTCCATGTCTCAGCAGGTGCCATCTTTAACTTCCCAATCGCTTGGAGAAATCTCAACTTTCTTAAGTTCATCATAAGCCACTCATACATCATTTATTTTACGTTTCTCATTAAAAGTCTGTATTTTCATTCCACAAAACCATTTGTAGAATAGCTTTTTAGAAGAGCAAATGTCATTAGTACCTCCGTGTTTGCATATATTTGTATTAGTACCTGAAGGATGGCAGAAATAAAGTTAATTTTTAATCAGTATGTACCTATATCTTTCATAATACCTTAGCACTGTTTCTCCTCTTCCTTCCGTACTTGTTCACTATCCCTCACATGTTATGATTTGGCTTAATTTAAGCCTGACAGATGCGTCCTTCTGAGGCGTATGCCCGTATTGTGGATACAGAGAATATGACTTCTATTGGTTTGTGAAGTACCATTCTTCTAGCGAGCTTCAGAGCTGTATGGACTCTGCAGTTCTCTGAACAGCATTATTAGGGTACACTCATTATGCACCTAATAGAACCTTTTTAGTCTAACTGTCTTACCACGATCAGCTGTAGGCATCACACTGGAACCTCTGGAAAATGGGTGTGCATATTTTTTTCTTGAAAAAAAAATAGATGCAAGTGAACAGATCTAACTCGAGATCTCATATTGCTAACTCTGTTTCCTTAACAACACATAGGGGTGTATCCACAAGAGCTATGAATGTGTCAGCCTGTGTGCGTGGGGCAGAGAAGGGAGGTCCTTTCCAGCAAGGTAGCTACATTCTAAAGGTCTCCCTCTTCATTGACTATAGGGCAAGAACAGAGAGATAAACTTCATGTGACCTTAGCTAGGAGAGTTTTGAATTTTAACCGTTGCTAGAATAGCACCTTCTCACCCATTAATGAGGCAGTAAATCGGTTTGCAGCAGGTTCTTGCCTCTAGATGTTTCCCATTCACTCCGTGAACAGTAGCAAACCAGAGTCTGAGTGCACCAATGGTCAGCAGCAGTTATGGAACAGCTTAGGAGCCTTCAGAAATATGGATCTAAGGAACAAATTCCTCTGTTCTGTGATTCTACTGCAGTTGGTGATTATTGTAAGAATAAGGTATTTGATCCTTGATTCCAACGCAAGCTGTGCCTGGGCATGAGGATTTATTGAGAAACTCTATTACACCCCCTCACCCTGCTGTTTCCCTGCTGATTGATGAATACTTTTTGAAAGCCATCACTTTCCCAATTTGCCATGCATTTAACAAGCACTATGCAATTTTTGCAGAATGTTAGTATTTTAACTAGTGAACCATGCATTGCTAAATGAAAAAAAAACAAAAAAAACCCAACCAAAAAAACCCCACCGATGTTGAAAATGTCTGTTGTTTCTTTCTCAGCAGCTTTAATCAGATAGTATTGCTGGACTTATTCTGTATGCACTTAGCTAGGTCTCTGGGTGCCATTAAACGATAAACTAGGATCTGGCCTTGCAGCCTGTTCCATGCAGCAATTCTCACTAAAAACAGGAGACTTCTGTGTGCTTGTAGCAATTTACCTGCGTACGATGAATTGCAGAACTCCTAACAGCCCTTATCTCTCCACCCGGTCTTAATTTCCAGGCTGAGGAGTAAAAATAATAATGGTCTTCCTTGCCCCGTTGACTACCACTGAAACACTTCAGGCAAGATTATGTGTTGGAGAGTGTGTGTGATCTCGTAGACAAATCACCACTTGAGACTTCTCTGAGCATGTGGGTGCTACTAGTACAGAAGTCAATAATAATGAAATAATTCAGTAAGACAAAACAACGAGTTCAGAATGGTAGGATATGTTTTAAAGTGAAACAAAAAGTGTATTTTTTTGGCTTATTGCACTGCAAAACAGTTCTGCATTTGCTGCTTTCTGATTTGCGTGCAACTGTTCACTGTGTGTGAACTGAAATTGGTTGCTTAAATCCTACTTAGAAAAGCCAACTGAAACACATCTTGCAAGGGCCTTTGCCTACCCTTTCTCATGTGCAAGCATCTACAGAAGTGACTACAGTTTTGGACCATATGGTAACCTTTGTTCAAGTCTCCAAAGTTTATTCCTTTTCCCTTCCCTTTTAGAATGTACATAATAAGCCCATCAACAAACACCAGGTTAGATAACCATATAATTGAAAATTTATTTTTCCCTGAATCTTGTCATCTCCGTGGAGCTAGTAGCAGCTGACAGCATGATTAGTACGTTATGCACAGTTTTGATTAGCACCAAGTATATTTTAATAGACATGTAAGAGGCAATCTGGAAATGTTTGTGGATAAAAATAATTGGGAAGATAAATTCAGGCATGATTAGAGAGAACATGTGGTTATCAAAAGTATGTTTCATGTAGTCAACCTTAAATTATTTCATTCCACGCACTCTTCTAAAACTAATCACAAACAAACATTGCCCAAACTGGAGTTACTCAAATGACCTATGACTCCAGAGCATTTACAATACGGTTCACCCTTTAGCCGGGGAAATGTCATTGAAAATGCCAAGTGAATGGGAAGCAGAAAGCTTAAAATGTTTGATATACTGTTAGCATTAATTTCCAATGTTTTCCTGTTATTGCCAAGTCTGTTCGAGTGTTCAGTGATATTATTTTGGGTTTCTCCTTTCCTTATTCATTCTTAGTCTTTCAGTGCATTTTCAGTTCTTGCTGGCGAGAGCAGTAAGGACCCCTTCTTTTTCTACAGTCTTGTACTTGGCTTACAAAGCTCTGCAGCTATTGTCATGCACTACTTCTGAAAGCACTGTTAATCCTCAGAGTATTATCTTGTCTGGGATACTATTGAGCAGAATGCTGATTCCCAGCTCAGTCCTGAGTTCCACAAAACCCAGAATTCTTATGCAGTCTTATGATGTCAGTAGACATCTCCAATCAGCTTCCTTCTTTGGGCAGGAAGGGGCACCAGTAAATTCCATGTGAAGACTACTTTCAGGCCAATAATTTTCCCTCACAGATATAGCATGCATCCATTTCATAAATGCGCAGACTGTGTTACAGAGTGACTTGATAGAAGCTCTGGTTCAGCTCTGGAGCTCTCAGCACAAGAAGGATATGGACCTGTTGGAGTGGGTCCAGAGGAGGGCCACGAAGATGATCCGTGGGCTGGAGCACCTCTCCGATGAAGACAGGCTGAGAGAGCTGGGGTTGTTCAGCCTGGAGAAGAGAAGGCTCCGGGGAGACCTTATAGCGGCCTTCCAGTACCTAAAGGGGGCCTACAGGAGAGATGAGGAGGGGCTGTTTGCAAGGGCATGTAGTGATAGGACGAGGGGCAGTGGTTTTAAACTAGAGCAGGGTAGGTTTAGATTAGACATTAGGAAGAAGTTCTTTACAGTGAGGGTGGTGAGACACTGGAACAGGTTGCCCAGAGAGGTGGTGGAGGTCCCATCCCTGCAGACGTTCAAGGCCAGGCTTGATGAGGCTCTGAGCAACCTGGTCTAGTTGAAGATGTCCCTGCTTACTGCAGGGGGGTTGGACTAGATGATCCCTACCAACACATTCTATGATTCTATGAAATGGCAAACAGCAAATACATTGCAAAGCCAGTCACAAAATGTCAAGCCAAATTCTTCAAAAAAGGCTAAAGAAAGCCTAGCCCTGATTTAAACTTTGCCCTGATTTGAGCAAGGGGTTAAACTAGATGACCAACTTTTTTTCATTACTAGTTTCATTCTATGGTCCTGTACTTTAGCAGCTAGATAACTTCACTTTCCAAAAGCACTACATGCCCAGCAGTCCTCGGTGTATTTGGCTGTACAACAATCTTTGGTGACCTGAGAGGCACAATCATGCATATACCAAAACAAATTGTTAAGATTTAAAGTTCTGGAGCAGCTTTAGAGAAATGGTATGTATAACTTCTGTGGGATCCTTTAGGCGTTCCATCTGAACTTCTGATTGATTTATTTTATTTTTTTTATTATTTCTTGGCTTAAACATGTTATCCTTTTTTCCCCTGTTTTATCTTTGGAACAGCACATTCCTTTTAAAAATTGTGTGGATATCTTACATCCTTTAATTTGACTACAATATAAACAATACACTTGGGCAGAATTCCCCTCCCCAAATTCAAACAACTCACAAAACCAATCAGCATTTGGAGCAACACATCAATCCTTTTTACCAAGCTCAGAACAAAAGGAAAGGCTTATATAATTTTTTTGACTTGTTAGTGTTTTTCTTTTGGTTTGCTTTTTGTTTATTTTAATTGATGCAGAATTGCCAAATGTCAGTTTGAAGGAACTAATTTTACATGGGTGCCAAAAATGAAGGGAAAAGACTTATACCTTTTTGTCATTGTGTTATAGGTTGGCTTATCCTTCATTCAGAAATTGGGTTTAGTCAGTAATACTGCTTCCAGCCTATCCTTCAGACGTGCTGCTCTTTGTGGACTTTGGCTTGATGCTTCTCTCACTTGCACTGGTGTAAAGCAGGACAGATATCAGTAAAGTCAATGAAAATTAGAAAGTCTCAAAGTGAGAGTGAAAGGGAAATTAGTCCCTTATTCTTAGCAGTTGATTAGTTTTAACACCCTGGAGAAAAGCCAGGAGGCATTTCACACTCTAACAAGCCTGTCATTAATACAGATCCTGAGGCTGTTAATACCTTAGTAATATATTTTCAGCTGTTTATAGCACCAGCATCATTTCATTTGAGAAGAAAGAAAGTTCTAGTCTCAGTAAATATATCAGTTTATTGTGATCTCTGTTTTCATGTACTTATAGGAACTGTATAATGGAAAACCTTCCTAGAGGTTAAAAAAAAAAACTAAGAAATGAGCCTTTAAAAATCACCAATCAAAATGAAAAACAGCTTGAGTGAAGGAGGATGAGCGCAGGTATTTATTATCCTGCATCCTTTGTCTGACTTATGAAGTGACACTGCAGATCTATAATTTTTTTCAATGTCTTTTCCAGGCACAGCTCAAATTTGCTGGGGACATAGATCTTCCTTTCCCTCACAAAATACAACAGATACCGGACTCAAAAACTCATAAGTTAATATGCTTTAGTGAGGATTTAATTACCAGGGAGCTTTGCTCTGAGTAGAAGCCTCATAATGGATAGAAGGTCATTTTAACCAGTGAAATGGTTAAACAATTTAGTGAAACTATTTATCAGAACATCTTTGGTGGGAGTAGCTACCTAGGGATTTTGAAAAACAGGGATCTTGGGCATTTTAAAAAATATTCATTTTGTTACCACTTGCACTTGTCTTAAAGTTTGTCCGTAGATAAATACCCACAGTGTTTTTTCCCATTTTTCATCCACTAAGAGATCTACTGTTATAATTCCATGTCTCCTGTAGAAATAATTAATATGTAAGACACATTTTGATAAAGGTGTCAACACGCAAGCAATGCATGAATGCTTAATCTGTCAGCTGTCAGCAGTAAGGCAGTGGTGTGGCTCTCATTTTGCACTTTCTATGCTTTTATGCTCCTGTCTTTCAATATTTACTCTTTACTCATGTTCTCTTTTTTGGAATTTTTAAACATGGGTCCACTATGCGTGGTTAGGGCTCCATTCATATTTTAGGTTACACAGTAATGGGCAGGAGTTAGCAGTCAGTTTGTCACATGAAAATCCTTCATAACATCCCATTTTAAACCCTTCTATGTTTGCTAGTACTGTAGTTATTCACAAGCTGGTTTCAGCCCAATCTTAATTCAAATCCAAGAAGTCAGACATGATTTAAGTAACTTTCTTAGCTCTCTCGATGGCTTTGGATGCTTTTGTCACTGTAATACTCTTCAAAAGGGGAGCAATAATGGCAAAAGAAAAATTCCTGGAAAGAGATGCTTGATGGAAGGGGAAATTGGGGGTAAAGGGTACAGCCTATATCAGTGACTCTACTTACTAGTAATCAGATGAAATCCAGTAAGTACAAACATGGCATACATAACTAAACTGAAATCTGGAGCAAGCACTGGCTCCCTTCAGATATTGCAGTTTCTAAGTCCTGGTTCTGAACCTACCATGTGACTAACTTCACATATCCAGGGTATATTAAGCAAGATTCATGTCTCTAACAGCTAAAAGTGATGGTCTCCACCACTGGATGCAGAGATATTATTAGGTATTGATAGAAGGCTCTTTGAGTCAACTAGATGTTCTTCACAGACACATAAATTCTTTGTGTTCCTCTCCTTCTCTGCTGGTGCAGGGCTTTAGGCAGTTTTCTCTGGACGATTTAATTGTCCTGTCAGTAAATGCTTGGAGACCTGCTAATTCATGAGCCAGTAAGTCTGATTTATGGTGCATGACGTCACTATTGCTAGACGGAAGAATAAAGTGATTTGCTTAATATCATAGTAATATTAAAATTCATATAGCAGAGTCAACAGTGTTCCTATGCAATTTTTTGTCCTCTCTTGCACCGCGAAGATTAGCTTATGTTTACACAGCACAAAAAGTTGCCTGAAAACTGGATCAGAAATAGAATTTTCATGATAAAATGTTTTATTCTTTTTACATAAGCTTCATGTAAAATTAACAACTACGACAAAATAACATAGCCTCTCCTCTAGGTATAACGAGGTCATTGTTGCTTCTGAAATTTGGGGCAGTGAATATTGCATTGTTCATAGAGTCAAAAATTTTAAAAGATCATAGCAAATTACTAATCTGACATCCCACAGAATTTCAACCAGAAATCCCAGCCTCAAGCATATACTTTCTTATTGAGCTACAATACATTCTCTGGAAAAAGTCTGCATATCTAGTGCCGTGCTAAGTGCCTAGTGCTCAAAACCGCTTAATATTAGTGAGCACTAATGCAGAAGAATTTATATTTTTTTTAAAGTTGTGAGTTACAAGAGTAAGAGACAGACTAACCTAACTTCTGAATAAGCTGTATCTGGCTGTCAGAACCAGAAAGACAGCATTTCTGAAGTGAACAAACAAATAAGCAAACAAAAACTCTTTCATGAGCAGCAGAACTAAAGAAACCTTCTTTCCAATAGATTTCTGACCTTAATTCCCACCTGTTTTCTTCCTGCAATGATTTCAGCTCAGTGTTCAGCAGCAGGTAAATAAGGGACATAACACCAATAGTCCAGAAATGAGAAAGATAGCAGATCAGCTCTTTTGTAGGACTGCTACATTTTTCTTCAAGTGGGGTAACACCTCAAATCTTGCTTCAACTCATTCCTCCTTCCTATTGTGTTTCACATTCTCATCAACAGCCAAACAGTTGTGTCCTAAAACCCATAAACTGAAATTCCACTTCCTTTTTTAATAGTCTTCTCCATATAGGTAGTTGATGAGGCCAGAGAGTGATCTTGCAGAAGTGATCTGTCAGTCATTTATAAATAAAATGACCTCTTCCATTTCCATTAGCTTCTTGTCATTGCAGGGAAAGCAGAGTGGAAAAGTTCAGCGTTTTCGTACCCTTTGGAAGCATTCATGGCCAGGGATACGTTCTGAGATTCTGAAACAGAGTTTCTGGGTTTATTTCATTTTTTCTGAAAAAAAAAAAAAAAAAAGCAGAAGAAAATCACTGTGTTTTGTATGTGCTCCTCTCTTTTATATTGGTTTAATTCTTCTTTATTCCCCATTGCAGATGATCCTTAATCAGTGTAATCCAGATACACCTAACCTGTTGGTCTTGAAGTGTCTGCTACATACCGACGTAAGCTTGATATAAGCCTGGAAGTTATGGACAGTATTTGGTGAGCAGAGGAAGAAGTTGCATATTGTTCTAGAGAACAATGGAATATAATTGACAAAACTTGCTGAAAAATTCTAATGAAGAACTACCTAGGATGATGAATCCCAGGTACTGGGATCCCAGTTTACATTTAAACAGCTTCCAGCTCATTTCTGATAACTAGTATTCATTGTGTTCACACATCACAGTTTAATACGATTTAAAAACACAGCACTTTCATCTAGCACCAGGTGTTCGTTTCTTCTGAAAAATCTGATTCATTCTGCTCATGTAAAAAACTATCTCATAAAATACGTATGTACTTTCAATGTTAACTTGATGTGTACACTATCCAATGAAGGCTTCACTTCAATTCTGAGTGTTCTCATCTTCCTATGTGCTGTACAGGTTGCTTTCCTGATAAGGATGGTCACCTGAGAAGGGAATAAGTGACTGCAAGACTTTTACTGTGAAATACATCACGTAGCTGAACAGCAGGAGAAAACATAGCAAAGCCAAATGCTCCAGCCAAAGGGACTCCAATTATACTCTCCAGAGCTGATTTTAAGGGTGAGCAATGCTGAGCGTCAGAAACACAATTCAGAGTTCACACAGAACAGCAGCCTATTTTTCAAAAAACAAAAGGAACAAAGAGCTTCCCTTTGCTATCATAAAAACCAAAGCTCGTTTGGGGAACAAGAGTCTTGGGGAACAAGAGCTCCAGACACAGTAATGCAACAATCCTTCTTTACATCAGCTGAGGACTTGACTCCTGAGTTCTCAAGATGTTTCAGATATTTGTGAATCACTTTTTTCCACCATAATGGCCCAGCCTTTCCCGTGAACAGAATATCATAACTGCTTTACAGCTCACAGTTGGCGTTACAATTTAAGCCTGGTCAGGATTACAAGGAAAACGGGATGTGTTACGGAAGCCTCAGTGCAACTCTGAAGCTAGGACTCAACCATTTCACAGCTGGGATGCATGGTTGGCAGATGCACAAAATTGACTTATGCTACAGTCATGCTCTTGATGACCAGTTTGCCTCAACAGCTTTTTTTTCCAAGTGATGGGTTTTCCCTGTCAACTGATTTTACAGAAGTGTAAATTCATTGGACCCTAACTGCTGCATTTCCACTGTGTCCTCACAGACAGATAATATCATAGTACATCACACATTCCTCAGATGTGTGGACACAAGAGTCCTCCAAAACTAGAACATATTTCTCAAATATAGACAGATAAGCATATAGTAGGCTCCAGAGATTATCTGCTTATAAGAGAGGAAACAGCAAAAGCAAAAAAAAAAAAACTTAATCACAGAACTAAGTTACATCTGAATACGGTTTTTGCTTTCAGAAATCTTGTAGAGCAGATAAAGCAAAAGGAAGGAGTTATGCATACCAAGAAGTTTTTTAAAAGCATTTTCGTTTCTCTCTGGTAAGTCAAGCAGCCCTTTGACTCTTCCCTTTAGAGTGAGAAGCAGTATTGCCAACACTCCAATTCTCACTGATTGATAGAGATTTACTCTTTGTGTTTCTTATGTTGGTGGCAGGTGTAGGAGCTCATCTCTTCAAGCAGCAATTTACTTTTAATTAAAAAAAAACCATCTCTTTGGATAATCCAATTGCTTTCAGCTTTCCTGTTTTCAAACTCATTTCCTTCAAATTTCAAATGTTTTTTGTATTGCATAGGAGACAATTCATATAAACTGTTTAATTTAATGGGGCTTTGGAGGAATGAATAATTACAAGGGTGACACGTTCTGCAGGGAGAGGTAAATCCTAATGCAAATTCTAACTTTGCATTCACACAGAGTCTCTCCCAAATTCTAAGGTAAATCTTCATTGCAGGATTACCCATTTTTTTTCAAACAGTGTCTTCTAATATCCTGATACAAAAGCCTTATCTTCTCATTGCCTACAGTTCTACCAGTGAACTTTAAACCAAGGTAAAATCTGAGCAGAATAATTCAATGTTCTGTAGTCTTCTAACATCATATTACTATTTCGAGGCTTGTATTTGCTAAATTACGCAATTCCTTTGCAACATAAGCACCAGTCTGGTTTAAAAGACCTGTTCCCTACCTGCACTTTATTTCATTCAACCTCCTCCATTTCACACTTTCCAGCTCACCTCACCTAAATGACACTAGATGCCTATCCATAACAGTGATCCCAAAGGATTTAATCAGATTTCAGAAAATAAATATGAATTTGGGAGCTACATCAGAAGAAGGACCAGTATGGGGACATCAGACAGCACTCTGAGGAGTGGGATCTGCTGGGTGGCTGGCTAGTTTAGGGCACATATGGAAAGCTTTAAGGTAGACAACTGTAGGATCAGCCAGACAATCATTCTGTTTTGTAGCGCAAAAAAGGTTAATTTTCTTGTTATCTGCTCTCCTAATTATTCCCATTCATTGAGCAAACTCCACATTTAAGGATCTCCTAGAGATTACTAAAAGTACGTTCAGTGAAGTGCTGCACAGACATACCACTCTGCCCTGGAGGAAGCATAGCTACATCAGCAACAAGTTCCACGAGGGCTCGTTATTTTCTTAACAGTTTAATTCAGCCTGGGCATAGCACCACTCTGCTTTCACTCCTCTGTTTTTAGCTTCATTAATAACTTGGCTGTCTTTCAACATTACTGGACTGCAGAGTGTAAACAGACCCTAAGTCTTTCTGCAATTCTGCTGCCTATCCATCCCACCTTTTCCTTCCCTCCCAACTTCTCTCCCACCCAGTACAAAAACCTAAACTCTATGGGTTTCTCTTCATGTGTCTCCTCCATTTCTCTTCATCTACTGAAGTCCACATGGCTAGGGCTGTGTCCTCTTTGTCTAAAAATGCAATGTCATGGCTTGAAAAACACTGCAGGTTTTTCCCAGGAATGGAGTAAGGAAGACATGGTGAAGCATTATGGGATGAACGCAATAGGTGGAGATGCTTCAAGAGGGCAGATGCCAGACAAAGGTAATTTAACTGCTCCATCTACCATTGTAGCCAATTTCTATGCCTTGAATGTACTGGGGCCCTTGGGAAACTGGCCACATTAGACTCAAATATAGCCTTTCTCAATAACCCCTCAGGAAGGCAATGCATCCCTTTTTGCCTTCACTCCTTTTATTTTACATGAAAATCTTTACAGAACTCCCTTCTAATTCTTGCATGGCCAACCCTGAAACAAGACTAGCGTTGATGGCACTCAAATCTCCTTGGCATATCATTCAGAACACTTGGACAAGACAAATTCAAAAAGTAGAATGTTCTTATAACCACCTAGGGTGGAAGCCGTATCTAACTTAATAAAAGATTAGCTGCTGGTTATTGTCCCTATTATTTGAAATCTCTTGCTAAATCCCAGTCTGTTGTGCTGTTGTTTGTTTTGTGAAGTCCTTCAGCCTAGCTGCTACAATTCTTACTCAGACTATATAGTTGAGAGAATTTCTTTTGATCTGCTGTGAAAAATTTAATCTTGAAATTTAAAAAAATGTGGGTTTTTTCTTTTTTTCTGGAGGGCGGAGAAAACGTGATAAATCCTTTAACTTATGTCTTCACATGCCAATCAAAGCAGCAGCAGGAAATTTCTGCCCACATAGCTGGGAGTATGTCTGTTCTGATAACTTCATCCAAGGCACCAGCTATGTAAACTTTTGAGTCTTAGATAATTGGAGGAAAAGGATAATTACAAAAAATCCCCAGAAAAACCTTCTTCACTGGGAAGTCCAGAGGAACCCAGTTTAATATTCATTTACTTCATTTTGGCTGTTGACCCTTTACAGTTCACAGAATCACAGAATCACACAATTGTAGGGTTGGAAGGGACCTCTGGAGATCATCTAGTCCAAGCCCCCTGACAGAGCAGGTTGCACAGGAACGCATCCAGGCGGGTTTTGAATGTCTCCAGAGACAGAGACTCCACCACCTCTCTGGGCAGCCTGTCCCAGTGCTCTGCCACCCTCAAAGTAAAGAAGTTCCTCTTCATGTTTAGGTGGAACTTCCTATGTTCAAGTTTGTGCCCGTTACCTCTTGTCCTGTTGCCGGGCGCCACTGAAAAGAGCCTGGCCCCATCCTCCTGACACCCACCCTTTAAGTATTTATAAACGTTGATAAGATCCCCCCTCAGCCATCCTTTTTCTAGACTGAAGAGACCTAAATCCTTCAGCCTTTCTTCCTAAGAGAGGTGTTCCAGTCCCCTAATCATCTTTCCTTTCAGTTTCCTTTTCAGTTCCTTTCAGTTCACAGGGAAAATGGAGGCAAATGCAGAAAATGTAACAGCACTGCAGATGCCAGGGTGGTGGCAAGACAATCTCCAGCAATTGTTACTAGGGCTGAGCTGATCTTCAGTCAAATCACATTACCAGTCAGTATGTGCATCCCACAACCTCCCTGCTATCCTGACTGCAGCTAAAATGCATGACTTTACACTACCTTTACCATGAACTAAGATAACACTTTTCATCTTGCAGCAGGCTCAGTACAAACATGTGTGCATGTCCCACTGCAGAGGTCACTTGCTGCAGCCACCCAGTCACTCTGTGGTCACTTTTCTGTATCAAATGGCTTATCTACACAGCAAAATTTTTCTGAAGCGGATGTCTCTCCTGGACTTTCTGCATCTTTGTAGAGATGGTCTATATATTTAAGCTAATTTTAAATTAAATAAGGTTAAATTAATATAGATTACTTTAATTAGACTAGATCAATCTAATTTTTAAAAGGTACTTTTAATCTAACATAAACACATTGCAACATGGAGTTAGCAATTATCTTTCTTCCTGTGCTGCTCAGAGAACAACTGTGATCACTGTTCAATTTTATTGCTGTAGCTGTTCTGTAAAATAAAGGCATGTATTGTTAGTTTTCCCACTTCATCTTGGTGAGAAAAACCTATTCTCCTTACACTAACCTCCCTACAAGAATTTTTCTACATAGAAAAACTTGAACGTAGAATTCACACTTTTTAGGCCAATAGGGCTCATAACATAATAAGGATTTTACTTGGGAGTCTAGCTTTAAAATAAAAGGTATTGTTTTGATGTTCCCGTGGAACTGTTTCTGCAGAAGAAATATGAAACTACCATAACCCAAAGATATATGAATTTATGTCCTTCTCTTTAGCTACATAAGAATTTTTTAAGTACAGTCAGCACAGCACAGGGTACAGGGATCTTTCTGCACACTGCCTAAATTGCAGATTTGAATTACAGGCTAGTGGCTTTTTCTATGATGGAGCACTTACAACTGTTCTTTACGGTACTTAAGGTTGAAGCTCGGTTTCTTGCAGGAACCATGATGAATGACAAAAAAAAATAAAATGTGACAATGTGAGGTACAATTTGACATTCAGGTAAAAGGGGGATTTGAGCTATGCCGTCTTGTGGCACATTTTTCCAAAGGAAATATTAGGCACAGGACAATGATTTAATGGTTTCTGAAAACCAAAGGTTGCTAAAACTGATAAGGGAGGAGTAGAAAACACATGCAAAGGCAGACATTCAGACATGTTGTTTCTTCATGTGATTTCTCATGGCCTGTCATATGCCTTCAGTGAAATTTAGTAGTATTCTTCTTTCCGGAGAGCTGTTTGTGAGTTGCAACAGTACAGTCCTTGGGACTTTGACATTGTAATTTGTTGCCATGACAGTAACAGTGATACTATAAATTAAGCTCCCACAAGGTCTCCATGCCTCTAGACAGAGGCTGTGAAGGAAAAGGGCCAAGAAATTATACATGAAACTTAGAAAAAAATACAATTTTTTCTTTCAAACCATCAGCAAAACAGGGTTTGATGCTGTTCCAGCTAAAATCCATGGGAGGTTCATCACTGATACCAACAGGAGCAGAATCAAGCACCATTTGTCATAGAGATTAGCATGCGAAAACAAGAGATGTGAGCAGTAAAAAACCTCTGCAATCCCTCATGAAAAATCCTTTCGTGGCTTTTGGATGTGTTTGCTGTTGTTGCTGCTTTCCCACATGAAAAAGAAAAGAGCTAGACATCAGAAAAATTATATTGTTTAGTAATCTCTAAAGGATATCATTCTGCTTTCAATAGGATAGATTTGGCTGTTTTCCTCACTCAAGGAAGTCAGGTGGTCCCAGAAAGGCTTTGCTTGCAATTGCACTCTCTGCTAAAACAAGGATACAATAGCTGAGTGCCAAGTCAGATCAATTGTTTCAAAGGGCTTCAGACTAGATCCTTTGGCTCTCACTCACAGAAATGCTCTTCAGTCACATAGATAAGTTTGAGGAAAGACTTTTTTCATGCTTAAGATTGAAGGTTTAGGCTGTAAAAGAAAGGAAATTAATCCCAAGGGTCAGCAATTATTTCCCAGTGTTTTTCAGCTAATAATTAAAAAAACTGAACCCGTCGCACTGAAATGCACGCCCAACTTCAAGACAGAGTCAGGGAATGTTAGACCGCTTAGGATAGTTATCCTTTACAGCAAGGGCTTCTTCATTTGGAAAGAGAGGAGCTTTTATGAAACTTTTAAGCCATTGATTTGAAAAATGGCCCATATCGTTATAGTCATGCTGCAGAAAGGGAAAGGCAGGCACAGGGACATAAGCAACGTTTTCAAGGTTAAACCACAAGGGAGGTATTCTGTTATAGTGTCATGGATGCCAGAGCACGTCTCTGCTCTTCCAGGCAGTCATGCTTTATCAGGAATTGAGCCCTAACTCACTAGACATACTTTCGGCATATTCAGTGCATTGAAAGAAAGATCCCAGAACCAGAGGAAACAGAAGTGAAAATAAGCATCTCTGACAAAGTGCTACATTTCAGGAAGAGGGGAGGTTTGGGCTTGTGTGTGTGCACTTCTGAAGACATCATATTGTACAGATGAACCTTCTTCATCTTCATCTTCATCTTCATGTATCTGTCTTCATCACAAAGCCATCAAAACCCTCAAGTTCAATGTGCAGCCCTCAGAGTGAGGGTGTTGCACTGATGCTAGTGGAAGAGTTGAATGCGCAGTGAACACACAACACCATCACAAAGCAATTTATTGTTCAGCCCTGAGAGCAGAATTTTGCCATCAGTGTTTTAATCAAGTTACAAGCGAAGATATATGTCTTATGGCTTCAGCGGTTTTCCAGGTCTGTGACAGATATTCTACACAGATTTACAGGAGACTTTACCATTGTTCCGTCTATTTCTCACATTTTATATTTCTATATATCATCTTGACTTCAGTTAAGTTTCTGTTGTCTGCATATGATGCCTCTTGCATTCTCAGAAAGGAAGGAATAAAGTGTAGTTTCAAAACAAAAGACATAAAAAGACAGGAAGAGAAATGTTTGCAAGGATAATAGAACCAGACTTAAAGAGGGAGAAAGAATAATTGTAACTATTAAAGAATAATTGTAACTATTAAAGAATTTATTTATCCCACTTGAGCTCCAACAGCAAAGGCTTGATCTAGATTTCCTCTTTCCATAAAACTTCAGCTTTTAATTTAACAGACTCAAAAAAATCTCATGTGGACAACTTACATCTCTGCCAGATTCTTCCAGGAGCTGCATATTTCTTTCTGTATTGAATGTAATCGTAAATAGCTCTTAACTTCAATTAAAAAACTATGTGTTTCATATATGAAAGGCTATTTAAAAACCATCTGATTTACCCCAGGGAACTTTTCCTGGTTTTTTAACTACCGTTTCATGAAACAGAAAACAATGTCTTGAGTTCAGAATCAAGAAGGTTAATTGTTGTAACAATACTAATAGCAGCTATACAAACTGCAGTATGCCCAAATATTGTGCATCTTTATTTGTGGTGTTGGAGTTGAAAGTGAAACAACAGATATATTGGCTTTTCAGATGTTTTGTTAAGGGCAAAGGCTGATGTCCTACTGTTTATTCTGGTACATTTCAACATATATCTTTAAGGCTTATCTTTGCTGCAGCCTAAAAAGATGTTATCTTTGCAAAGAAGGGAGGAAAAAACAAGGTGTTACTATCTTACCAGGAGATGCTTGGGCTCAGACAGTATGGCCACTGTCCTGCTGCTCGCCAAGGGCCATACAACTCATTGGAAAACATTGCACATACACTCTGCATTGCCAGCTACCAACTGGTCCAAGCAATTTGGTTGTACTGTATTGCGGCAGTACATACTGCGCTCCAGTACCTATTTACCTGCAGCACAATGTTGTAGGGTTGCCAGATGTCCTAAAATTACCATTAACACAAGCACAGATAAAGGTAAAAATGAATAATTTATTAATAGAATCCAGACACACACGAACTATTCACAAAGAATTTCTCAGTGACTTATGGAGAAAAATATAAATAACTGATGTTTAACTACTGTTACTCTGAACGAGCTATAAGTTTCTCACTCAGCAGCGCTCAGCTATCAACCTGTCAATGAGATTTCTCAACTTTTTCCTTGTGAATCTGGTTCTTATGTAAGCCCTTCATCTCGCAGTTTGCCTTTAGGGAAGACGTGGTGGTCTATGAGCCTATCTATCTAACTTACATATGCAAGCTTCTCCAAGGGGTCCACTGAGATTCAAATTTCTCCAGCGTGCACACTGTCATGCAGGAGTCCTATGAGTATAAATTAATTAGGTTGTTGAGCTCAACTTTTTTTCTGAAGGATTATCCCCCACTCGTAGATTTTTTGACTTGAGGATGCCACTGGGCATGGTGGGATAGAATGATTGCTGATCCAGAACACAAGTGGAATCTCATAACTGCAATCTTGGGTCTGAGGTATTCCCACAGTTCGGTAGCTAACCTGTGGGACAAATTAGGACATAAAAATAGATTGGGATTCCTTTCTGTGCTTCTTCTCATGTCTAATCAGATTATTAGTAAAACAGCATAATCATCAGTGAAATAAGAAGTTATTTTTTCAGATTCCTGAAGTGTCTCAGGTGCTTTCCAACACCTAGGATCTATGGATGTTTCTGAGTCAATGCAAATGACAGCACTCCATTGCATGCATGCTTCATCCGCTCCCATCAACCTTCCACTCCAGGCATATTACTTGGAGTGTTATTTTTGTCGTTAACATTCCAAGATTTCCTTTCGCTCAGGAATGGCTTGCCGTCAAATCAAGTCTATCTCCCATTTTCAGCAGACAGTATGTAAACTTTCTTCAGAAGACAAAAAACCACACTCAAATAACTATTTTACTTCTGACTGACAAGACCCGAAGGCTAGAAATAAAGCGACAGGGCAATCTCTGCCTAACAGACTGTTGCGTGAAAAGGGGCAAAGCGGTTTTAGCAGAAGATAAACCCCCTTGCGTTCTAACACTCCTCACCGAGGTGGGAGGCTAGGTGCGGCTAGGTTTAAATTCTGAGTGATGCCCAATTCAGCACTATCAGTCCAATCGCGTTTAATATGTATTAAACTATTACGATTTGGATACACTAATAGTGGACTGCACCTTCAGTCTAGTCGTGCTCATGAACTAGCACGGCCACTCTCGAGTCTTTGGTCGCGTTCAGTGAGAAATCAAAACGACTAGCTACTTAAAAAAGTGCAGTTTATTTAAACAACAGATATATAGGTTCTTAGGATTGCCGGTGATAAATACACTGTCTGCAAAGCACGTGCAAATGAAAGTATTGTTACATATACAAAACGCGCGACAAAGTTATAAACGATACAGCCTGGCTTTAAATGTAGAAAAAAGAGTCTCTAGAGAAGTTTCTAAGTTTCCCGAGGAAGCACTCGGTATAATCTAAGTCTTACCCAAAGGCGTCCCTATGGGGGGGGAAGAGAGGCTCAGCCCGTCGACTGATCCCAGAAGTCAGTGATGTAATTCTTTATGGTGGTGTCTTCCCTGGGTATCCCCCCTCTCTTGGGCTATTTTTATACTATTTGTTATCTTCAAGGTGGAGTTTGAGTGACTTTAGTCATACATACTTTTATCACGATTGGTGTAAATTTCTCTCGCTTCACAATTAAAGGTATAGTTTACGAGAAATTCAGGGCGCAGACTCAAGAAGGAGTGGTCGCACCTTGGAGGCGGGTAGCCTTCGGGATGGAGGTGTGTTTTGGTATTATAATGACATTATAATGAGCAAAGTTCGCACAAAGGACAGCATTTCATCAAAATTTGACAAAATGTTGGCTCTGAGCATCTAGCGGGCAGCTAATTGGCAGCTTATCTGTTTCATGGTATCATCCCATTCCTGTATCCGCTATACATCATAAGGTAAAGCCACGGAATAATTGCATCCCGTCCCGTACCTCATGTAGCTTATCAGGGAACCACAGATGTTGTGTCCTTCATGCCAGCTGCGGCTATTTTCTACCTCAGAAGCCTCTTGATTTTATACTTTTCCTTAATGTGTGAACAATGCTGTACTTTTGTATTTTTTAGCCAATTTAGTATTTATTCCACATAATCCACCCCGTGACTACAGTCACTCAAGCTCCACGATACTCAATACTGATAGGAAAGATCACATGTGTTCTTGTGGTGAGGGATATCAAGTGCAAATACATCTCGTGGAGTGATCAAATGAGTTAAACTTTTCATCATAATCCAAAGTCTAACATACAAAACAATTGTCAAAGCGAAGCACAAAACAATGAGTATTAGTAAAACAACAACAGGATGGAGCATCTTGTTATAAAGTCCTGTAACTGTCGGTGACCATCCAAAAAGAGTATCTCCCCATCCATGTCCTCCGTCTCTCTTGACTCTTTCCAGCACTCGGTGTATTTCTTCAACATCATGATGGACGGTAATCAAAGTTCTCTGTCCATTTTCTTGGGCCTCTTTCAACAGTCGCTTCAATTCATCGTGTTGTAGTAACTTCTTCACCAGTGAGAGATTCATTCCGATGGGGGTAGGCAACAAATCTCGAATCAATGTATAATTAGATTGTAGCAATTGAAAAGATGTAACAGGAGCTGAATAATTGAAGTCACATCCGATAATGTTAGTAAAGTTACAAACACAAAGGTTTGAGTGATTACTTATATCAACTACTATGTCATCTATGAATACAAGACTACAGGGAGACCTCATGCAAACACACCCTTTCCCAATATATACAAGCACAGTTTCTGGGGTTTCATCGGGATGTATCTCAAAGTGACAAACATTCTGGTTGGTGTCAAGACAAATGTCTTGTGCTTTCAGGGTATTACTCTCACAAATGAATCCTTGTTGGTCTCGTGAAACGCATGCGTCAACATCAACAGTTTGCCACTTATTCTCATTTTGTTGTGCCCACACTCTGTGCTCTATTGGATAGAGTATGGCTCCTTGGTGATTCAACCCCAGCGCAATGATTGGGTATATGGTGTATACCAAAGCATTGCGTATTGTTAAGACAAAAGCTGTGGCCTTGCTCTCAATGGGATCATAGGTGAAGTTAACCAGATACCACCAGGACTGAAATTTTTTCTCAAATTCAATTGCGTTATCCCATATTACTTTTCGAATTTCGGTGGGCAAGGTGCCTTCTTCACCTTCCCTTATGATTGCGGCTGTCATAGATTGCATCCACAATTGGGCTTGGATACAACTAAGAGCCAAGGAAACATTGTTTTGGGTTGTACCAAGTGCATCTGTGATCAGCTGATGGTCTTTTTCACCCGTTTCTTCCCACTGAGGCAATATATTCGATAAAAGCCATTGGTGGTTTCCCAATGCTAATAGAGAGGACTGTAGGGGACGTCTTAATTTGTCCAGATCAGTAGTGGTTGTGACTAGTTTGTTGGCAAGTATCTCAGCATCTATACTATTTAAGACTCCCAGGCCTGTTCCTAAGATACCAGTCACATCCCTCTTCAGTCGTTGTGAAGTGGCAAAAGTTCGTCTGCGTAACCATGCTGACCATCCTGCATAAGATGTACTTAGGAATGGTAAACAAGTGGGTTTGATCGCAGAGATTTTAATCTGCATTGACAATTCTACTCGTTTGAGGGAATATGTGGGATTAAACAGTATCTGTTGTTGACCTGTGTGTTTAATAACATAAGGGCCAATGTTGAAAATGTAAGGAGTTAGACTAATGGAGGGCTTAGAAGGTACGCCTTTGAGAGTTTGTGGGGGTGTAGGTTCTGGATTTATTTCGGCAAGTTCAGGTGTATTTGAGTCAATCATAAATTCAAATAACAATTCTGTGCCCCTGTAGCCCCAAATACAATACACTATTGTAGGTTTGATAAAAGTGAAATTGTGCCAGCAATCTGAATTTGGCTCCATAATTTTGTAACAGTCAGTGTTGTATTTGTCTGGTTTGGTAGAGTCTACATAGATGGTTTTAATTAAAGTTGGCCTGTGGTGAGTAGACCCATTGATAAATCGGCAACCAATGTGTATTCTCTTTCCAAGGGTGGCCTCGATTTTAGCCATTTGAAGTGAATCATTCCATCTCCATTTATCTCTGGAATATACTTCACTTCCTTGTATAACCAGAGTGGAGAGATTTAAACCCCTTTTGTTTCCTGGTGTTCCGGTGCTTGCAGTGTACCGTGACAATGCATTATCCCAAAGGTCAGGTGCTACGTCTATCTTGAATTCAAATAGCAGCGCTATTTCATCCTGTTGCCAACGACAAGTTACAAGAGTGGGTTCAACAAGAGTAAAATTATACCAGCAATCCCACTTGTCGGTGACACAGTGCTTTGTTGTCATTGAGCGTGGGTTCTGAGGGCGTAATATCTCTATTCTCATGGCCTTCTCATGGTTTGAGCCGTTGATCATTCTACACCCTACTCGGGCTTCCACCCCTGCCTTACCTTTCAGGACTGGGTACCAACTATTCCAGGTCCACTCATGTAACACCTCATTTTCCTGTAGAACTACAGTGGCCAAACTCAATTCTCCCTTTCTAGTACCTGCCATCGCATTGTGTTTAACAAAGGCTTGAGACCATGGCCACTCTGGGTCTCTCTGACTACAAACAACAGGGAATAAAAAGGTAAAACTGAATAGCATCAATTCCATCTGCCAATTCGTCATTTTAGAATTTGGGCCTCCAGGTAGCCATACATAATAAAAATAGTATTATTGCCAGGATCGATGTCAGGATTCCCTGGAGACACTCAAAGGTAGCGTAGGCCAATCCGTCTGTACAGCTCATCCAAGGTTCCTGTAAGACACAAAGGAAAAGAAAATCTGCTCGGTCTTATTCGACCGACGGGGTTAAAAAGAAGGCGCGATCCACCGGGTGCTGATCCGGTGTATCTTCCCTGAACAGTCCTTGGCTTCCCATGCATAGGGATTTTTGGGAGTAGCTAGCACCATTGGTACCGTCCCAATTTGAGGCATTTTCACTAGCACAGGTTGCCCAGGGTGAAATCTTCCAGGGTATTTTCCCGGTTCATTGGGAGCCTTTGGAGAGATAATATTGGCAGATACACAGAAAGCTTTCATTTTAGGACAGCCGTCTCCACTCCATCTGTTATTTAATTGATAGATGGCATCGTCCAATCGCAAATGCCAACCAGGTTCATGAGTTTTTGCAAAACGCTTAACCAATCCATTGGTGCGTTCAACAATGCCATTAGCCTGGGGATAATAGGGAGTATGAAATACCCATCGAATCCCTTCTTCTTTGGCCCAATCTTGTACCACCGAAGCGGTAAAGTGTGAACCGTTATCACTTTGGATTTCCTCGGGAAGGGGAAGTGTGCTGAACCACCCTTTTAGGCCTTTCACTGTGTTGTCCCCGGTAGCTGATTTGAAACTGCTGGCCATACTGAGGCTGGAGATAATCTCCACTCCTACCAGGACATATCTTTTCCCACCTGATAATCTCAAGGGCCCAATATAGTCAATCTGCCATGAATGCCACAACGTTTTCTTGTCCCGAATGTGTAAGGGAGGCGCCTTACTCGGATGATCTTTGCTGAGTCGTAGGCGACATTGTGAACAGGCAGTTACTATTTGTTCGCACAGCTTAACCGACACAGGCCACCCCCGGGCTAGACCTTCCTGATACAGGTCAGCACGGCCTGTGTGGCCACGTTTAACATGTAACCATTCAAGTAAGCGTTCCCATTCCCGACCATCATCTACAATGTCAATTTGCTGTAGCCGCGTGAGGCTATCTACCTGTTGGTTGAATTGAGCAGTGATCGAGTTTGAACGATCATGGCCTTTTACCCAACCAATGTGCAATGTTCTCTGTTCTCCTATTTCTAACAGTTGCTTCCAACTGTCCGTCTCCCAAATCGGGACTCTGTT
Source organism: Chroicocephalus ridibundus (assembly GCF_963924245.1). Taxonomy (NCBI): domain Eukaryota; kingdom Metazoa; phylum Chordata; class Aves; order Charadriiformes; family Laridae; genus Chroicocephalus; species Chroicocephalus ridibundus. The sequence goes on along the minus strand of NC_086286.1, from coordinate 56,095,649 downwards.
CACCTGCCAATCATTGGCTGCCCAGTGTCCTATCCATTCAGTGGCTCCTTTAAAAACAGCATATGAGTCAGTGTAAATGGAGGTGGCTCCATGTTGTGCAGCTAGTAGGACAGCTCTGAGTTCCCCTACTTGTGCACTACCCTCCCCTGTTTCCATCGCTCTTTCTCCCGTTGCTACTTCCAGTGCTACGGCCTTATATTTCCACTTATTGCTTTCACGGTGAGATGACGCATCAGTAAACCACACTCCTGTAAGATCACTGCCTTCCTTCAAAGGAGGAGCTTCTTGGATCGGAGATGGTCTATTTGGTGGGGATTGGAACAATAGGGCACCATCTATATCCTTTTGTAGCTTGGATACTTTGATACTGCCTTCAGAGACTGGCATGATGTCATTAATGCCTTCTAAATAAGCATACCACTTTCGAACTGTAGGTTTCTGGGCAATGCCAGCTGGTGGTGTTGTCCCTTTACGGACCACATCTAGGAGGCGAAAAGGTCCACGAATGATCACACTCTGTTCTCTTCTTATCTGCTCTGTTCGTTGCAACGCTCGCACTAGGGACAGTAAACCCTTCTCAAGGTCTGAATATCTGCTCTCAGTATCATTGAAGGAGTGAGAGCTAAATTCTAATGGTCTCTCCGGTCCTGCTGGTCCTTTCTGCCATAAATTACAATGGGAACCATGTTCACTGAACCCCCATTCTACGTGGACAGGGTCAGTTGGATGTATAGGACCAAGCTGTTGGAATAACCTCAGCTCCTTTATTAGTAATTGCAGAGCATTAGTGTGTTGTTTAGTCCACTCCCAGGATCTACCCTTTTTGAGCAAACTATAAAGGGGGCGAGCAATGATGGAAAAGCCAGGGATGTGTTTACGCCAATAACTTAAAGTTCCCAGAACTTGCTGTAACTCCTTCACGCTGGATGGATTCTGTCCATGCTCTATTTTTTCCAGGGTATCCTGAGGGACAGAAGCAGCTCCCTTAATCCACCAGACCCCCAGGAATTTAACTTCCTGTGCAGGTCCCTGACACTTTGAGTCTGGAATTTCCAATCCTAAATCAAGTAATGTTTTTCGGATGTTTTCCATCATGTCTTTTACACTTTCTTGGTTCTCTCCCCCTATTAGGATGTCATCAATATATTGGTATACCGTACATCCCTGTGAAACAGGAATCTCTGATAGCACTTTAGCTAAAGCATTATGAGCAATAGTGGGGGAATGTTTGTATCCTTGTGGAAGTCGGTTAAAGGTATATTGGACTCCTTTCCACGTGAATGCAAACCGCACTTTGTCCTGCTCAAGGAGGGGGATCATAAAAAACATGTCTTTAACATCTAAGGCAGCCATCCAAGGATGGGCAGCTCCTTGTATCATTGTCACAATTTCCGCGATATTTGGAACTGCGGCAGTGAGGGGTGCAGTGTTGGCATTCAACTTTCGGTAATCTACTGTGAAACGCCATTGCCCGTTTGGTTTCTTTACCGGCCACACTGGTGAATTATAAGGCGAGTGAGTCCTCTTGATGATGTCTCTTTTTTCTAAATCTGATACCACCCCGTCTGCTCCTGCAAGTGCAGCTGCAGGCAGTGGATACTGCCGGACATTAGTGATTTTAGAGGGAGGTAAAGGCATGGAAGTTTCCAAGAGACTCAATTTCACTGTGTCTATTACTTTTTCGCATCCTGCAAAACTCCACACAGTTCCATCTGGGAATTTCCACATTCGCCCACGCAGCACGTCAAATCCTAGGAGGTTAGTACGCGAGGCACCCACTAACACTTCCGCCCTGGTCATCCGCTGCTCTCCCGGCAACCAGAGGTTAATTTTTGCAACGGGGCATGTTTTTACCACACCATCAATTCCTGCGAAGTTGACTCTGCGTCTGGTGGGATTTATACCTAGAAGTTGTGCCGTTTCGTTAGTGATTGCAGACATTTGGGCTCCGGTATCAATAATAAAGTTTACTGACATCCTCCGGGGTCCGACAGGAATGGCGATAATAGGTTCAGAATCTTTATGAGAGAGCCATTGAATAGCTAGTACCCGCCGGACAGGGTGGCTCACTGCCCTCCCCGGGGATAGGAGTTTTTTGACTGGGACTCTGACAAATCAATCAAATTACGCTCCGGTGCAGAAGGCACAATTTTCTCACAGCTTGGGGATTCTCTGGTTAGACTTTTCTCCCCAGCTGATGTATTATTCTTTCTAGTTAGAGATTGGACCAGTGTACGGAGATCTCCCGTAGGGACACCGTGCAAGAATTGTCGGGGCACCCCTAATTGTAGGGCTTTACGCCACAACTCATTCCGGTCCTTATCAGGCTTAAACCTTTCCACCGGTTTGGGGTTTTGAGTGTGAGTTCGGACTTGGCGAACCTTTCGGGGGTGTTCGGAGGATTTTTCGCTAGTTAGGCTGGCCCAGCCCATTCGGCGCCCATATTGGTCTATTTCCTGTACATATTCATTCCAGGTGGGCATGTAGCGACGCCGGCCCCGCCCATGAGCATCCCGAGCCTCTCGTATACGATCTTGAGTACGAACAACAAATGGCTTCAGGCAATCGGGAAGACCACGGATGAGAGGGGCTAATCGATCGGGGTCGATAGCAGCTGACATTGGGGATTTCCGAAATTCCTCTCTGTCATACATGGCTTGCAGACAAGCTGCTTTCCGTATCGCCGCAAACAGTTCAGAGTAGCCTGTAGCTCTAATCTCTAATGGCTCTCCCCTCTCTCGCGGATCCATACCACCTGCCCAAAAGGCTGCTCGAGCGGTTAGGGAATAATTATGATCCCCGTCCATTGTAGTTAAAAACACTCCTGGTCCCCAAGAGTCTCCTGCTTCTTCCTCACTCAACATAATTCTATCTCCTCCTTCAGAAGAAACTCGCCACACATACTCAACAGCTGATTCTTCTGGCCGCCTCGAATATTTTTCCCTTATTTTTGCTAACTCTGTTGGTGTCCACGGAATAGTACGCACAGTGTTGCGGACTTCCTCATCATCCTCATCAACTGTGGTTTCAGTTTTAATCAGAGGTCGTAAAGGAAAGACTCGAGATTTCACAGTAAAAGTCCTTCCCTCCTCATCTTCTTCCTCATCTTCACTATTAGACCAAAAATCTCCGGTCTGGGTTCCAGAATTTGGATAACACATTAATTTACGAATCTGTTGGACCTGGGTCGAGGGCTGCATTTTATCTAAGAGCCCAGTCACCCTTTCCAATAACATTTTAAGTTGGTGATTTTCACTCCCAAGTTGAGCATTCCGGTTTCCTAAACATTCATTCTCACTCACAAGCTTATCAACTTGAGTTCTTAATTTTTCTCCTGTCTCCTTTTGAAAGGCTAGTGATGACTTCAACACCTCATTCTCCGATTTCAGGGTTGCATATTCTACAGCTGAAATCAGATTAGGAGCAGGGGTTTCCCTAGCTTCTTGTTGTGCACAAGATAAACAGGCGCCTAACACCGCACAAATCACACCTTTGCCTTTCCCCGCTCTGAGCTTCTGTGAAACCCGACACTCTTCAATACGTTCCACCACTTTCTCTTCATCCTTCCAAAATTTACGGGCCCACTCCTTCCCAGCCTGGGAAGGGGCACAGTCATATTTTTGCAGCAGTTTATCCATGGCAATCCTGCCGACTACGCCAAAATTTCTGTTGCGTGAAAAGGGGCAAAGCGGTTTTAGCAGAAGATAAACCCCCTTGCGTTCTAACACTCCTCACCGAGGTGGGAGGCTAGGTGCGGCTAGGTTTAAATTCTGAGTGATGCCCAATTCAGCACTATCAGTCCAATCGCGTTTAATATGTATTAAACTATTACGATTTGGATACACTAATAGTGGACTGCACCTTCAGTCTAGTCGTGCTCATGAACTAGCACGGCCACTCTCGAGTCTTTGGTCGCGTTCAGTGAGAAATCAAAACGACTAGCTACTTAAAAAAGTGCAGTTTATTTAAACAACAGATATATAGGTTCTTAGGATTGCCGGTGATAAATACACTGTCTGCAAAGCACGTGCAAATGAAAGTATTGTTACATATACAAAACGCGCGACAAAGTTATAAACGATACAGCCTGGCTTTAAATGTAGAAAAAAGAGTCTCTAGAGAAGTTTCTAAGTTTCCCGAGGAAGCACTCGGTATAATCTAAGTCTTACCCAAAGGCGTCCCTATGGGGGGGGAAGAGAGGCTCAGACCGTCGACTGATCCCAGAAGTCAGTGATGTAATTCTTTATGGTGGTGTCTTCCCTGGGTATCCCCCCTCTCTTGGGCTATTTTTATACTATTTGTTATCTTCAAGGTGGAGTTTGAGTGACTTTAGTCATACATACTTTTATCACGATTGGTGTAAATTTCTCTCGCTTCACAATTAAAGGTATAGTTTACGAGAAATTCAGGGCGCAGACTCAAGAAGGAGTGGTCGCACCTTGGAGGCGGGTAGCCTTCGGGATGGAGGTGTGTTTTGGTATTATAATGACATTATAATGAGCAAAGTTCGCACAAAGGACAGCATTTCATCAAAATTTGACAAAATGTTGGCTCTGAGCATCTAGCGGGCAGCTAATTGGCAGCTTATCTGTTTCATGGTATCATCCCATTCCTGTATCCGCTATACATCATAAGGTAAAGCCACGGAATAATTGCATCCCGTCCCGTACCTCATGTAGCTTATCAGGGAACCACAGATGTTGTGTCCTTCATGCCAGCTGCGGCTATTTTCTACCTCAGAAGCCTCTTGATTTTATACTTTTCCTTAATGTGTGAACAATGCTGTACTTTTGTATTTTTTAGCCAATTTAGTATTTATTCCACACAGACACATATGCACAAGGGATGAAGAAAAACTAAATTAGATCTCTGTTCAGAACAAGAAGGTGCAAATCTGAGGCTGACTGTTATTTTAACCACAAATGCTCATCTCCATCCTAGTCTTCATTCTTGTATTTTCAAGGCTTGACTGGATAAAGCCTTGTCTGATCTATGTGCTGATATTACTTTGTGCAGGATGTTGGACCTTCTGAGATCCTCTGTGACCTGAATTATCCCATGAACCAACGCATAAAACAAAAAACTTTCAATCCCTAGTGGACTTTTAGATTTTGGTTTATAATAACAACTAGTAATCAAAAAACGTCTGAAGTTTAATCTTCCTCCTCTCTATCCAGTTATGTTGTTCTAACCTTCAAACGTCCTGGCCCTAGCATGCAACACCATTCCTCTAAAAACACACTCTCATGTTTTGGACGGTCCAATTCAATACTCAGTCCCAACTTGTGTCCACTTTCAAAGAACTGTCTTTCTCTTTGGCCAAAAAAAATTATTATCAATGGCTTAAATTATTTTTAAAGTAATTGCCATTTGTGAAACTCATAATTAGGAAATTATTACCAGTCAAAAGCCCTAATTCTTATTACAGATACAAAAGAGTTGGTACAGGGTAAAAGTGTAAAATGTTTTCCCCAAGTAAGGTTTCATTCTTCACAATAGCTTTTTCAATTCATGGCCTGAGTTTTCCAACACGATCTGGTGTTTGGAGTGCTTAGATTGAGCCATTCCATTCACAAGGAACCTGGTTTTCAAAGGGCCAGGTCTTTTCGGTGTGCCCAGCAAATAAGAGGTAACAGAAAATTGGGTACTTTTAATAATGAAGTTCTGAAATTTGCAGATGTGCCCAAATCATTAAAGAGCCTGCTGAAATTGGAGTCACTGACCCACAGGTTCTCTTTTTAAAGTGTAACCTATGTACTTTCTTAAACAAAGATTTTCAGATGTACTGCAGCATAGGCTCATGCTAGGGTAATAAGCCAAGCAACTAGCAAGGAAAAAGCTGGCATTAGGAGTCCAGGGGTTTGTTCCCAGTCTTCTCGCTGTCAATAAGAACTTTCAGAGTCTGGCCCCAGTTTCAGTGCATTCAGGGTTACATAACTCTGCTCTGTCTCTAGAAGATGGATAAAGGTCCTTACATTTCAGCCAGGGAGGAGAATGGAAGGCATGGAGTGTCTTTCATGAGTCCTCTCAGAGGACCATTAACCAACTCAAAACATCCTCAAATGGGAAAATGTTGGTATTTTCTTCTGAAAACTTAGAGGGAAGTTTAAGGAAATTATCAGTCTTCACCATACATTTCTGAAGGGAAAAAAAATCAACACTGAAAATTATTGCCTGGGAATGGAAGGGTAATGAGAAGGGCTGTAGAAGGAAGTTTTCTAAGGCATTTTTTTTTTTGGCATATCAGACTTTCTCCCCACTTCTGATCTTTCAAGGGGGCGAGTCTTCTGAAGAATCTAGAAAAGGAATCAGGTATGTATGAAAACGTGAGAACAAGGTGAAGAGGTGATTAATGCTGCTCCGGTGTTTGGAAGTGAAATGGTAACTCCAAAGTTCCTCCTTTTCAGCCTTCTTATTTACACCTTCTGTGACAAACTGCCACTCATGAATGTGTTGGGTTTTTTCTGTTCCATGGAAACAATAAACAGTGGAAGTGTTCTATGTCTTAAAATAACTCTTTTTATCATTCAAGACCAACAGCTACAATATGAATCAAATAATCTGTCTGATTGTCAAATTCTGCTACTTTCAATGCTGCCTCTCTTTATTAGAGGCTTTTCCTTACCCCATGAAAGCCTCTGTAAATCCAGCCAACCAAAACTATTAAATATTTTATGGATTTTTGATAATAAAAAAATATTCTGCATCTGCCTTAAAGTTGTTTTTTTAAGGGCTCATGATCAATCAGGCTCAGGTAGCTGTGAGCTCAGAGACTGTGATCAATGGTAGAACATCTGATACATGTCCTGGTTTTCGTAATAGGTCTCTAAATAGATTCAGGAATGCATTCAGTTGTTTAAATATTCATACCTGTTCCCCTATGAGCAAGTTCTAATGTGTTTAATTTGGAGGGATAGCCAAACTCATAAACTTTATCCCCAGTCTCAAGCGCCATGCCATTACTATGTCCTCCTAAGGTACTGTTAGCAGCTGTCATTCTACAAGATGTATTAGCCAGAGGTAAGTTAATTATTAGTTGGAAGAAAATTTATGATATGCTGTGAAACTTCACATAAAGTGTGGCTCCGAGAAGAAAAAAAAAGAAAGTAAAAAAAAGAAAGAGGAGAGAGAATAAGTAAATGTTAAGCCTTGGGCATTACATTTACATTTATGAGATCCTCTACAATTTACTGCTCCAGCTTGTTTTCCTAAAAATGCCTTAGGTTTGTTTCAGCTAAAATACACTATAATGTTTATAACATTAATTTGTTTAAGGTGCCCCTTCTCTGTGACTATTCAAGTACAAAAGTGGGTGCCCCATAGCAAAACTCGACTCACAGTCATGGCTTTGAGCCATCCCAACGCACCTATAAAACCCATATATGTACAACCCCTTACCCGTTCCCATTCATCAAAAGCTGCATCAAGTCAACACCATAACTAAAGTTACCCAGTTTTCTCACCCAGTGTCTGGATTTGTAGCCAGAATTACAACATGCCCTTGCAAAAGGATGAAGCTGGCTGTGGGCAGTTTCAGCCCTTGACACTCAATACTGGAGTGGCCACGTGGTCCTCTGGATGGTAGCTCAGGGGCAGAAAGTTCTTGATGACATTGATTAATTATTCCTGTTTTATTGCCACCTTTGATGGCAGTAATGGTGTGTTAACATGACTACTTAGAAGTAGAAGAAACAGAGTAGGTCAGTAGCTGACCTAAGATTAAGATCTCCTGTCTCCTAACACAACAGCCCTTCACATCTTTTACCACGTAAGTGTTCCCAGACAATTAGTAAGTGTTGGCAAATGTTGACTCCAGTGGACCATATTAGTATGATATGATGGAATAATTCCACTATCCTTGTGCTATTTATAGCTTCAGAGATCTTGCCTTCTTGGCTCAGTGCAAACTCATGACCTATAAGAGGCAGCACTTTTTAATGCTGTTCTTTGGCATCAGTACTCTCTCTCTTCATAACAAGTTGAATCGTAATGGATTAAACAGTGGTATGTGAAGAAAAGATGAATAAATAAAGCGAAAAAGAGTCTTTGTCAGAAAAACAAAATTATCTGCATATTTTAAGTTGACAGCAAAGCACTGGCTTAGAAAATTACTGCAGAGCATTCTATAAACAAATTTCAAAGAAACAAGAATTGTTTGCATTGTTGAAATTATTTTAAATTTTAAAGGGGGTGGTTCTTACAGAAGAAAGCAGGAATGCCAAATTAAGATTAAATTTTTGGCAATTGAAAACAAAATTTAGCTTTGCGGTGTCAAAAATTAATTTCTTTTTCCATCTTAATTGGTAAGGATAAGCATTATTTTTCTAAAGCATTCCCATTATCCTCACTGAGTTACTCTTTCAGTAAAACATGGTTTTGACCAGTTCTCATAAATACAAAAGAAAATTGGATTTAGAATTTGAAAAAATATTGGTGTAAACAGAAAAAAATCTTTTATTCAAGGGAATGGAATGGGACAAGCTAGTTTCAGAAACCAACATGCGAACACAGAGAAATGAAATGGAAAGTGCTTACTCAGAAAAAGGATGCAAGTGACAGAGAGTCTTAGAAGTCGGAGAACTCTCTTCTGAGACAGCTATCAGAAAAAGACCGTAAAGTCACAAAGCACTACTGGTATTCCCAAAAGATTTTTTTCCATTAGTAATTTTTATAAACTGTGAACAGATTTTGCTGGAGCGAAATCATAAGGAGGACAATTTTGAAAGTGATGCCTTGGGAACTACATACATAAATCCTGTTGTTTGTTAACAGGATTTGTGAACAGAAGTCCCCATGCGCTGCGTTACAGACTGAGCTCCAAGAGGATTAAAACACACTGAACTTTTCTTTTTCAAGCCTCCTTATTTTTATTCCCTTTCTTCTTCCTCAGTATTCAAGATGACATCATCTTCACTGCTAGAGGAAGCTGGCTTGCAAGAAGGTCCTTGTGAGCTGCAGTTAGTATGTTGTAGGTAATTTCTCACTCTAATGTCAAATCCAATACAGCATTACACAGTTTGTTAAATCTGGAAAAAACTTAAGAAGTCAGAGAGTTATTCTGGAGCTCCATTGATTTGACAAAGAAAATCCTAAGGATCCATGACTGTCAATTACCAATTTAAAACAGATAATCTAAAACAAGGTGAAGCCGGCATGAGAAAAGAAGCTGACCTGGATCTCTGCCTCAGACTCCCTGGGGGAACGAAGCTGTTCTCCCTGCTCTGGAGCATGACTGCAGGAGGAAGGAAGTGATGCAAAGAAGGTTCTTTCCACCAAATGACCTGGGACCCAGTGAGTGCCTGTGGGTAGGGATGGCTGCAGCCGCAACTGGTTGCTGAAATGTGCCTGTTCACTGCTTTGTAAAGAAAATACAAGCCACCGGTGAATCATTTAGTAATTCTTCAGTGATCCAGATGGGTTTTAAAGAAAATATAAGACATCCATTATGAGGCCTGAGTGCCTCACAGCATTTGAAAAATGCATTTTATAAATCAAGAGTTGGAGCAGAAGGTAAAATTTACCCATCTGCCAAAGACCAGTGCAAAGTCAATGTACTATATACTTTCTCAAAATAAGTTTAAGCGAGACCTACAGTTTCATGCTGGCCTTTCCCAAAAGGATGAGCTTCAAGATCGTTCAAATGGAAAATAATCACCTAAAAAATGAATACTCTAATAGAGGAAAAGGAGAAGTTTCTTGACATGGTGAAATAAATAAAAACCGCAGCTAGTATTACTGAGAAAAATGTCTGCGGAGAGTTAGAAAGAGAGGCAGCATATTTTTGCAGCATCACAGCCGGGAAACTGAAGAACACTTTAGCTTGAAAGAGATGCTATGTTCCAAGCAGAAACAGCCCTGCATATTCAAAAAAGTAAAACAATCTAAACATGTTAAACTCCTTTGAAGAGTAATTTAATATTTCTTCAGTAATTCCAGGGGAAATAAAAGATTTATTTTAAATTCTCTTTCTAAATGCCATCTATCTGTTCCCATGATGGCTGCTTAAAGAAGAATCAGGCAGAAATAAAGCTGGAACACTCTGAGTGGCTTTTATTCTTTCCTGTCCTTAGGACAGATTTGCCCTTGCTCTTGTCCTCATGTATTCATTTCCATGAAAGAAAAACGTCAGTGTTCTGAACTAGTAACATATTACATCAATTTCGGATTGGTGTAAAGGATTGTTTCACAAGGTGTCAGGTTGACAAGGGATCACAGGACAGCAAAAAACAATCAAGGCTATGAAACGGAGCAGTAGCAGATCTTACTGAATTGGGGTTAAATGCTAATGGCTGATGTCTTCATTACTGTCTTTTTATGTATATATACATATATAAATATGTATATATAGACACATTTTAGGAAGCTTTTTGTGTTAGACCCACAGCTTGAAAGGGGCTGTTCAGCGTGTTCGGCAGATTCTTCATCTGCATAGTGTCATCTATTTAATTAGTCATATTTTTATGGGGCGGTTGTTGGTTCTAGTCTGTTTTTATTGACTGTATTTTCAAATAATTGTCTTGGGCACATCTCTGAAGTTTTTATAAAAATACCCCAAGCCTATAAATAATAGATCTTTCACTTGATTCCAAATAGTACCACATTATTCAGCAGGGTCTTACTTGTTTCTTTAAAATTTAGGAGAAAGCTCATGGGAAACTAACTTTCCAGAAAGCTGTGAAAGTAAAGATGGACGAGTGCATAGAACTCTGGTGTGATACTCTACATAAGAGCCACTTCTAGGCTCTGCCACAGACTCAGAGCCCCTTGCTTCACCATGGAACTATCACAGCATTTAACTGCATGAAACAGCGGAGGAGGAAAATGAGCTAGGTGAAAAGAAACAAAAGAGTCTCAGAGCCAAGCTGTAGCTGCATAAAAGTTTGGTAACAATTGAAAATGTGAATTGTGAGAGCTGAAACTCTTTGAAGTAATTTCTAAACTGTGTCCAATCCATCTTTTTTGAGAAGTCGTGGCAGTCTTGTGATGTTCCCACCAACCGGAAAAGGGGAAACACAACCCCCATTTTAAAAAAGCGAAGAAAGGAAGACCCAGGGAATTACAGGTCAGTCAGTCTCACCTCTACCTGGGAAGATCACAGAGCAGATCCTGCTGTAAACTACACTAAGGCACATGGAAAGAAAGGAGGTGATCGATGACTGCCAACATGGCTTCACTAAAGGCAAATTATGTCTGACAAATTTGGTGGCCTTCTACGACGGGGTTACAGTGTTGGTAGCTAAGGGAAGAGCAAGGAAGAGCAATTGACATTATCTAGCTGGAATTCTGCAAAGCATTTGATACTGTACCACACACCATCCTTGTCTCTAAATTGGAGAAGCATGGATTTGACAGATGGACCTCTTGGTGGATAAGGAATTGGCTGGATGGTTGCACTCAAAGAGTTGTGGTCAATGCCTTGATGTCCAAGTGGAGACCAGTGGTGAGTGGCGTTCCTCAGGGGTCAGTACTGGGACTGGTGCTGTTTAACATCTTTGTTGACAACATGGACAGTGGGATTGAGTGCACCCTCAGCAAGTGTGCCCACGACACCAAGCTGTGTGGAGCAGTTGACACGCTGAAGGGAAGGGATGTCATGCAGAGGGACCTTGACAGGCTTGAAAGGTGGGCCTGTGCAAACCTCATGAAGTTCAACCAGGCCAAGTGCAAGGTCCTGCACGTGGGTGAGGGCAATCCCAAGCACAGACACAGGCTGAGAGATCGGAGAATGGATGGAGAACAGCCCCGAGGAGAAGGACTTGCGGGTTTTGGTTGATGAGAAGCTCAACATGAGACAGCAATGCATGCTCGCAGCCCAGAAAGACAACTATATCCTGGGCTGCATCAAAAGAAGCATGGCCAGCAGGTTGAGGGAGGTGATTCTGCCCCTCTACTCTGTTCTCATGAGACCCTACCTGGAGTACTGCGTCCAGGTCTGGAACCCCCAGCATAAGAACATGGATCAGTGGGAACGAGTTCAGAGGAGGTCCATGAAGATGATGAGAGGGCTGGAGCACCTCTCCTATGAAGACAGGCTGAGAGAGTTGGGGTCTGTTCAGCCTGGAGAAGAGAAGGCAGCTCCAGGGAGACCTTATAGCGGCCTTCCAGTACCTAAAAGGGTCTACAGGAAAGACAGGGAGGGACTCTTTATCAGGGAATGTAGTGATAGGATGAGGGGTAATGGTTTTAAACTGAAAAAGGATAGATTTAGGTTAAATATTAGGAAGAAATCCTTTGCTGTCAGGGCGGTAAGGCACTGGAAGAGGTTGCCCAGACAGGCTGTGGATGCCCCATCCCTGGAGGCTTTCAAGGCCAGGTTGGATGAGGCTTTGAGTAACCTGGTCTAGTGGAAGGTGTCCATGCCCACAGCAGGGGCATTTGGATTAGATGAACTTTAAGGTCCCTTCCAATCCAAACCAAACCATTCTATGATTCTATGATAAGAGGGATCTAAGTGGACTGGAGACAAAACAAAACTGGAGTCAAGCCACCAGTTTTCAGGATTCACACATTAATTTGAAAACTATTGTGGATGTACAAGAGTAAACACCTGTCAAAAAAAATTAAATGTATAAAGGCACATGTCAGATGACCTTATTTTATCACAAGCCTGAAACTTCTACGTAGCTTAAGCAGTTAAGTGTCTGCATTCTTCTCTTTTTTTGCCTATATTAATTTGCAAGTAAAACAAAGGAGAGGAAAATAAAAGTTGAAGATAAAATCTAAAACATATGAGAAGTATCATAATATTAATTCTATCTTAGAAGCTAATAGCTTTCTTGCTATAAACTGCACTGGACAATTATAACTCATATCAGATAAGACTATATAGAGCCACAACAATACAATAATTATTATAAAGCAGTCCATGAACCTTGATAGACTTAATAGCTCAAACAAAATTGAAACCCACAAATGCTTATTTGAAATGTATCCAAACCTCTTTAACTTTGACATAAGGGCTGTCAATGTCATTAACATAAGCTTTATTTTTAGATTTCTGACGTTGTCTGGTGCCATCCTGATTAGAAATACCACAAGAATAGCCCTTTTCACGCTGTGTTTTGACATTACTGTTTTTTCAGTCTGTCTGGTAACTAGAATCTGAAAAAGGAAATGAAAGGAAAAGAACTTAGTATTACTGGTCTGCAAAATAAGGTGTGTGAGTGATTCAGGTTAGTTCCTGTATTTCTGAACCTGCTTTACTGTCTAGACATCTAGTCACTGCATCACTGTCTAGACATCTAGTGAACAGAAACTAAATTTTCAACGTTTCCTTTGTACAATTACAAATATACATCTGTCATTTGATCACTGATGCAATGGTTATGTGCACAGACAAGTTTTCTGCACATGCACAGGGAACATGGGGCCATGGAAACACACATGTAAAAAGTCTGCTTTAAAACTACTCACAGCTTTAAAATAAAAGGATTGGCAGATGCCAAGAAGTGTTTACCATGGCTGATTTACTACACCAGAGGTGGTGTTCCATAATTTGCTGCCAATATCCTAGGGAGGCGCAGCTCCTCTTTCTATTCCCTGACTCAGCAAGCTACGTACTACTTTCAGAAATAGGATAGGCAAGAGTCCATAGGTCTGATGAAGTAAGTATATTAATAGGAGAAAAGTCACCTTGAAAAAGTCTGCGGAAGAACTCAGTCTTCTAGCAGGACAAGCTGCTGACAATTTTTCCTAAACACGTAATGCTCAAAGTATGGTCTCACAGATAATGCTTTGGTATTGAAATGAAAGTCAGTACAAGGTGGTTTAAGGACAGCAGCCATTCTGGCAGTGTGAGGCTACAGGCAGTGTCAATGTACACAGAACTGAGAAGAAATAAGAGGTTTGTTTATAAGGCCATTTTCTGAAAGATTTGACATGGTAGACCATATATGCAAATCCTGCTCTTACAAATAAACAGTAGTATCCCTCCCTTAACAATCTAGAAAAGAAACGCAAAAGTGAAATATGATCTGGAGCTCAAAAGTTCTTACAAAAGAACAAAATCCAGCCAGGAGATCCACCCACAAAAAAAAACCCCTAGCCTTTGTGGTGAAAGGAAGGGTTCAACAGGTACTACGCACAAAACGTCAAGAAGTAAAATTACAACCTTGGATTTCAGGAGGGCTAACTTTGACCTCTTCAAGAAACTGCTTGGAGAGATCCCGTGGGCTAGGGCTCTGGAAGGCAAAGGGGCTCAAGAAAGCTGGTTGATATTCAAAGACCACTTCCTCCAAGCTCAGGATCGGTGCATCCCTAATAGAAAGAAATCGGCTAAGGGACGCAGGAGACCTGTAAGGTTGAGCAGGGAGTTTCTGAAAAAGCTCAAGTGGAAGAAAGACGTTTACAATAAGTGGAAGAAGGGACTGATCCCTTGGGAGGATTACAAGAATGCTGCCAGAGTGTGCAGGGATGAAACAGGGAAACCCAAGGCCGCCTTGGAATTAAACCTGGCTAGGGATGTCAAGCTCAACAGGAATTGCTTCTACAAGTATATTGGGAACAAAAGGAAGACCAGAGAAGTTGTCGGCCCACTGTTGAATGAAACAGGAGCCATGGTGACGGAGGATGTGGAGAAGGCGGAGTTACTGAATGCCTTCTTTGCTTTGGTCTTTACTGCTCGGCCCAGCCCTCAGGAGTCCCAGGCATTGGGGGAAGTAACAGGGAAAGAAGAAGAATTCCCTTGGGCTGAGGAGGATCAAGTGAGGGATCAATTAGATATTCACAAGTCCATGGGCCCTGATGGTATGCACCCGAGAGTGCTGAGGGAGCTGGCAGAAGTCATTGCTGGTCTGCTCTCCATCTTTGAAAGGTCCCGGATAACAGGCGACGTGCCTGAGGACTGGAGGAAAGCCAACATCACTCCAGTCTTCAAAAAAGGCAAGAAGGAGGAGCTGGGGAACTACAGGCTGGTCAGCCTCACTTCCATCCCTGGAAAGATGATGGAACAGCTCGCTCTGGGCATCATCTCAAGGCACGTGGAGGAAAAGAAAGCTATCAGAAGTACTCAACATGGATTCACCAAGGGGAAATCATGTCTGACTAACCTGATAGCCTTCTATGATGGCATGACTGGATGGATAGATGAAGGGAGGGCGGTAGATGTGGTCTTCCTTGACTTAAGCAAGGCATTTGACACGGTCTCCCACAGCATCCTCATAGGGGAGCTTAGGAAGGGTGGGCTTGATGAATGGACAGTAAGGTGGATAGGTAACTGGTTGAAAGACAGAGCTCAGAGGGTAGTGATTAGGGGCACAGAGTCTAGTTGGAGGTCAGTGACGAGTGGTGTTCCCCAGGGGTCAGTACTGGGTCCAGTCCTCTTCAGTATATTCATCAATGACCTGGACGAGGGGATAGAGTGCACCCTCAGCAAGTTCGCTGATGACACAAAGCTGGGGGGGGTGGCTGACACACTGGAAGGATGTGCCACCATACAGAGAGACCTGGACAGGTTGGAGATCTGGGCAAAGAGGAACCTTATGAAATTCAATAAGGGCAAATGTAGGGTGCTGCACCTGGGGAGGAACAACCCCCTGCACCAGGACAGGTTGGAGGCTGAGCTGCTGGAGAGCAGCTCAGCTGAAAGAGACCTGGGAGTCCTGGCGGACAACAGGATGACCATGAGCCAGCAATGTGCCCTCGTGGCCAAAAAGGCCAATGGTGATGCAGCCCAACACCATGTGCTTGAGCTAGACGGGGAACCTGATGTATTGTGTCTGCTCCAATTCATTCCTCTCTCACGTTAGGATTGGAGCCATTCCAGGTAGTTGGACCATCTGTGAAGTTTAATACATTTGTAAAGTGTGGACATCTCTCAGCTGACCTTAGACTTTCGTCAGAGACTATCAGCAGGCTTCTGGAGCTGCTGTTGCATTTCCACAAGCACAGCTTCAGTTGCAACCCTGGCAGTGCAAGAAGTAAAATCCTGAGGTCCAAAGGAAGAACCCTTCCCAAAAAAGGGTGAAGTTTGACTTTGATGACACCTCTTGTCCTGCTGGAAGATTATCAGATTGCAGTTCTGCAGAAGCAGAACCACTCTCTTCACTCATATTTTGTTCTCACCCTGCTGACAGTGACTGTAATCCCAAGAGAACTGTTGTCAGATGGAGCTATTAATACACTGTATATTTAAATACTGGTTTGTATCCAAGACCAGCTTTGACTCTCTTTGACAGGCACTTCCTGGCATGTATTGCTATACTACAAGAGATACTATCTGCACATGTTAATAATGCACATGCATTTCCTTAGCAAGAAACGCTCACATAAAAGGAGCTAAATAAAAACATTGACCACATAGTAAGGTAAGAGAGGTCGTTATAAATTACAGTATGCTAATTGAATATTAGCCCTAAACTATGCAGAGATTTGTCCCTTATTATTAAAATAAATTATAATTTAATCATACAAATGTACTACATGAAATAAGGTCATAAAAGTTAGGAAATGAAAAAATAGGAAAACTTTCCAGGGGAAAGAAACATACACAATTTGTTGAATGTAAGATAACTACTTTGTTTGTATTTATTGCACAGACAAACTGTGAAGGTTTTCTTGGAGAAATACCAGTTACTGTTTTATTTGGTGACATGTTATTTGGCAGTTACTGGTATGCAGTATGCAGGTAGTAAGCATTCAGTTTAAAAAAAAAATTAGGCTTTTATTGAAAAACTAACTCCACGTCATGACATTTCTATAGAATGCATGCAAGTGATTATTATTTGAGAGGCAGCATCTAATTTCTTCCTGTTTACAGGAGAACTGAGACTGGAGAAAGGCAAGGGAAGCACACAGGGTATGAGCAGGAGTTTTTAATAGAGGTGAAATTTGTATTTAGGAACTATTGCTCGATTCTGTACTCCCATTTCCCACCAAATAAATAAGGTAAAATAACTTTTGAACATTTAGCCATGTCTCAAACAACCCACAAATTCTGAATAAATTCTGAAACTCCATTCTTATTTTAGTTTGGAATAGGTACATATTGCAAGGCTTTGAAAACTAGAGATTTAAAACACTGAAGAAAATTTTTGTCAGAGACAATGTTGCAGAGAGAAACAGAGTTTTGCTTTAACTTTAAAGTTCCTTCCTCTAGCAGAAACTATTCAAATTCTTTTTATGAGTGAAACATTTTTGTCCTTATATGAGTAAGTAATACAATAAAGTATCCTGTTTGCTTTATCACCTGTAAGTTTCTCATACCTTTGCAGTTAAACATTTACAAACTTCTCAATTTGTCTCAAACAAGACTTTACCAGTGGAAAGACCTGGAGAAAGAGTTATGATGGAGATAGAAGACTTCACACTTTCTAGCACTGTATTCCTGCCCTTGCTTCAGGGGTCAGTCTTAAATGTTAGAAACAGTCTTGATGAATTAATGGGGGTTTTTTTTGACTTTGTTTAAAAGCTGCCCTTGGTAGGTTCCACAAAGGACAAGACACTTGTCCTAAATTGTGGCTTGAGCCATATGTGCAGGGACCTTCCACTGAATGTTTTTCTTGTAGTGAGCACTCTATATGGAGATTATATATTCAAACAATTGCTTAAAATGGCAGATTTATTTTTGTACCCAAACTAAGGATGCCAGTAACTAATTATGTCTGATTTTGATGGAGAGGTACTTGATAAAATGTATTAAGAGGTATCTTCTGAGAATGCCAAGTACAGAACTATTCAAAGCCCGTGCTGATGTTGCAACACAAAACGATGTGATAGCAGAATGCGTTCAAGCCAAGTCTGTAGAGGGAGTACTGTGAGCTAACAGCAGGAAACTGAAATCACACCATATTCACAAGATGTTTTAGCTGTTAAATAAAGGCATTATATCCAACATCTCCCATCTGGACATCTGAATTCTAGGCATAAAAGGTTCAAAGCACTTTACATAGCACATTGCGCATGTTTACCTAGGATTGTCATTGGGCTTTTTCGTTCAATAGCAATAATAACTCCAGCAATTGCTTGAATAAGAAGGGTTTCATCTGCAGCTGTCTTTAAGACTGTTTATTTTTGCAAAAATAGCTGTCTTCTTTTCTCTTCAGTTTTCTCTACCAGGAAGTCTGTCTTTCTTTCCCTTTACTCCTGTCTTCTAACTCATGCCCTCCTTGCTCTGTCTCCCTGAGCAGTTTCTCCAGCATGTTGCTCCTTTTCTTCTTGTGCCTCAAGCCATGATGTTAAAGAGACTTTTTTCCTTATCCTTTCCCCCTCAACATTCCCTTTCGGATGGCTTCTGGCAGACCACTCATCCTGTTTTCCCTCCTCCTCCTTTGTAAGAAGGGCAGAAACAAACTGGAACTATTCCCAGCTGTCATGTATGGGCTTATAGATACTTCTTGGAAATCCAGGGCTTAGAAGCAGCTGAAAGTACCAATTAAAGAGCCATCTGACCCCATGATTCACCAAAATACTAGAGACAGTGTTATAAAGCCGTGAGTGTATAACATTAATAATTAAGAATAGGAAAATGATGGTCATATTTTTGCTTTTATAGTTTACACTGGTGTGGACCATAATTTGGGACAGCAGAAAGTGTTTTGTCTACAGGTTTTCCTCTGTCTCACAGCTAATTTGAGAAGTTGGGAGAATCTAGGTTCCAGCTCCTCTTCCTGGTTTAGTCACCTATGCTGTATTTGCTGTAGCTTGTTGCCTCCCTTGCCTGGTGTGTAAAGTAAAGGTGTTTTATGCACAGGGATTAGGGGGAAATGACAGAAAATCCGGAGTAGACAAAGTGACAGAGGGAGACAGCATTTACCAACTGTAATTGCAGAGGACTTGGGGGAAATTATGTCAGGCCCAGGAACCGGGGTACCATTTGTGCAGTAGTTAGCTTTCTCTCCCCTGTAAGCACCTCACAAAGTAAGTTTGGGCTGGTCTGATCCAGCAATGGCCCTCTTATCTTATGCACTTTTGTATAGATCTAGTTTCGTTTAATGTCTTGCAAATTACTTGAGTCAAGTGCAATTGTCACTACTCTCTGGAGTAATGAATTATGCTAATAAGAATATACTCTTGTTTTTCTAGTGCTTCATTCAAAACATGAACTAGAAATGCAATATTCTTCCCTGCATTTTTTTTATTTATCTGTGAATTTATTCTGGTCTTTGTAAATTTTATACTGTAAACTACAATATTTAAACTTCTTTTAAGGCTTCGCTATGAACTTGTAAGGATTTAAAAAAGGAACTGCAAATAATATTGGTGATCTCTAGCACTTGCTGAAGATAAAAAGTTTCTGCTGGAGTCAGTGGGAAATCAACTACAGGACTGTAAAAAATAAAGTACTTTGGAGTAACTGCATATTGATTCCCCACAGTATTTAGTAATGTATATTGATATCTAATAATGAAACTCATGTTGATAACAAGAGTTAGCATCCTAGATATATTCAGAAAGACGATTTTAAAGAGAGAAATAAATATAACAGAATACTAAGATGGAAAAACGTCATACTTCTTTTTGATGTTTTTTGAATTCCTTTAATGAATATTTTACTAATGTTTTCAATAATACAAGAATGTAAAACTAATCATAGTCAGGCCATTGCTGAGTATCAGAATGTAAAAAGAAGGAACCAAAAAAAACTAATCTTGCAGATATATTCAGGTCAAAGCAGCAAAGAGTTTCATTAACTTCCAGTTCTTTGAATGCCTTTCTCCTATGGGACTCTCCAGTGTGATCCCTATGTCTATGAAAATTCAAATCTAAAGTTCAAATCCTAAAATTGGGGTAAGTTTGTGGGTCTCAGCAATAAAGACATCCCTCTGATAAACAGTCATCAAATATTGTACCTTCTTCCCAAAAGCAAGACATTGATAGAAAACCTGTATGATTCAGTATTTTGTCAGATATTTTGAAGAATTCCTCATATAAATCTCTTTGTATAAAATGCCATAATGACTTGCTCTTCTCGTTTAAAAGAAAGGCGTGACTTGAACTGACAAACTGGCTCAGATGATACAAAAGGAGAGAGGGAGTCTCATTCCATCTGCCCGGAGTATCCCGTTTCTCAGTTGTGTCTAAGAAAAGACACCTGTTCTTGAGGGAAACCAAAAGCATAAAATAGGTGTAAATGCTGTAAACACAATCTATAGTGAGCTGTGTTATGCAATATTACAATGTATTACAATGTATTAAACCTTCTGTTCATTGTAGGTGATGTTTCCTGTTTATTTTTTTTTTTTTTTTTCAGTTCCTAATAGCTATCTAGTACCCATTTTGGAACTTTTAACAGTTTTAGCCAACTCCATCACCTAAATAACACAAATAGAACTCGATTAAAACACTGAATTTAGCTTTTTCTTTTGAACAGTATTCTTCATTAATATAGTAAATGAATTGTTATTTCTGAGGGAATTATATAATTCAGCTTGCATCTCTACAGCTCCCTCAGAGATGTTTTGTTTAGGCTGGATCTCAAACTGATTGAAAAGACTGATTTGAGGCATGACTGATGTATGTGTGATATTCAGCAAAACTAGACAAGTGTGTTGTTTTGTTCTGTGCTGTTATGTTTTCACAGAAAAATATGCAAATATATACACCAAACATGAACTAATCAGAGACCTGTTCATGCCTTGTTTTCCTGGAAGACTAAAAGGTGTATTAATATTTTCCTAAAAAATCTTCTCCCCCTTTTTTAACTGTTTGGGCCTGTTCTTTCAGCATGAAGTGATCAGTAACATAACTATCAAGAGATGTAAGATAAATTCATTGCTTTCAGTATGACCTTTTTCCCTAGGAAGCCCAAAGAAGGTGATTATCAGCTCATCTTTTAGCAAAAAATACCCAAGAACATGTATTTGGTTACAAATGATAGCCTGTTCGTCTTCAGTGACTGAATAAGCCCATCTCTTTATGACTACAAAATCTTCTCATTCACCCCAACTCAACAAGTATCTCATTTCAATCTCTTTTTTTTTTTGTCTGAACAGTAACTGTGCCATCAAAACATCTTTAAATGCACATCTTTTACCATATTACCTGCTGGGGTTGCTGCTTTTCTTTTCCAGGTCAAAAATAGTTCCTCAAATTTTTATGACAAGAAATAAACCAAATGCAATCCAGAAAGCTAAATGATCTGTAGCAAAACTCGCACAAGTAAGTCCTTAGGACAAGCTTGCCTGGAGATCTGAAAGGTTATGTGCAAGCCAGCCTGTCGTGTGCACTAATGATATACATGGAGACTTTGGCATATATAATCGCATAGATTAGTCCAAGTGTCACAGACCAAAAGATCACACAGGCCATTTTTGTCAGAGAAAGGAGGTGACAGGAAGGCTGTATTGAGTGCTACTTCTCATAGGCTTTGTAAAAGGAGAGGTGTCTCATTGCTGTGGTTCGTCATTCAAATACAAAACTAAACCCCTAATTGCAAATCTCCATATGTGATGACCCTCCTACTTATTTTTGCTATATTTTTGCTCCTTATAAACAAGGCACTTTACAAATCTCAGGACAAAGTAGAATTTTAAATATTCATCTCTGATTATTTTTGTTCATTTTCTGACAACCCAGCATGATATGGGAAACCTTGTCAGTAGAGGCAGAAGATAACAGCAAAAAAAGCTAGTTACACTCTTTTCCTCTGAGAAATATACCCAGCATAATATGTGGAATCAGTGATTTATGCGAGTAAAAATGCGCAAAGGGACAAGAGGCATTTTACCCTTGACTCTCACAGAACACTAAATTCACAGACAAATCACACACACAAGATGAACAAGGCTCAGACATCAAAGCATGCAAACTCATGCCTCCATTCTCTTTGAATAGAGAGCGCTAAATCATTATTAATAAGCCTTTCTGTTTGCTGAGCAGAGCTGTTGAAATTTGCGTACTGTATATATGTTGCCTTTGGTAGCCTGGGCATACAGAATCTGAGACATATAAACCACAACAAGAATTTACAGGACAAACTCATGCAACGTACCTTACCAGAACACTGCTGCTGTGCTGCCACAGTATGACTGCTCTTATAGTTTATACTGAGCAGCATACAGAATGTAAATATATGAAATTCATCAATGCCTGTCCATGAGAAATTGCTATAGAGCGGGAGCCATTTGAATGACTAGCAAGGAAATAAGACTGTCACGGTAAACACAGTACAACTTCTGATATTCTTTTCCATGAACCAACCTCCAGGCATTTACCAACAGTAATGAATTAGCCATCCAGATAAGATATTATTTTCTTCATTTCAGAGAGGAGTACCAAAGCACAGGCAGCTTTAAACTTTCCTCCTTCAGTAACACGAGTCCTTGGCATTCGCATTTTCATGTTGTGTACCACAACCTGTGTTGCCTGAAAAATGAACTGCGACTTTAACTTGCAAACTACCCCATTTTCACTGAGTAATACCTACCCTTTACTTGTTATGCCTACCCTTCAGCTACACTGGTCTATCTTGCAAGGCCTTGCAATAAAAAATTTGTACCATGAATTCCTTCACTGTCCCCCTCAGATACAATTTGACCAAAACCCAAATATGAATGATTTAGAAGTATAGCTGAACAAATATGAGAGAAAACACTATTTTCTGAATCAGTGTGAAGCTCATTTGTATTCTCCACCCTCAACAGACATTTTATTTGGGAGACTGATAACTGAACCGTCCTAAAAGAAGATGGGAGAGACTGGAAACCAACATCATTCAGGCCACAGAGGGCACAACAGTATCCAGCATCTTTCAAGACGTTCTGATGCTGTGGTTTCAGTAGAAAACTGATCCTTTGTGATGTGTGTGCAAGCCAACGGAAAGGATCGTAAACCATAGCTTCTGACATCCTTTGCACTTGAGATAACAGACAACAGGAAGGAGGTGGCCACTGAGACTGGGCAGTAGTCATAGCTGATATTACCAAGAAGAATTACAAGGAGGACACTGCACTAATGTCTACGCACCTTCCACAAACTCCAGAGCAGAGTGGAGTTTACCCACAAAAGAGCTTACATGCAGAATGAGATATGGGCCTTGGTTATTATATTTCTTGTTAAGGGTGTCAGTTTGTCCGTGTACAGGCAGGAATTGTCTCACTCACTCCTTCACTCCTTGCGTGAGTGGTATGTGTGTGCCAGACCTTGACTTGCAACCGAAGCATAAGTCAATACCTATACCCCAATTAGTCTTTGTCCTTACACATGAAAAACAAACCAAACTAAACAAACCCCAAAACAGGGCATTAAGCTGAGTCTTTTAAGGTGGGAGTGCACAGGAATAATCATTCATCATTTGAAATTTCTTAGTTCTGCACTTGGCCAGTTGATGTGTCAGAATAATCTCAATAAAGTTGTTCTTGCCTTCTCTTCACCGTATCCATACACTTTATTGCTCGTCACATTCCCTTGTTGTGCCTTGCCTTAAGTAGAAGACAGCAAGATTTGTGTCTTCCTTTGAGCTTGTACAACCTCTAGCAGAGGAGATCTTGCATCAAATGTCAGCTTTGTTTCACTGGCCTAGTTATTAAGAGGTTATTTCTTCTTCTCCCACAACTTTTGTGTTCAGTGCAATTTCAGACCAGCCACAGCTTTAGACCCTCCCCTCCAAGGAGACGGAGAGCAACCAGCCAGGCCAGTGCAAAGAAAAAACCAACGCACTCTTTGTTCCAGAAGGAAGGAAATCAAAGTCTTCATACCAAAATTTGTTTCAGAAGACCAAACAACAGTAGTTTTACACTAATCTTTAAATCCCCATCTGATTCCAGAAAAAAAACCAACCACAACCAAACATAAAATAATGATTATCCATAACAAAGCTCTCAAAAGGCTTTCCATCTCCATGACAGCCTCACTAATGATCCATTCTCAGCAGCCAGTCTTCCTTTTCTTTATGACTTTCCTGCAGGCTCATTTTCAAATTAAATTAAACCTTCCTACTCTTGCTTTTTTACTGTCACTATGTAAAAGAAATACCAAGGCCAATCTCTAAGGAAACTCTGCAAGTCTCACCCTCATCTGATTCACCATTCTTTATGGGACTCCCCGAGCTGGAGTCTCAGGAGCTGGCTGCAGGTGTCCACACTCCCTCCCCACCTTCCCGCCTGCGGCTCTGTGTTACTCCAGCTCTGCAGTACTTGGGTTGGTGCTGGTTACTGGTGTCACATCCCTCTCTGAGTCATTTCTTTCCATTTGCAAAACACTGGCGTGCACCCTGTATGGTACAGGAAAGACTCAGGGAAACACAGCGTATTTATAGCCAAACCCCCATGTAACTTACAGTAGCTCAGCAAATATTGTTTAGTGTTTTAAAGCCCACTGATGCATTTCAAACATGGTCCCTTGAGCAGCTGAAGCAACGAAGCTTGATTTCCTACAGCTTCTCTGGTACCTTCTAACAGTGAAGGCACACTGGGATCCTTCTCTTTCTGTCTCTGGTTGCATGAAATTTGTAAGAGTTATTTACGAGACAGATGCCACACAAATATGATTACAACTGGCCAATGGATTTATAAGTTTTCGGTAGAGGCATATTATGTAGATGGACAGCATGATGGCACAGGTTTTATCTCCTTAAAAGAGAGACTAAAATAGTCCTTTGGTACTTCAGATGTCTGAAGTAGGGGAACTTCAGGAACTCCCCCCCCCCCCCCCATTAAGGGAACTAATGGGTAAAGAAGCTAAGCTGTTACCCAGGATGCCATTCAGTACCAGGTATAAAATACAGTAAACGTAAATATCGAAGCATTAAAACAAAACCAGACAGAATCAGGCAACGTTTGCTAAGAAAGTATGTTAATGGAAACACTGAGGATGAATCATAAGTTGCACCTCTTCTTGTCAATAGATGAAGCCAGGAAATCGGATATTTAGTGGAGCAAAACAGGACCTCTGTAATCAGAGTGGATAATCTAAAACATGTCACTGCAAAGTGGAGAGGGGGAAGAGACTAACCCAAGAAGATGGACGTTGTTCATTTCAGCTGTCAGGATGAGTAAGTGAAAAGAAAGGAAGCTTTCAGCTTCACAAGAAACTCTTTCAAGCTGCTGACTAAAGGAAGAGGCATTTTGTTACCTGGAAAGTGGGACTTTTCAGGGTCTTGCCTCTCCTTCGCTTGCATAAGCAGTCTGAGGGAGAATTTTAAAAGCTTCCTTCAGTCTTGTACATCTGTCTTTTATAAACATTGACCATCAATTGTTTTCAGAGAAGTAAATAAATGGAAGAAAGACTGGGTCCTTACATTGCTCCTTGATTAAACATTTATCGACTGCTAATTTGATAATGCTTTCCAGCTATAAATGATTACTGCAGATGCAAGGCCGTGGAGATATGAGTCTGAAATGTCTGCCTGTTCCTATAGTCTTTGACATCCTGTATGCTCATACAGAATTATTAATCTTTGTCAGGAAGGTCAGGAAGCATCACACAGTGATTAATGGCAAGTTGCAGAGGTTTCTGATAACTGAGCTCCAAGGACTGTAGTTGAAAGGTGTTAGATGGCTATTAATACCTCCTTTGCCCTTGCTGTAACCCATTCTGACTGCAGATGACTGTTGAAGAATTGCTGGCTTTTCAACTTGCAAGGAACTTGCATTCACCACTCTCAACAGAGTCACCACTTGAGGAGCCTTTGTATTTCCAGTTGGTCATTAATGAAAAGGCATTAACAGGTTGGGAACAGCTACATCCACAATCTTTTCCCTGTCTACAGTTCACCATGGTAGGTGCTCTCCTCTGAAACAAGCTCACAAAAAGCAGGCTGGGGCATGTAGAAACTGAAGATAAAACATTCAGTGTTAAAGGTGTACAAAGAGGACGAAGACTATTACTTACTGAAATCTGTGCAGGAAATTTGTTCTGCGCTAAGATCATTTTAATCCAATCCAAGGGATGCATCCAAGGCTGCTTACTTGAAATAAAAACCAATGTTTTTTTACTCTAAAACTAGAGAATACACATCCTGCTCAACTGTATGATGCTATGGCAAAACAAGGTTAGGGAAAGCTTAGCAGACAAACTTGCAGACAAACTCCAGTGTGGCTGCTTGACTTGCTAGGATAGGAAGAAAAAAAGACATTTTCTTTCTTTGGGAAATGTTCCTGGTGAATCTGAACCCTTGTTCTTTACGCTAGAGCACTGGCGCTCTGCTGCTTTCAAACCATGGGTGGGGTTTCAGAGTAGGAAGGCGCTGCAAGGTCAGATAATACACTCTCAGATCAAATCCATGCTAGCAGTAGAGATAGTCTCACACTTTGTGTTTGGTGGGTGTGCAGTACAAGTTCTTCAAAATATAGTCAAGATATTAGGGAGGAAATATAAAGGTGGCTAGGCATTTAGGTAGAAACCTTGAGGTATATTCAAAGATGCCTGTGTCTAATCCCGGTTGATTACAATGTGATTTAGGTACATAAGTACTTTGAAATTCTTTCATGACTGTCTATGTCATTTTTTAGGTACCTAAGTATATTTTGAAATGTATCTCTAATAGGCTACTTTAGGCAAAAGACCTTTTAATTATGTGTTTACATAATTGTGCCTCTAGTTAAGTAAATTACTCTCTGTTCCGACATTTAATTGAAAATACAACTCTATAGCTGGTTTGAGCAAAAGTGTGTCTTTGCATAATCCATAATGTATCTTGTTTTAAAATAGCAAATGCAGAGAACAAAGTGTATCTAAACCTCTGCTGAAGATTGCTATGAAAATGCATAATCTGTAACTTTTCTTTTTTTAGAATAGATTTTCCTGTGTCCTCTAACTGTTCTCATAAATGTTCTGCTGGAAAAACACCACATCTTCACATAAATAGTCCTTATGGAAGGAAGCTGTAAGCAGTATCAAATTAGCTACCATAGAATTTGGCCACTTAGTGCTTTTTCTGTTAATGTCAAAACCCGTGCTGAGTCACTGTTCACTGATTGAGCTGATACAAGAAAATACGTTGACTAAGTAATTTATTTACATGTTGCTGTTACAAGTCTATGAAAACTGCTAAATGTTTTAAAAAATCAATCCACTCAGCAGCTCAAGATGCAGTAGGAGGAATGAAGTCCTGCTAAGTTTCCATCATTACTGTCAGAGTGACTCCTTGGATGCTCTGAAAGGTTATACAAGAAGATAACTATTCAATAAACATTGCTCACATTCAGAAATGCCTGCGTGACATTTGAAAGAAAAGACATAGTACAAAGAAAGTATGAAGATATGTTTTACAGGATACTAAACCGCCCCATTTGTTTGGGGCAGTTTAGTATGCTGTAAGACAACTTTGGTTTGAAGGTTTGAAGGTAATGGATTACAATATGTGTCTGGCTGTCTAGGTACACCTAATCTAGTAATGATACAGCAATGCCTATAGATTACAAATTATTTACTGGGATATGTGAACAGCATTATTCTCTATTATTCATTATAGGCATGTTAGTATGTGAGTGACGTAATTCTGCAATGTCACAAAACCAGTTCATTAGGGATAAGGCAATGCAGTACTCACCACAGATTTGCTAAAGGCCAAAGCAACCAAAGCATTTTGTGCCCCATGGAGCTTTGCTATATGAATATTTCAGTTCTGCGACTGTTGTAAGCTTCACCAGAGATAAGAACATGGAGATCATAAATGGACTGGTCGCAACCACCGTCATTTAACTTTTGTTTTAGTTATAATTGTCTGGCATAGGGTTTAGGTCAATCAGAAATTTTTATATAATGATACAGAACTGGGAGTTATAAAAGCGAAGATAAAGACAATTTGGGAATAACAACGGAATGTGGGTCTGGTTTTCTGCGTACTCTTATCCAGAGGAGCCAACCCTGAAGCTTCATTACTTTGCCTCTGTTTCACTGTATACATAGGCATAGCCAACTACACTAAGTAATAGAGAATTTAGGCTCAGTGTCCTCTGAACAGTAACCTTGTTAACATATATTCACCAGCATTGAAAGCTGGCTTTACAAAGGTCACAGTAAAACTCCTGTTGATGAAAAAGGACAAAGATTTCATTTCTAGAGGTTTACTCTGCTATCTGTTCTCTCACGGTAGGAAGGAAGCCTGTGGAAAGATGACACTAAATGCACTGCAAAAAAAACCCCCATTGTATTAATGGTTTGGCTGTTTTTTCTAGTTTGGAATAGTGTTGATGAACAGCCTGGTTAGAAGGAAAACGTATTGTTATAAATAGAGCTGATTAAATAATACTGGAAATCAAAGTGAAAAATTGCTGAAATACTTAATATAATTGGATTGATTTGTGAGAAAAATTCGTACATGCTCTTTAAAGTATGCCCTTCAGAAGAGGCAACAAAACTCCTGTTTCTAACAAAGCGTTAGCAGTGGAATGAAATATCAATACTACAGTTAATTTAAAAGGTTTGCCAAAGATTTGCACATTTTGTACCGTGATTGAAACAAGAGAAATATCAAAACAAAAGTATTACAGAGTCTTGCATAAAGGCTAAATATAACTTGATACAGGAAAAATTAAACATCTAGCTCAGAAGGAATTGTATAATAGAGTCACAATATACCACTTTACAAAGGCCTATAAAGCAGAGATGCATTCAGTTAGAAATATGAGAGGACACAGAGGAGAGAAAATAAGGTGAATAAATAGGTCATAATCTGAAGAATATAAAGAAGTCAGGATGGAATATTGATCAAATTAAGTTGAACAACAAACACAACAACAAAAACATAGAATCATAGCATTGCCTAGGTTGGAAGGGACCTTTCAGATCATCTAGTCCAACCATCAAGTCCAACATAGCTGGGAGGAGATAGGAGAAGGAGAGAGGCTGTTTAGGGAACTACAGTATGAACATACCCTTCAGGTCAGATGCATTTAAAGTCACTGGGGAACTGAGGCAAAGTCACTCTTCCAGCCCTGGTGGGCATTTACCTATATAAAGAAAGACTGAGGCAGTTCGGTGGGGATGTTCTAGAGAGATGGCCTTTACTGCAGTGACATCCCTACAGTTTACAACAGTAATTTAACAAAATGGTTTCCTAGAGGACAAGGAAGAAATTGTTCCTCATATGGTATTAGCTTCTCCTGCATTTGGATGTTATGTATTAATAAAAGACATGCAAAACATATATCAGTATTTGTAACTTTTCCAGATAAGCAGCTGCTACAGTTGCCATGAGATGTCCCAAAAGGTAGAATGAGCTGACCCCACAAATGTGAACAGCTTATAAATCAGCTCATGTATTGCAAATGAGAAAAGATGAAGGTCAACAAAGCAATTTCCCAAACAAAGTGACCCACACTGCAAGAAAGTCTGAGACTTATTTCTCAGCATTGCACTAACTAATGAGAATTAGAACTTCCATTAAGTGTTTTTTTTCCCCTTGGTTTAAAACACCAACAAAGGAAATACAGTGAAATTTGTCTGATAAGAATTAAGATCTCCAGCAACACCCATTCATCCCCATTAAGTCAAATTCCCACGTGCCAGAAGATGCCATTTTGTACCATAGATGGCTCCCATTGCTCTCAAATTGCTTTACTTCACTACATTAGTCTGCTGATTCACATTCACTGCTGATTCACAAGATTTAAAGGTAACGGGTCTGGCACTGACAAAAGCACCACATGATATTTCCTCACACTCAGCTAAATACAATTACGCTGGAGAAACCCAGTGCCATCAAGTTCCCGCGGTGATTACTGGCAGTCTGAAAGAGACAGGAATGGAAAGAGAGCCTCAAAGGGGTCTTTGCTGAGCCAAATGACTGAGGCTGTTTAAGGAAACACAAAGAATTAGCTCCTCAGCACCAGAGACAAAATTTGAGCACCCTTAGAGCCTGCTTAATGCACTGTTGCTGAGAAAACTTCCCCTGGAGAATGATGCAAAGTATACATCATTAGTCATAACTCACCTGTCATAGGGAAGAGATAACAGGGAATAGAGAGAGGGAGGAAAAGCAAATGCTAATGAGAACATAATATATTATGAACCAAAAAGAAAAATGTTAGAGTTATAGTTTAAAATATCCACATTTTCTTGCCTTGACATTACTATTACAAATGATCTTCCATCGCCTGTTATTGCCTGGGACCCTGATTTGTTACCTCTGGGTGATTCTGTCTGTCGATTCCCAGAGTTTGATTGATTAGTGTTAGCAGAAAGAGAATCCTCTGGTGAAAGACTGCCCCATCCTAGAATTTTCCAAAACAAAGAATTGGCAGGATTGTGGATTTAGACTTTCTGTGTACAGTGTAAAAATTTTAAATAAGTATGAAACCAGCTTTATAGGTTATTCCTTTAAACTGGGTCAAGGAAGAATTATGATTACGTCATTCAATTTGCTGCACAATTGAGCAACTACAATAGGCAATTGCACATTTATCTGATGGTTTTTGTGAACTACGTAAATGTCCACGTTAGGTAACACGTACTGTCAGAGTCTCCAGGCCTTTAGAACATATAATATCCTGCACTGATGTCGGTAAAGGGCTGAATATAAATGCTATAGGAGTAGACAGAAAAGGGGGTAATTATATAAAATTAATAATTAAAAAAAAAAAAGTCTTCTTACTTGCTGAAGCAAGCAACAAAAGTATCTTTGTGAGTGCAGCTCTACACACATTACTGTTGCCAAATACTTGGGCTGTGATCTTGTACTTAGCTGCAATAAAAGCCAACAATAAATTACAGAGAGCAACTCTTCACACTGATGGTCTGTACTCAGAGGCTAGTTAGAAGATCATAAAAATAAATAAAGTTTTCTCTTTATCTGATCATAATGGGATTATCTCACCATTCTTGATTTTGTTAATGTTGACAATCTGGAGGGACTGCAAAAAAAATCTGCTTTTACCTAAAGCCTTTATATCACAGACTAGAGGACAGTACAAGAATGGCACAGTCTGTGAATTCTGGAGCAAGAATAGCATAGGGGGTCTGTTTTAATGGTAAAATTGCAGCTGCATTGCCTTCACGAACGCAGCAGGTTTACAAGGTGGATCTGAATACATACTTTGTTTTTATACACAAGTGTAATGGGATATGAGAACCTATTGTAGGTCTGTCCTTTCTGATTACTGAGTCTGTCTGCTTATGTTTGATCTCAGATTTTTAGTTTAATCACCATAGAACGTGGGCCTGAGCCCTGGAAAACTGCATAATTTCTCTTCTGTTATAGCTGATGATCAAGTACTGAATAACACATTCCCTGCATTTATATTAGCTTTTTCTTTATTTTGCTGCTAATCCCTAGTCAAGAGCTTACACAGCCCAGCAGAAGTATCACACTGTTCCCCCTTTGAAATTCATCTTTTGTTGTTCCTTACAGGTGTACAAAATGGATCTCGTGGAACCGTTCTGAGCAAGACAATATTTAAAGCTCCTTTTCTGTAGAAGTGGAGATGACCCCACCGACAGCAAACAGCCAACAGCAGGTTGCTAATCCTGAAGTGCCACCCCACTGAGATATTCATGGAAGCGTGGGGATGATGGGTATTAGATGCACAACTTTCTGAGGAACATTAGACCTCTTGTAGAACAAGGTCAAATTCAGCCAAGCCAGTTGCACCTGTGTGTCTTGAGGACAGAGTCTACATTACTATTTTAGGAATACCTGTGACTGTATGCTGATAAATTTGGAAATCACAGCCGAGAGATGCTAAGCACTTTTCCAACTTTTACTGTCAGTCAGAGCTGGCATTTGCTTTTTTGCACCTCATACGTGGGCTAAAGCAAAAAGCGTTCCCTTTTTCTGTCCAACTTTACTGTGACTTGCACAACTACATAACAGTCTCAGGGATCCCCGCCAGGCCCTGTTATCTCAAGCAATTGCCCTGATTGCTCATCCCTAAAACTAACTTTGCAGCCAGCCGCCATTACTAATCTCTCTATCTCTCTTACTAACCCAGGGGCAGAAAAAGCTGATCATGTTCCTTGTGAGATAGCTGAAAGAAAATAAAAAAAGAATTCCAATAGTTTTTGTATTACCAAAATGTTTTACTGCTTGCAGAAAGCCCTGAGTAGCATACCAACAAAATATGACCTTTCTGCCCAAATAATGACATACACAAAAGCAGCTCCTTTTGCAGGGCAGTGGGAACAGTAGTTTATGAGTGATGAAAGTCTTCAAGGACACTCTTTGAAATGGTGCTATGTACTTTCTCTGCCCTAATGCAGACACACTGCTTATCACTCTAATTGAATCAGTGACTTATTCTTATAGACAAACATACACATTGGCATTCCTGGAAGGCTGCGAAAGACACAGGGATAAAAGACGAGTAGGTCTGTACTGTCTGGAGTGTTATGTCAGTGTCATTTAACGTACGTGTTGCTCTAGTACCCATGCTATGCTAGCACGCTGTGAGATAGAGTGACATTCTGATATATATGGACTGGAAGAATCTGTTCCTTCTTTATGGGACAGAACTTCAGCAAGTATAATAATACATTTGTCTTTGGGCTCAGACAGAGCCGTAGCAATTTCCAAAACCTGAATAACCATCCCAACCATTATTCTGGTCTTCCTTTATTTTTTTTATGTTTTGTACAATATTGTATAAATGTCCTGCATGTCTTAACGTCTTACTTCATTGCAATAACCAAAGGAAGTTCTCCTTCTGGTTTAGGATGCCTGAAGCCCATGCTGAAGAACGGCTCAAACTTCAGCAGGAAGAGTAGCTGGTACCCACCCTCTGTCAGCACACCCAGCAGGGACAACCCCTTCTGGGCTGAGAAAAAGCTTATCACCTACTTAACCCCTATAAAAATATTAAGGTCTTTTCAATGATGATTAGACCCGTGACACCAGAATTTCATCTTCTTTCAGGTCCTTAAGTGCCAGAAAGGGAAGGAGTTCAAACATACCTTGGCACGTAGCCTTTTTCACTGGTAAGCCGCTCAGCGTGTCACTAGCTAGGTTTCTGTCAAGAAGCACCCAACACCGTGGTGCTGCATTCAACACTCCTCTGTAGAAATCCAAATGCCCCATCTGGATGCTCTAGATCATCACACAGGTGAACATTTGGACAATTTAAAGTAACTCGATGTTTCTTTTTTTTTTTTTTTTTAAGATTTCATGTATTTTGAGGTCCTAAGTTTTGAACACTGGAGGCTGGCAGCACTTTGAATACTTAATGCCTGAAATATGAGCCACGTATATTGAACACAGTGGGTTATTTCAGATCCTTAATCAAATTGGTGTGCGCTCTTATTCCCTGTAGACAGCCTGCAGTCTTCTAAAATCCATAGACCTGCTGCTCAGGGAATTCATTTGATAGAATATTGACAGCAAGTGAAACACCAAAACATGGCTGAAGCGAATTAATACTAAAAATGTGAAAAATAATGGAGGGCTTGTTTTGCTTTTATTCACGCATTTTTTTATTGGGGATGACAGTGTTTTTCCCAGTAAATTATGAGAAGTTGATATAATATTTGACTGTATGATTTATGCTCATCTGTTTCTCTGTTGCTGGGGTCCAAATTCTAGAATGACTTTAGTCACCTTGCAGCATCCACTGATGAACACCTCAGAGGCAAACACTCAGATAGGAACTACCTCTTCTCCAGTGGCAAAACAATTAGAAGTAGTTGTGCAGAAGTAGATACACTTTGTGATAATCCCAG
The DNA here is from genome assembly GCF_963924245.1 of Chroicocephalus ridibundus. Classification (NCBI taxonomy): domain Eukaryota; kingdom Metazoa; phylum Chordata; class Aves; order Charadriiformes; family Laridae; genus Chroicocephalus; species Chroicocephalus ridibundus. Next base: position 56,062,121 of record NC_086286.1, on the reverse strand, counting down.
AAATAAAAAGGGAACAGAGTTGGTAAGAAAAAAAGAGGCATATTGTGAAACAAATATGTTCCATGTCATCTCCAGTCCAGCTATCTGGCGGGAGGAGGGGGAAATTACCCAGATATTTGAATTATAGAATGCTATTGAAATAAGAAAATAAATGAAGCACCTGTGTAAGTTTGAGATACAGATAAAATTAAAACAAAACCCACCAAACACACAAAAACCCAGGAACCCTCATCTCAACCCAATTAATATGAGTAAAAAAATCAGCTTCAGAAAACATCCCTTCTTGGACTCATTACTATGTGCGTGTATGCACTTCTGGATCAGAAGATAGTGACCAAGGAAACTGGATTATTCAGGTTGAGAAAGAAATTTCTAATCAAAAACTTAACCATCAGTTTTGTGCTACTTATGCCAGATGTGTTGTTTTGGGGGGGTTTTAATATACTATGTTACGTGGAAACACAAATCTAGAAAGAAAGACGTATTGGACAAAATCTGTATAGCTGCATAACCATAAATCTGTAAGATGTTCAAGTTTTCACCTGGAATAAAACACGCTATGGAATGGAGGAGTGGAAAGACGTCTGTTTGCAAGAAATACAGAGCAAAAGAGCAAAATTACAAACAAATTTTAAAAAATGTATTTTTACTTAACATGAATGAAAAGTCTCACTGGACTAAGAAGGAAAATCTTCAATGCAAATTTATAAAAACTACTCCATGCAAAGAATGATAACCACAAGTTGCAATAGCAACTTCTCCTATAATGCTTAGTGATTTTAAACCATTACTTTCTGGCAGTCACCCTAATCTGATTTTCCAATGCATCGTTTCCCTCTCTGTCTATTATAATTTCTTACACAAACGTATAAAACCAGTGATCTTTATAGCAGTGATTTTATTAGTCCATTTCAATTATGTTGTTTGTTTTGTAGAATTTAATGCTTTTAATCCTCATTTAGATAAAGAAAAAATTGCATAAACAAATAGCTAATTATTAGAATATGCGACAAATTATAATTAATGACCAAAAAAGCACCTTTTGTCTCATTTAGGTATCTATTGTGTATCTATTAACTGTTTTAAAGATGGTGAAAAAACAAACTTTTGAGACAAAAAAGGATGATGAAAATGAGAATTCATTTCCATTGCAACTTTGACACGACAATTAGCTTGCTTGCTTCCCAAAAAGATGATCAGAAGGGCAAGTGGGAAAAACATATTATCTAAGTAACAGTTACTAATGAAAAGAATAGTGAAATAGTGACAGCTTTTTCTAATTCAGAAAGGACCATTAATAAAAAAATGATGGTGCTGCACTCCCAGCTCCAGGACTCCAGTATTTTTCGTTGGTATATAATCAGAATATGACTAACAGGGCAAAAAAGTTTACATTAATAATTCTATAGCAATTTTTCACTAATTTCCATCAGCTGCTTTCAGGCTGCATTTGTATTATCATACCATAAAATAACATATTTTAGAACAACACTGTAAAGTTAGATGTGGGAAAACTTGGAATTCTAACAGGAATGTTTTCCTTTTTTTCCCCAAAGTTGCATTTATTTTTCTAGCACCTATAATGCCATCAAAGAAATAAAGAGTACACTACCTTCACAGATTACAAGAATTTTCGTAAATCAAACAAATGCTTACCTAGTAATTTCAGTGTGTTTTTAGATGTGGAAACAAGGGGAGTCTTTGAGTTTGCTCATTCAAAGTGAGAAAATTGAAAAGCTATGCTCGTTCATCCAAAAGTAGTTCAGCACTTAAACATAGAGCCTTTCTGTCAGACTTTTTTCTGTTTAATTATGAAATGTTGTTTCTACTGGGGGACAAGGAAGCAACCCAGCAACATATAGTAAAGCAGTCAAACTATTTCAGAATGCAAACCCTTATGATTTTATTTTATTTATAACTTAACAGGAAAGAAAATATTCTGGGTTTCGCTTTCTATAAGAATCCTACTTTTTCCACCTGAAATTTGAAATTGCTTAAAAATATTTACCCTTGTGAAAACCTGAATTATAACTTCTTTTCCAGGGTGAGAGAAATTCCGGCAATCCCTTCTGTGAGAGAAGGCACACGTTTTCTTGTATCAAAGCTTGCACGTGGGGATAACACATTGCCCTGTGTCACAGTTTCATTTGAATCCTTTTGCTTTTGTCAGATATTTTCATATCAGTGGGAATTAATCCACTGCTGAACCTAAAGACCGCAGGGAAGGAATGAAAACAGTATCTCTCCACACCATCCTGCCACTCTTCGGTAAGACCATGAATCACAGGTAGTGTGCAGAGGAAGCTGAAGTCTTTCTACAGTAAAGGAAAAAATGATGTTCAGGTCTGGCTGCTCCTGTTATCTGCACTTCTCAAAATATACCATTTCTGGGGAAATCTTCCTGGATCCTCTGTAGGTCTTGTTTGCCTGGACAGCCGTGCAGACTAAACAGCTGCGAAAAGATGCTTCTTTCTCTGCTCATCCCTACATGTGTTTCTAATTCAAACGCCTGGCCCCAGCTCTCTGGAAGGGGAAGCGGGGCTGTTCCCGCCTCCACATCCAGGGCAGGTGCTTTTGGAAAACCTCTGGTTTCATTGCATCTGTTCCGTCCTTTCATAGACACTTTTGGAAGAAGGTGGAAGATTTACCTGAAGTCCTCCCAGGAGCTCCAAAGCTGCTTTGGGGATGCAGTCACCCACCCATATTTCACAAAGCATCAGTTTTCATTTTGTTTGCTAGTGAAGCAGCTTGAGTGCAACCTGGGAAACATGGCCACAGCGTTTTGCTTGAGTGATTTCTCATGCAATTACCTATGAAGCAGCTACAAGGAGTTATTATGCAGTCCTCTCCAGCAAGACTGAATCTCTCTTGGTTTTCAGGTGAATAGTGGCAAGATTGAAAATATTTCAGCAATACATACTGAGATAAACAAATAATTATGACCAGTCTCCTAAGGACCAATCTGAAAAGCAAGGGAATTCTACCTGGTTTATCAACCACATGCTTTATTCTTGCTTTCACTTTCTCTCCTCTGTCCCCTTTTGCACTTATTCATTTAAAAAAAATACCCTGTTCATACTGCCATAGATACCATGCTGCAATAACATGACTCCAACTCAAGAAGGGAGAAAAATAACTCTGAAGATGCTCGGTGACTAGATTTCAGAGAGGATGTGCTAAAACCAAAAATTAAAAATAATTAAATGATAGTGAATTAAACTGATATTCCTACATAATATTGCATGAATGGTTACATCTCACTCTCATTCTACATTCTCATTCATTCCCAAAGAAGATGAGTAACAGCAGGAGAATCTTTTTTAAATTAAAATTTCAAATCTTGCTATGCTTTTCGCTTCCCACTCTGCACCTGTCTTTTATGGGGTCTAATCCACGAAGGTCTGTGCTTGCCTTGGGATGGTAGGCGGGTAGGCAGGGATGCTGTTTGCTTCTGTCTGTGATGCTTGTGGCTGTCCCTCTTTCCCTCCCAATCAGCTCAGATACAATGTTCCAGGATGGCAGCTTGGCAAAATCAGGTTGGAATGCTGCCTTGCAGGCTGGAGAGCTACAAACTGTCCTGCAGCAGATCACAAAGAGCAGTTGTATTTCAGCAAGTTGAGCTACATGTCATCCCTGCATCCCAGACTGGGAATTCAGGTAGTCTGAATTCCCTCGGTTTTTTGGTTTTGTTTTTTTTTTTTTTAATATACCCCTAGTAATTTTTAAAATCTCCTGTCAGGTACTGCGTAATTAAATTACAGAGTGTTGCATGTGACTGTCACTTACAAGGTAAATAATTAACATTGCTGTGGAAGAACACATCTGGAGACCCAGGGAATGAAAGATCAAATCCACAAGCAGTAGGTTGCAATTTGCATTTTGTAACTATGTAAACCCACAGACAACAGAAACCTTTATTTTGAAAGGGGGAATGTTTTAAAATCACTATGATGGTCTGGGACTGTTAAAGTGAACCCTAAAACCAGAAGAATTTGAAGATATAGTTCATTAATGACTCCCAATAACCATACTTTCTAATTAGGTTAGTACCTGCCAGCGTACTCTCTACACTAACTCTCTCAATGTCTCAGAAATAGGTGCCATAATTAGTCAGGCTGTAATCCTGACCAAACAAATCCTTCAGGTCCCTGAAAAGCGTTGGTGTTTATTGCTGCTCTCCTAGCAGGCCATCCTGTGTAACTAGTGAGTTTTTAATCAGAGACTAATGTAGACATCTTAAACTACCAATTCAAGCCTCCTATGACAGATTTTATAGAGTTAGCACTTTTGTGCAAAGAGGTGACTGTTGCATTAGGAGGATTTATACACAGCCATTATATGGTTGATTTTCTGGTCAGATTTAATTAACCTAGGCTTGTCTCATCCACTTCTAAAACAGTACAGTCAATGTGTGTGCTATTAGTACACTGCACGTGCTACTAGCATGCTCCATTCTTTCCAACTTAGAAAAATAAAGAATTGTATAAATACACTTCTAAGTAAGCCCCTAAAAGCAAAATACAACATCTGGCCCCGCAAGTTTTTGTCCATGGTACATTTATTCTTAAAATTTAGTAGTAGTACTGCTGCTGGATCAGCTGTATCATGGTCAAGGAAATACTAGTTTAGACAAAGTTTAGACATCAGTTTAAATAAAGAATTTCAAATAAGCAACGTTCATAAGCAAACCAAGAGCACATCAGTGCACGTGAATAGTGCAGCACTGAAGAGAGCCAGCTGCAATGACTTACAACCCTCTATGTCTGCTGACAATTTCTGTCCTTATGGCAAGGAGAGCCAAACGACACAGAGGATGACTCTGGAATCATTACAGCATGATTGTCAGTGTGTACAAGCCAATCCAGCCCTGATTGGAGCCATCTTCATGTGTCAGGCTGCAGACAGCAAAGGTACAGAACCTGCACCTTGTATAATGCAGCCTCCATGAGGCCAGGTTGGGGAACTTGAAATTTTCACATCTCCAGCTGTTCTGGTTCAATGCAGGTGTGCCTGGGAGACGACACGTACCCAGGCTGAATTAAAAAAAAAAAAGCAGTCCAGTGAAGTTGGAGTTTTCAGACGCTGGGCACTGAGAAGAAAGACAGTAATAAAGTAAGATCTACTGCTTCACAGTCATACTTGAGACAGAGACATTAATGAAAACAGATCACGTGTCCTTACCATACCTGCTCAAGTGAGAGAGGTACACACACACAGTCCCCTCTAATGAAGAAAAATCATGTAATGATTGCAAGTACCTGAAGTAAGAGCACGAATTGTAGAAGGAATCTAAGTATCAGTATTACACATCAGACAACTGAATGATTCAGCCAAGGGGGAAAAAGTTAATGAAGAAAGATAAGTGCACAAACACGAAAGATGATATCACATGTTAAGTGATCCTGAGAGAGAGAGAAAGCAGCAGCAGTTCTCCATCTACACAAGTTTTCAATCGTGCAAAACCAACTTGAGCTTATTTCCAGCACGTGCATGGTCTACAGTGAAAACTTATACAAGTTCTTACTGGAGGGGTGAGGAAAAAAAAAAGTAATAGTTGGAAAAATTCCTTGGGCGCACTGAGAGGCTAGAGTAATACTACAACAAGCAAACAAACAAACAGACCATTTCCCCCTCCCAAAGCCCCAACTCAGCAGCTGTTGGTACCAGGTATCAAAATAACCAGGGCTAAAACCTAACAATAGATGAGCTACAGATTTGGGTTCTGCCCAGAACGGAACCCCCTGGCTCATAGTGCTTCATCCCAGAGCTTCAGAGAGTGCCGAAAAGCCGTTCTGCAGCACTCTGCTGAGCAAACCTCCACCACAGTGGTGACATCTGGCTCTCTGTCATGGTCAAAGCCAAAATATTAGCAAACAAAGCAGGCAATGGCTCATACTGCTTGTGGGTCATAAGCCCACAGTAAAGGTATAACCAATGCAAAGACAGATCTGGGCAGAAGTGGAGGACAAGAGCTGAATGCGAAAGAACTAGAAACGGAGGGTAGAAAAATAAGTAAAGTAGTATCATAAAGTATCTTTCTGTCTTTCCCCGGTATCTTAATTTCAAGTAGTATTTCTTTCTCCCTATCCTTCTTGCATACACACACATCAGGTAGGAACAGAAGCCTGTGAAAAATACAGGATTTTTATTTCTATCTCACTATCATACAGTTCTGTTTCCTAGGGGACAAAAACAATCTCCATAAGGGATTTTCCCATGCGGGAAATGGGTTTGCAATGAAATGGTATCACAAAAGTAGCTGTTTGAAAGACTGTGTCCCCTTGGGAGGATCATCCTATCACATTTTTATTTCTTAGCAGCCCCAAACAGTAAAATATAGAAAATTACATATAGATACTTCCTGTATTTTTTCTAATATTGTTCATACTGTTCAAGGAATATTTACTTACTCCACACTTCTTGGCAAAATGTGCTGAAATATAGAGAGTAGGCGTCTTTTCCTGCTGCCATGACCATTAAACAAATGTGTTAGGCAGGCTACCTAAAGTAATTTTCTTTCACTGCTGCATTATTAAAAAAAAACAACAGTGTTATATTGCATGATAAAACTAGTTTAGGAGCACAACTTCAGCCAGATATGAAGTTCACAAAGCTTTGAAGAACCTAGACTCCTATATTTTTAGTGATACAATTAACTTATCACGCTCTATGGTTCATGAGCAACCGGTACTGCCTTCAGAGTCCTTCTGAGGAACAGCTTCCCATGAGCAGTAAAACAGTAAAATGCATTGCTCTCCCTGGGCTCCAGTTGGGAAGTAGATTGCTTGCATAAGAATTATTTCAGAGACCCTTCACTTTCCACTCACATGCGTGCAACTTCATTCACATAAACTACCCCAAAATAACTTTTTTGGTGACATTTTTCTACTGTCCCACAGGCAGAGAAGGATATACATTTATGCAGAAGTAAAATGAATGCAGCTAATTTACATCAATAAATTGGGCTTTGTGAAGTACATTTCAGTGCTCGTATGCAAAAGTGTTACTAGACATATTACAAGTTTTCCAGGTACTAATGGTGATGATCTTTAAAGAGTTTAGCACCAAAAGGTGGGGATTTTTCTGAGGAATATTTCTGAAAGATGTTATGAGCTTTTGCATTGCCAGTGTGATTTCTAAATTATTGTTAATAGGAGGAAATTTTAAGATTTTTTTTTGAGATATTTTTAATAAGGAAATTGTAATTTTACAGCAGATCAATCTTAGCTCTTTGAATTCTGTTAAGATGTTACTTTAAAATGCTGGTTTGCTTATTTTGGGACAAGATTAGCATGTTTTAAGTGTTGATTTACAATACTTTAGGCACAAAAAGATTAGCATGTTTTAAGTGTTGATTTACAACACTTTAGGCACAAATCTTAATAAAATAATATTGAATTGTATTCAGTTAATTTTTCATAAGAAAGTTAACAAAGAAAAAGGTAGATAATTCTTTATGAACAAAGAAACACAATCCGTCAAAAATTCACACAGGAAAAAAGACTCCTGAAAATTTTCAGACGGAAACCTGTTTAGACATGCCATCTGATGGAATAGAATTTCTAATTAGAAGAAGTCCAAATGAATGTCAGAGTCAACTAATTATTTCATCAGCCAATTAGGGGAACCAGCGATTTCACACAGAGATTACAAAATCAATGAAGGGAGGAATAAAACATTTTAATTTAAAGTGTTTCTAATGTTAATCTTGAAGGGCACATCTGTCACTGGCTGTTAAGCAGCCCTTGGTTCCCTTTGCTCACTGTAGCAGTTGATTATGGCCACAGTCAGGCTTCTCTGAATGAACAGGTACCAGAGACTCTCTACTGTCTGTGCCCCTGTCCTCTTCGGCTGAGATATTCCTCTCTCATTAACTACGTATGCTAAACTCCAGGATTTTTCTTGCCAAATGTTCACCTAGCACAGCAAAAGAGAAAAAAGGAGATCTTTTCCTAGTTGAAAATTGAGAAAAAGAAAAGACAGAAAGACCACCCTTTGCCCTGAATGCCCACAGCAGTGAGCACAAGAAGCAGCTGAACCCACAGAAAGCAGTTAAAGATCATTAGTTATTTTGGACCAAGACTTTGCTTACTTCATGCCACTGATACAATAAAGATTTATTCATCCAAAGGTAGTTCTCTATGCACAGGCAAACTCTCTAATGCGTAGTACTATGGTCCTCGGATACAAGTCCCCTGCTTGGCTCATATCCCTGCTCTACCAGCCTCCGACTGCTTGAATACTTGTACTCCTTACCATAATAAATCAAGTTACTGAAGCAGGAAATCAGATGGCAACCAAACCGTTTATATTAGCTTTAGATTCCACCAACTTAAAATGTGCATCCTGGACATCACAGACAAACATCTGTCTGATCTATCACTGCATTTAGCTCAGCTGAGATGAAGGACCTATCAGGACCTGATCCTGTGTAACTGACAACATGCAGTTACATGATCCCCTTGGATTAGGTCGGTGGTATATATAGATGCTTCATTAGCATAGAATCATAGAATCATAGAATCTTCATGGTTGGAAAGGATCTTTGAGACCATCGAGTCCAACCATACACACACAAAAAAACCATGCTGAGATTTGAGCTGTTGTCCAGACTGTTCCATCAGAGGTGGGTCCATCCATCGTGTGACCTTCCTTTCCAATGTTCCAACAGCAGCTCCCACCCACAGGTAGATTTTTTGCATGTCTACTCACAGCTGGGGCATGTGACCCAGGGTTGGTGGCACAACCACCATCTTCATCTATTTTGACACACAGGAATGGTTAAGGTCCAACAGGAGTGATGATGCCTGGAAATATAACAGCATGCTGGGATTGGCAGTGTCAAGCACATATCCTACATGCGCCCTATGCTATTTCTGAGGCTTGTGATTCAAATCCACGCTGCAGTTCAGAGGAGCATGTAATGTCAAGATTTGTAAATTATGTGGATAGTCAGTTTAAAAAAATGTCTGCAATTTCTTTTGAATAAGCCCAAAAGTTTGGGCACGGATCTAGGATTTTACCAGATCTCTCCAAATGTAGGAATTCCTTCTGCATTGGCTAATTTGACCTGTTAATTTCTAGTCTATATGCTGATATTTTACAAAGCTGCGTTCTCACTTAGAATATGAGCCTTATTCTCATCCAGTTTTGATAATATGAATTCAAGATAAACTCACTGAAGCAAAGTTCGAGGCAAGTACAAGGAGCAGAACACAGAGAAATAGAAAAATAATTGGAAAAATTGATTACTGAAAAATGAAAACCAGTTATGAAATTCTAATATACAGTTTCAGTTAAAAATCAATTTTTATTTCATCTAATCTTATTTCCCATTAATAAAAGTGCTTCCATTAACAACAGCCTAGTATTGGGGATGGAGTCTCGATAGCAAAGATATTTCTTCTTGTTGGAAAAGCAAGCGCAACCACAGACAGCCTGTAACTGGTAGGGAGGGTATATGAATGAACATTGTCACTTCATTGTAGTCTTAGTGGACATTTGCATTCACCTTCTTTTCTGTGTGCCAGGACTTCAGATGATGGTGTGGAACCCAAGCAGTTATTATGATGCATTGTTTGTACCAAGGGGCGATCCAGAGACCTGATGGGATCCTCTGTGCTACTCTGTGTCTCCTGTGCCAAACAAGGGCTCTAAGTGGGGTTCACCTTGGGTCACTTCAAACATAAAATTCAGGTGATGTTGCCAAGCCATCTTCATAGGCAACAGTGAGGAAAAAAAGCATCTCCAGGCATTGACTTGTGTATCTTTTATGTGTGGAAAGGATAAATGGACTCCTGGAGTTGTTTCTCTCTCTTCGTCTACTAGAGAGTGCCTAGGCCCATAAATTACACTGAATTAATTTCTACATCATACAGGCGGGTAAATTGTTTTCATTTATGTTACATGTTGACTCTACCTTAGCCAGTGGCAAAAATACGTTGAACCTGAGTGATAAAAGATAACCTTTTGGATTTGAGAAACAAATGTTTAATAACAGAGAAGACAGGTTTGCCCATTTGAAAAAGGTGCGTTCCCATCTCCCTGTTGCAAAACTCTCTAGCCACTCCAGAAAACAGAAGGATATAATGTTTAAGAGAAAGACCTTCAAAATCAATTTATGGACAAATAGCAGATGCAGATACAGACACAGACACTTTTTCAGATGGATGCCAGTGGTAGGGGCTGACTGATGCACTCCTCACGACTACCCCCAGTTTACTGTGGGCTCAGAGAACAGACCCTCCCTAGAAGTAGAGAAGGATTTTTAAAGTGGATTATACAGTCTGCCCTTCCAAAATTGCTCAGCTTATTTTGTAAAATGGCTATAAAGCTCATGTAATTGACTCACACTTTAAATCTGGTGACATTATTTTTCCTACTACTGCAGTAGTTAATAAAACTTTTATCATTGCCATTGGCAACTTGTTAGTGCTTTATTTTTATTAAAGAGAAGATAAAACTGCGAATGATTTTGAGAGAATCCTTTTATTAGTAAGACTTCCTACATGTCAAATAATAAAATGCTTAGGTACTCCATATTGCAGAAAGGAAAACTGTAACAAAGTTAGTTTTATTGACTCAAACTTGGCTGCATCATCACATAGACTGGTGGTTTTCAATCTACACTCTTCGGACCCCAGGGATCTCCATGAGCTTCTTTTACAAGACCCATATGCTCTCTGTAAAGCATTCCATAAGTCTAATGGAAATATATCGACCGGTGTAAATCAAACCCCACTGCATTAGATGGTGCTGCAAAAGCAGTAGCTTAAAACTTAAATAATTGTACTGACCTTCTGGCCGTTGGCTTAATGACTGTAACATCAGACACTGAGTACAACCCACAATTTGCTGTGCTGTGGGAAATAGTAGTACACAAGTTACGTCATATTTTTGCCACAAAATCAACAATATTGACATTGATTTAAAAAAATTAAGTGGGTGGAGAAATTTGTGGAAAGGCATTTGATCCTTTCCACAAATAGATGCCTTGTACTTCAAGGCTGGGCTTGTGTAGTCTTCTCCTACCCATGTGCCCAAGATATAACAAAATAAATGTTAAAAATATGTGTGAATTCAATGAAGAAGAGAGCAGAAAGTTATCAGCAGAGCACTGAGCACCAACAAATCAAATGTCATCAAATAGTCTGAAACATGCCATGCGTGGTTACTGTGGTATCCACACAAAAGCCTTCCCATTGCTCTCCAGTATCCTCACAGCAGCTCTACTCATATTATTCTTCTCATTTAGGTTTTGCTTAGAAAAAACTTGAAAACAATTTTAAATAAGAACCAAATTATTTTTGCACCAACGCTCAGCCATCGGTAAGGTAAGTAAAAGATTTTTGCAACTCTGCATATATTTTGAAGCACAATTGCATAGCTTGCCACAGTGTCATTTCACTGAGGTTAAGGACAGAAGGAGGTCTTAGATCACCTAGTATTGCCTCTCATCTGTCTCAGGCCACTACATTTCACCCATTTCTCCCTCCATTGAACCTGGCACTTTGTGTCTTTGAGTGTATATTTTATGTATCCCAGAAAAACAATTACTGCTGATTTGAAAACATTAGAGAGATCACCCGGCAGTTTCTTGATTTATTTTTTTTCTAATTCCTAAGCATCCTCACCATTAAATCCTTTTCTCCTGACTTCATTTCTGAACAGAAGCCAAGAACCGTCTCTCAGCTATGCTATTTCTTTGTAGACACTGAAGAACCTTCTAATACTCAGTGTCTGCTTGGTGATACTTAATCAAATTACTTCAGCTTTATTTATAAGCTAAGCAAATTCAAGTGTCCAGCCCTTTCCCACTCCTGCTTTAGTCCCCCGAGAGTGCAAAGCCAGCACAAGCAACCAGACCGACTGTTCTGGCCACCTTCTCTCCCTCGGCTGCCTTCTTTTTTCTGTCTACATGGTATTTGTGTGGCTGGGTGGTGAATCAGTCTGAAAATAGCCTGGTTCAAAAGAAGAGAAGAATCAAGGGAGGAAATAATACAGAGACTACAGGTCTGGAAAGGGTAGGCTTGCCCTTGTCAGCCAGTGCTCTGGTTTATGCCAACTTCATGTGCTTGTGCAACTGTGAGATAAGGCACTCTGTTCAGCTCATCATTCTTTTTTTCTTCATATTCTCCACATTTCAAGTATGGGCTCAGGAGGTGAAGATAGTGTAAGAGTATCACTCCTGCTAATGACACTTGCCAAAGTAAAATCACCTGCCTCCTGCTATTCATTGTTCTCCTCTTTACACGGCCACAGTTCTCATTCACCTTTTCCACAGCACTGGACAAGGACTCGGGTTGAATTGCTTCCCCATTATAATGCTTAAATCCTTTTCAAGGTTAACTGTCTTCCAAGATATGGTCCCCTCTACCAATGGTGTCTTAAATTTCTTAGAAAACACGAGCATTTCTCCTATGAAGAGAAATACATGGCTTACATTTCCCATATAGCAAGGTTGTGCCTGTGTACATATATAAAATTTAGTCCCTGATGTCGTTTAATACATTTGAAACAGGGAATTATTTGTTGCCTGGATAGACATTTTTTGAAATATTTCATCTTGCTTTTAATCATTTTCATGTTATAATGAAGGCAGAAATGGAAAATTAGAAAGCTGTTTTTCTTTTTTGTAGAAATCATTGCAAATACACAAACAGGAAAAATATTTGTTTCCTCTCACATTTTCTTGCCTTCTCCCCTTCTCCTGTTGTTGCTTATGTACTTGAATGATGAATTTTCCTTACTGCATGCAGAAAGCAGACTGTAGATAATATATTCACTGCAAATATTCATACCATCCTTGAAATTGTACATACTGCATTGTTGGAAATGCAGAGTACAATTTTTGTGTACAGACTTGGAAAGAAATTGCTAAAGCAGCTTACAGATCAGCACAGCACCACCACAATTGCCAGGATGTAGATAAAAGACAGTGTCCCATATCTCTTCACTTTGATCAGGCGTTTCAAAATGCTGATGAAGAAACCAAAGTGACTGCTTCATGCTCCACTTCCACAGTGAGTGAAGGGAAACAAAAAGAGCAGTTTTATATTGTATAACCAATGACAACTTTGCCTCTTCTGATTAACGTTAGAACACCTTTAAATCAAGGGGATTATCTTCTCTAGAGTTTGTGGCTTGGCTTTTTGATTTTGTTTTTGTTTTGTTTTGTTGGTTTTTTTCCTCCACCCCACTCTATTACAACTGCAATCCCTTAATTGTCTGGTTTACTAATTATTAGTCAGATCTAAAGGACTACTTCTAACTAGACATTCTCTTATTGAAAGCTCCTTGCGTGATCTTAATTTCTATACCTGGAAGATTTTTAAAAGGCAAACCTAAAGATTATGTAAAATAATTTGGTACAAATCAGTGAAAGTAACAGTTGTATGGGGGTTTACAGTGATTTTGTAAGTCTTACAATAAATCTCAGGGAGGCAGTCAAATGTTATGTATAGTTTACATGAAAAGTTGATGTCTGCTGGGGCTACCTGCAACCATATTTTGACAGAAACCATAAGCTAAGCCCAGGCAGGAAAGATTCAATCAAAGGACCAGGGTTGTCCAAGCAGGAGAAAAATGTTGCCACAGAACTGGTACTAAATGGAACAAATAATGACTAGCCCGAAGAGTTGAAATTTATCTATGCCCAGTGGGGCACGCCCTCTCTGTTGACCACCATTATACGAAAGCAAATGCCCATAATACTTTAAGTATAGCCATGCAGTTTCAAAACATCATGAAAAATAAGCCTGCTTCTAGGCAATCCAACTGTGTCAGTCTCCCAGACTGCATATACTGCAATATCATAGGCATCACCTCCTGGCATGCTCAGCATTTCGCAGCCTGGGATAGATGTTACCATATTCTCACACAATTCTGCTCATCTGGGAGATGAGACAAGACATACGATTAATTAACTTCCAAGAGAAGGAGTTTAGACTAAAGATGAATTACTGGGAGTATTGAAATCCACTGATCTAATTGTCACTATGAGGAATGCTTTGAAAACCAGGATGTTAGATCAATGTCTTTTCAATGGAAGTTTAATATTTGAATACCTTTGACTTCAATTAGGTGGACAATTCTGCAAACATTTTACATACACGTTAGATTTTAAACACTGTACATAATCCCAATGTACATATAGCATGCCCTTCAGGATTTCTTTTAAAGACAATCGTTGTATTGAAATACCAGATCAAATGTCATTACAGCACTTCCTGAATAACACATTTCTCATATTCATATGTACATATAGATATTTAGGATTATTAAGGCATTTTTGACACAACACAACTCTGATCATATAAAAATAAATGTTATGGCCTTTTTCAACGCCACAATGAACTACTGGGTTATAAACATCGTATCTGGAAAAAAAAGAAGTTATGGTTCCATAGATGGAAATGAAAATCTGAGTGTCAATTAGAAAGCTCTGAAATGGAACATGAAAGATATCAGTCATCTAAAATCCATCCAAAAGTTGACATCTAGCCTGTAATCACAAAATCTATGATAAGAAAAGATACTTTGCATATTACAAAACAGGGAATGAGGATGAAAAGGTATTAACTGCAAAATAACAAAGCAGAAGCTAGAGGAAGTAATTATTCAGCCTTCATAAATATGACTCCTGCAGAAATAATAACTACCTGTCTGGTACAAATAAATACAGAATTCCTAAATTTTATCTCAATAACTGTTTATGCCCTCAGCCTCTGCCTTGTACTCTATTTAGTACAGGATCAAAATCCATGGTAGGTGTCCCGTTAGCACAGCTTATATGTTATGAAACAACCTGCTTAATTTTGCCATAAGGCAAATGAGAATGGAAAGTGATAGCCAAAAGCCAGCAAAAGGGAAGCTCCATGGGAGACCGTGTTGCATCAAACATCACAATATATACTAAGAGAGCACTTGACTTTTCCAGCAGCACTTGTGAAATAAAGTGCTCTTTTCAGGTGACTTATTTTATATAAGGAATGCTCTAATAACTCGTGCACTTAAACAAGGTTAGAATCACGGCCTTCTCTGTGCACAGAGCTGAATAATGTCGCTGACAGAGACAGATGTGGATAAAATTCTGGCAAAAGTCATCCTGAAGAAACTGGGACACCTGGGAGGTTTTGTGATAGGGAGATTAATTTCAGAGAAAAAGAAAAGATATATATGGTATAATGCAAATAACACACAAATCATATTGCTATTAATGCACACAAATCCTTCCACAAGCACGAGTAGGGCTAATAATGTGTACGTAAGCCTTTCAGTCAGTCAGCGGCACTACTTTGTAATTGGAGAGATTGAGTTTCTCCATTACACAGTTAAAGCCAAAAATTCACGGACCAAATTCAGAAGCAGATCCCTGTGTCCCAGATGTACACACTGCTGTAATTTTACATATCTGCTTATGTATTACTTCCTTAATACTCTGTTCAACAGTGTAACAATTACGTATTTACTTGGTGACGGCATATGATTTCTTTAGAGAGTGTGACTGACATCTCTTCGTGCTTACAGTAGTTTCATTGTTACTGTAGTGCCATACATATTTTTGCAGTTGCTATCGAAAATTTTGCTATTGTGAATTCTCCCTTCCCTAAGGTATATTCTTTAGCCACTTGGAGATAGAAGCATTTGCCCTCCTTGTAAGTGCCGAAGGCTGTTGGGCCCCATATACACAAATTCAGATCTTTAAAAGGAGGAAAAGCATCATGAAAAAAGTTTTCTTAAGAGCCTAAGACAGAGAACAGTGCTACACACCTTGCCTCTCTCTGCTCCATTGCACGGCTTTTCTCTAGAACCTAATCCAGCATAAAGCAGCTTTGAGCCTCATTAAAGACTGACTGTATCTACTGCTACCTCAGCTCCCTTTGGGCAGTAACATCCCAACACATGGTCTCGGCACTCCGGTACAAAGGACTGCAAATGGGAACAGATAAAAGGGCTGAATTCTAAGACACTCAGCAGTGAGCAGTGAATTGCCAGGTTGAGGTAGTGATGCAAATGGACTTTCGATTTCATTTCAGATTTTTGTGTGAGATGAAACTGAAAGTGACACGGATTTCTGAAAATGAGCCTCTCTTAAGTTGGTTTGAATGTGACCTTAAAGGAAACTTCCTGTGGCTATTTCTTCCTCTTCATGACTCATGGAAAAAATAAAATAGATCTGAGGAACATTCATATTTCCAAGAAGAAAAAAAAGTTATGTTTTTCATTGTAGGGCAATCCAGCAGTAGACATTCTTTGCCAACATCAGATGAAGCCTTGATCTGCCTGAAGAATACACATAACAAAGAAGACATCTGGAAAATTCACACCTACAAATATTCTTCATAAGTATACTTTTTTCCCCTTTCATATCAATCAAAAGCACACTGGGAAGTTTGAATGGCCTATGAGGATGCATTTTGGCTAGAGCCAGGCTAGAATTTTTCAAAATCTAGAGATTAAACATTGAAATAACATCTCAGCTGTCTTCAATTTTGCAAGATGTTGATATGGATAAACAGCACCACAAAGTGCGAAATGAGCTCAAGACAAACATGATTCTTGCCAGCAGGATTGCAAAGACGGCCTACAGTAGGATGGCTAAACAGAAAGTTACAAATAACATAGAATCATAGAATCATAGAGTGGTTTATGTTGGAAGGGACCTTAAAGATCATCTAGTTCCAACCCATCCAGCCTGGCCTTGAACACCTTCAGGGATGGGGCATCCACAACTTCTCTGGGCAACCTGTTCCAGTGCCTCACTACACTCACAGCAAAGAATTTCTTCCTCATGTCTAATCTAAATCTCTACTCTTTCAGTTTAAAACCATTATCCCTTGTCCTATCACTACACTCCCTGATAAAGATCATAACCAGTTGACTATCAGACCTAGGAACCGGTGTAAGTCTTATAGGACTGCTATCAAAATTGTCATCCTTGGGGAATTTAATGGCAGTTTTGTGCCTATGAATGATTACTGTACAAAAAAATAATTCAGACTGCTGTTCACTCTCACTCAGCTCTGATGTGATAAACCATGGGCAGAATGTGAAGAGGGAATCTATTTCAAGTAAAAACAGAATGAAGACAAAAAGCTGTCACCTTGGGATAAGGCAGTTTCCAATAACCAAGAACTTGCCAAATGAGACGTCCTTTGCTACTACAACAGTCCCTCGGCCCCCTACAAGCATCTGATAAGAAACAAACAGACACCTCTGGGTAGCCTCACCAGAAAACTAGAGGTGGAATCATCATGTAATGAGTTAGACACAACTGCTAGAATGAGCAAGTTTCTCAGCAAGAACCGTTTATTCTGAGCAGAGCTGGAGTCCCTGAAGTAGCTAGGAGCTTAGGGAAGGCTGTGGCAGCCATGCTAAACCACATTTCTTTTCCTCTGTTCTAGCCTGATTCCCTGGGTTGCTGGAGCATGTCCCACTGAGGAGTAGGAGTACCAAAACTTGCAATTAAATTCTGTATTCGGTGGGTTGCCACGGTAGAGACCAGTGTGCTACTCATAGGGGGGTATTCTTTCTGAGAGGTATACATAGTTAAATATTCTTGTATTTTTGTCTCTATCTTTTCCCTTAAGGTATTTGAGAACATGATCGTCCTACAGTATTAGTGCTGGTAACCTTACCTCAATTCCTACCATGTTTTTACAAGACCTATCGGGATTTTAAAAGTTTCAATTTCTGTTTCAAAGGCAACTTAATCTTTCACATGTTTAGGTGTTAAAAATAATTAATTAGTGTGGATAAATACCATTCAATCACAAGCAGTGAAGTTTTTTATTTTCACTAGGATTTAAAGTGACAAATGATTAACCAAGTGACAAAAATAATATACCATGGGTTCTCTGCAAATAAACATAAATTCTTTATCTTAAGTTCTAAAACCATCTGGCTTTCAATTTAAACCAGCTGGCAAGGAGACATATGGAGTTCAGTGAGTCCTATAATATGCCAAATACCTCCATGATGGCAAAAGCTGCCTCTTGCAGAAATAGCCTTTTAACACAAATAAATACATTACCTA
The DNA here is from genome assembly GCF_963924245.1 of Chroicocephalus ridibundus. NCBI lineage: Eukaryota > Metazoa > Chordata > Aves > Charadriiformes > Laridae > Chroicocephalus > Chroicocephalus ridibundus. Next base: position 56,044,084 of record NC_086286.1, on the reverse strand, counting down.
AAAGCTCAGAGATGAAGTTTCCCAGCAAATGTCTTCAACCTTAGATCCTTGATCCACAACAGTATTATTAGTGTGAACAAAAGCTAATGCCCGACAGATGCTCCAGGAGTGTCCGTTTCAACTTTCACTAAGATATAAAGGAAAGGCAGCTGTGGAGGGCTATACTTTTTTGGCAGGAAGGTCAAGTGGCTGTTGTTATGCCATCAGCATGATGACACGCCAGCAGACTGACACAATTTCTTACACTCACACATTCTGGTCATGCCAGGAGCAGACAGCAGAATTCTGCCTGTTTCTGCCAGCCTGCCACTACGGCAGGTTATTGTAACATCTGGGAGCCTCAGACCAGCGTTTCTCAGTAACTTGTTTACAAACTGGAGGAAAACCTCAGCTGTTTTGTTAGCTCCTTTGTACATCTGCCTTCTCTGCTTTTTCTGAAACCACCACCTCAGAGCAATCTCTGAGGAACATAGAGAGGAGATGGCTTGGTCTCTTTCTTGCTGTTTTTCTTATTCTCTGCCTACCTGGCCACTGTTATCTTGTCACATTATTTCCAGTTTCTAGGATTTGAGTTCTTTCATACTGCTCCACTTACATTTCCCCAGCTACACTGGGCTAGATTTCCCCTTCCCATTAAGCCATTGGATATATTCAAAGCAGATAGACCATTTGGCTCAACCTGATTTTGATCAGGGCAAGAAACATTAACATACTATCCTCAAATATTTGGGTTTTATAAATTTAAGCTTTAGTGAAAACAAAAATTCCCGTAAGGCCTGATTATGTAATTGCCATGGTTTGGATAAATTTGTGCCCTGATGAAAAGACACAGAGACTATTTCTGTTTTTCTTTTTACCATCAACTGTGGCTGTGACCTAACTCTTATTCTTGGAGTTTGGGGGTTTTTTTGTCTGTTTGCTTTTTTACTGTGAATGATCATGCCTATCAATTCACCAATGTAGTCAAGACTTAGTAGCACTGGAGAGCATAATCACTGGCTAGTGTTGATAGCTTCTTTAAAAAAGAAACCTACTGTCAAGTAAGACAGACTCACACAATTGTGAGTGCCCTGATTCTGTTACTATCGTGCCTTTTTAGAGTACAGTTACGTTGGCTATCATATGTTTCACTGTCTTGAATTATCTACAGGGGTATTTACTACCTTGCTCCTTCCCATGAAGAGCTGGGATGCTGTGGGCAGTGTCACACCTGTTCTTTCCTGGGGGTCACCGTTTTAGCTGTGAAATTCCTGGAGCTGCAAGTCACAGGGGTTGCTGTTGAGGACAATCTGATAAGCACAAGAGATGAACTGGTGTTCAATATGTGGCAATTACATGAGCAAAAAAAGACACAATAAAGGTCCTCATAATGTTAGAAGAATATTCAGCTTGCAAAATCAAAAGCAGGAAGCTTTAGAAGTTAAGCTAGACTATGCAGAACTTTTCTTCCCTTGTGCATTTGCACTGTGATGTAGCTTTAATTAAATTATCATATTTTATTGTTTTCTGTCTCATTCAATGAATAAGGAGTTACTCAATCTGTACGTAACCTTGCTATTCATGGTATAGCCTCTGGTCTTATTCTCCACACATCAGTTAAGTCTAGACTGACTAGAAAAATAATTAATTTCTGTATGGATGTCTCTGTTTAAAATGTATCACAATTACCAATAAATATTGTGTTTGTGAGAGTAGGCAACATATCCATTTTACAGATAGGTAATGGAGCCGAAAAGAAATTAACACTCAAATGACTCAATGTGCCCACTGATTTTTAGTGCCCAACTACACCTTGCTTCACCAGCATATTTAATATTAATCTATTCAAATCACAGCTTCAAGTTATTTTCTCTACTTGTATCAGAAATTTTAATTCTAGTTATTCATAGCTTGTAAACATTTCTTTTTGGAGTGTTAAAATTCCACTAGCAATATATTTTTTGTGCATAATTTTCCAGACAAAAGAACAGTGAGAAAAAAATCAGAACTGTTATCACACAGCATCGTGCCGACACCTGAGTATGTCATCAGCAAGGCTGGACACGTTGGGTCTGCCTCACAGACCTGCACCTCTTGAGCTAACAGAGGACCTTATACACGCCTACATTAGAGGGAGCTGGAAACTTCACCACTGCGGCTTTCCACGTGTATTTGCTAATGGTAGCAGGATGGTGCTCTCATGAAAATATCTGAAATGCTTCATAAATATGAATGAGTTTTTCTTGTGAAATTAGGCAGTATGAATCGCCCCATTCCATAGCCAAGGAACTGAAATGCAGAGAGATAGCCCTTAAACTCCCCAGTCTATTGGAAGCGCCTTTTAAGTTTGCAAGCCCGGTCTTAATTTTTCCAGACCACTTAACTTTTTTTCTTTTTTGTTTTGCATTTTTTCTAGGTATGAAAGACACTCCCGCTGAAGTCAGTTGGGCTTGTGAGCAGTCAGTGCTTCAATTTAATCTGATTTCAGAGACCTCTCTTAGGGGACTTGAAATATTGAGGGGTACATCATCAGAAACCGCTCTGCTTTAGCAAGATGCTGCTTTTTGTCCTAGTAGCTTCTGGGTGGGGTTGGGTATAAACGAGCAGAAATGGCCCAAAATGAACATACCAGGGCTGCTGGAAACAAAAGTAGGAGGAATTGTGAAGAGATGGTATTGGCTCATTCCCCAAGACTCACTATAATTTCGTTGGTGTTTAATACCATATAAAGTAATACCATGCATTACAATACAATTACATAATAAGTAAACGCTATGGGAATAGTGTTGTCTTTCCTCCAACAGCCGGTGTAGATTGGGTGAGACCTTTGAAACCTTTCAGAGGGGGAGGTGTAAAAGGCACATTTGCATAGGCATATATACGGAGACACAATTTAATTCCTCAGTTCACTCGTAGGGGGTTTATATCCCTCTGGCCCTGCTGGAATTTTTATCTACTCATTTCAAACGTATTTCTTTATGTTCATTAGTGTGTGGTCTCATTTGCTGATCCTCACTTGGATATTATTAAATACTAAAAGCTGATACAAGTTGCCAGCCAGTGCTACAACACTAATTACCACAGAGAGCCTGTAAGAGGGAACACTTGGTAGTTTTGAACATCCTCAAAGAAAACGGTAGCTGTGAAGCTCTACCCAGCATCAACTAGCACTTGGTCATGTTGCAGTCTTTGTGGTCAAGCCAGAGTCTTCTGAGGCCTGGTAAGAGCCCTCTGGCTCCTGACATCTCCCAAAGGACTCTCAGATGGTTTCTGTTACCGGACATATTCTCCTCGCTAGCAGTAGCAGACTGTCCTGAAGACAGATATTTCTTCTTTGAGTATCTCCCTCGCAATTCCCAGCCCTCCCAGCATGTAGACCTGGTGTATCCTCCCCATTTACAAATAACTCATATTCTGCTTTTAACAAAAGTTTAGGATTAAACACCAGTTTGGTGTGAATAGTATCTTTTACTTTAAAAATATAATAATATCTTTGGTGTAACCAAAAGTTAAAAAACCAAAGTTTTTTAAGTTCTGACTCTGAAAGGATGTAAGATTGATCATCACAATATTTTAAAAAGAACAGTGACAAATCAAGGCTGAAAGTTCTCTGTAAGGATTAATTATATATTTTAAATAAATCATATTAAAGCTGAAAGACTTTCTTAATGGACACATTTGAGACAGAATTCTCACTCCTTTTAAACACTGATGGAACTCAAAGGACATATTGGAAAAAGGACAGAACAAAAGAAAAAGTTAGAAATTTAACACTGAAGATCTTCTGAGATCTTCCAGGAAAAAAAAAATAATAATCAAGTAATATAGTTACCAAAGAGAGAAAGAAATACTATCTTCCTCTCTATAAGCTTGAACTTTAGAATAAAATTCATTGAAATCAGTTAATAAAAATAAAATTAATGATGCTAAAAGGATTTGAATCTAACCATACCATCTAACCATGACATCATGGAAAAATGAGTTGCCTATCATCCTAATTAGAAAAAGCAAGAGCATACTCAACTCAACCAGCCCACAACCAGCCACCATTCATCATAGGTCCTCCTGTTCATCTCTACAAAGAGAAGCAATCAAACAGAGAAAAAAAGAGCATCAAAAATAAGCAGCGATCCCACACAGCACTGCTTTTTAATCACCTAGTGCCTGAAAAAATTGTCCGAAGCACTACAAAGGAATTGCATTTTTATTTTTATTTTTATTTTTATTTTTATTTTTATTTTTATTTTTATTTTTATTTTTATTTTTATTTTTATTTTTATGTGAAAAGAGACTGGCAGGCTGCTGTAGTTTCAAACATTAATGGTTTGGCCTGGTGTGTAATGAGTTATATACTCCAAAAGGTAAGACGGCCTGCATAAACAGGGAAGCAGTGGAATTAAATATGAACTTCCCTGGATCTTTAACCTTCTCATCTCTGGAGACATTCAAAACCTGCCTGGATGCGTTCCTGTGCAACCTGTTGTAGGTGATCCTGCTGTGGCCGGGGGGTTGAACTAGATGATCTCCAGAGGTCCCTTCCAACCCCCACCATTCTGTGATTCTATGAATATTTATTGATTTGCTTGTCTGAAGAGACCTGCCTGAATTATTTATTTCACCTAGATAGTTTAATTATTTTCTTCAGTTTCACAGAACCTAGGTAAGACCGTTGTCCTTTATCAGGGAACTGTTTAGGATATTCTTTATTTACTAGTAGCAAGAGTCAGGACCCCTCTTGCAATTATTTTTTCCAACTAAAGCTCTTTTTCTTGTTTGCAATTGACTAGGACAGGACTATTTCTGCCTAAATGAACACTGATTTGGGGAATCAGACATTTTGCTCCCCTTACAATCAAGAGATATTCTCAAAAGTGCAACCCAAATGTGAAATTTTCCATAGGTACAGGGAGAACCATTGATTGCGTTGTGTCCTATATGGTCTTTTTTTTTAACTTTTATTGGAGTCCTGAGGACCTTTGGGCTTGTCCTACTGTGCCGGAGTACTTTGGAGTACTTTGGAGGCTCGCTCAGCAGAGCAGCCCTCTAGAAAATCTGGCAGAGATCTTTGGCTGTGTCACCACCAGAGTTTATCAAAGCTGAAATGTTTACAAAACAGTCTGTAGGATTTCCTTGTAGCTCTGGAGGGTTTCCAGTTTCCTTTGATATGGATGCCATTTTGCTGTATCGGAACACTTGGCTCTTTCCCAAGAAGTTTTTGCACTTACTAGCCTGAATTATATTCAGGTCTTTGAACTAAAAATATGCCCTTTTCAAGTTACTTCAGACTGTGCTTCTCACCTTTCTCTAATAGGAGGCAGGGGAGTCTATCCTTACCATTGTTCCAACAACTGCACAAAGATCTGGGAAAAGCCATAGGAAAGCTACCTGGAAGCTTGAGTTAAAATGATCAGGCTGATGAATGAGCAGGGTCATTCTCTTCTCTCCCCTCCCATCCCCAAGCCCATTATCATTAGGACTCTTGGTTTTGGCCGAGATGCAAATGAGCCTTTTAGAGGCTCCCCTTTTCCTCATGCCCTCTGCCTACTTCCTTCTGCAGCACTCTTCCCTTATAAACGGCAAAATATTTCTCTTTTCTTTTAATTAAAAAGTACTGAAGAAGGCCAGCTCCAGTTCTTGCCAGGCATCAATCCGATGATTTGCACTGGCAATTTATCATTTGAGTCACTTGCCAGCAGGGACAAGAGTCCCTGAAACTGACCTCTCCACAGCAGGCTGAATTTCATTATGTTATTTTTCCAGTAAAGATTTGCTTTTTAAGATAACAAGAAAGGTTTATAAATAGGTTAGACACATCTCAATCCCTCAGGGATCATTATTACAAACTTAGCTATTTCTTTAATCCTGTCTAGCAAATAGCATTTACCATTCTTTGTATTCTGCATATTTTAACTAAGATGAGTACCTGACTTCAAAATTATTTAATCACATTTTATCACCATGAGTGCTAATATCACCCTCAATTAAACACAGAATATCTGAAATATTCTCACACTAACACCTTAAGAAATCTCAATGAAAAATTTCGTTTAAAACACAAGGTTTGAACGCAGCTCTTTTCTAAATCTTCTAAGTCTGCAAAACTAGCCTGGAAGACTCAGATGAAAATATTTTTTCTAATAATTTCTATCATAACCTTCTCACGCAGAAATAGCTATCCTCCTGATGTTCACTCATTTTTGTCCCATGTCCTCAGTAGAACCAGAGAACTTTGCAGAAAGAAAAGGAACAAAAATTGATCATTTTTTTTTCAAATGCATTGAAGCACTTGCTCGGTGTTCAACAAGACCGAGTGGATGGCAACACAAGCATGTTCTTGTTTACACAAGTAAATAAGAGGCGGTTCGCTCATCTTAGTATAGTAAGTCCTAGCTGGTGAACAGAGGGTCCCAGTTCTTCAACTCAGGTGAAAATGTGCCAGAGAACTGAAGCAGGAATATGGTACAGCTTTCCACAGAGACATCATGAGATACATGAACTGCAGTTACATTTTTGCTTTCCAGTGTCCCACACAAAACTGGGATACGGGGGAAATCTCAATGGGAAAACAGGAAAGAAAAAATATATGAGCAAAAGCCTGAAATGTGATTGTGGACCCCTGAAGAGGTCTAGCCTGGGTCCTCAAAGCCTTCGTTCTCCTTCACAGCACGAGTTGCCTCCTCACTTTTATTTTTTTCCCAGGGAGGGTTGCTTATGTTCATAAGGTGAAGATTATACTGCCTCTTGCAAAAATGCAATCTGAAGCCATTTTTATGAAATAAAACCTGCCATGAAGAGATACATTTTTTTCTATGATTTTTCTCAGTCAAAAGAAACCACTTTATGTCAAAGTTTGAAATTAATGGAATTTTTATATTAGTTATAACATAACTTAAAAACTCATATACGGACTGCTATCACATGTAGCATTAGAATGTTGTCAGAATTAACCCCAGAGAGGAAATTAGAAAATAATAAGTAATTGCACCTGTAAGCACTATTGAAGATTAAACCCATAAAATTTCTTTATCATTAACTTCTTGTCACTGGCATGGACACAAGTGCTCATAACTGCTCAGGGCCATAGCTTGATGCCAGCTGGATCAGCTTTTCTATAGTCATGTCATACAATCTTATGTGTCTGCCATGTAGATACTAACATCTGAAGTGTTACCTGAAGCTTCTGTTACATTCACTGCCATGATTTTTATTCACTGATCCTCTTCGCCTTTGTAAATATTATGTGCTAAATTTTGTAATTTCTCAGAGCAACTATCCCATTTAAAAACAATGTCTGTTTCAGTACGATAAGCTTTTAAATTTGTGTAATTATTCAATGATTAATTATCATAAGAAAAGTGTGTATTATTATGTTTGGCAAAACATTAATGTACTGATGTAAAATGGAGCTGCAGTTGATGTCTACATACAGCAGCTGTGTGCTGCAACAGACAACTATCCGCAAAAAAGCACGTTTTTCATATACAACTATGGGACACTGCCATATGGTCAGCAAGTGTCCGATTATGCTGCTGTCATGCAGTATGTTTTCCTTCCACTGCTAAAGCAATCTGGAAGTATCTTTACTTAGCTCTAGGCTCGGATTTTCCCCTTCATCACAGAGATCATAATACTGTTGGTCCTCTGCCCTCAGCAACATCATATTTTTGTGCAAAAGGTACTGACATGATGTTGGAGATCAACCCTTTCCAAAACCTTCATGCAGTGACACCAAAGTGACCATAAGGCATCCACGGTCAGTGTTCTGATAAGAACAGCTACATCAAAAATATCCCCCATGGAAGCGCCTAACTTCAGAAACTGGAGCTAGATAAAGTTGAGGAAGCTGGTTAGAAGGATGTTAAAAGGATTAGTTAAATGGGTAAAATAACCACAGGGCATTTTCTTTCATGTCGAGTTTTGCAACAAATGCATTCCAACTATTAACAAAGACTACTACACAAGGAATTCCCTTCCCCTGTTCTTCTACATCAGTGTGGTTAAAAAGAAGAATCATTGAGACTTACTAGAGAAAAAAAAAGCAATATCCGAACAGGGAAAGCTGGAAGTCAGTCATACGTACCACAATGTGGCTGACTGAAATATTTTGAAGACCAGTTTATCGAAGCTGAAAAAGAGAAAACTAAAGGCTGTGGCCAGAGGTCTAGCAAAAAGATGATGGGGTGATAGATGACCAGTTTGTAGAAAAAGTAAGGTAAAGGCAAAGTGACAGCAATACAGGGAAAATGGTTTGCATCTGTGCTAACATCTGAGTAGGCTTTTTTTTAACTGAAAGTCTGAAGAAATTAGACTACATAATTGCTAAAATAGTTGCTGTGTGTGATGTATCACTTCAGCTAACCTTGGTGCTGGAAGAATGGAGTGTGACAAATTTGACACCAATCTTTCCAAAGGGGCCCAGGAGGAATCCCAAAATTACAGACCAGTAAGTTTGATGTTGCTGCTGCTGGGCGAAATGACAGAAGCCAAAGCAGAGAACAAGACACATTGTAAAGGGGATCTTACAGTGGAGAGGGATGTCTGTCCGTTTATGCTAGCTCGCTCTCTCAGTGTATAATTATGCTATTTTTACATATCCCATTCTATGTCTTACTGTTGGTAGAATTTATCTGTTGCTGGTTCTTGTTTGTAACAAATGTCATTCATGTTTTGACAGTTATGATGGGGTATTCATGTTTTCCCTATTCCCCCTAGGTTTGCATGACACAAATCCAGATGATCAATTCGTTGTTTTCCCTCTGCTCCAAGAAAATAAATACATTCTCTCACACACAAGAGTTGACAGTTGCATGTGTTTCATTCTAATAATTCAAAAATTCTCTATGTTCTTCACCAAGGAATAAACAATTCTTTCTGGACTTAAAATGCACGGACTAGCTAATTTAAGAACATCAGGTGTTCTATGGCATTTTCCAGTTGTCATCAGAGGGCAGCCGTTGACAACTGCAGATTTATGCCTCTATAAGCAATGATATTCAAAATTACGGTTTCGACACTTAAGAGAGAAGTAGTAAGGGAGGGGAGGGCAGTCATACATTTGTTTTAGTCAAAAATAAACTCTAAAGAGCCCATAAATTATTACAAACTGAAAGTAATTTTAAGTGATTTTTTATATGCATAAAATTATTCTGAAAGGAAATCCTGCTTTAAACAGAAAGAAAAGAGAAATTTGAGAAGACTTGTTTTTAGAAATTTAAAGTTTTAAAATTCCAGTCTTCTCATGAAAAACGTATTCACAGGAATTTTTTTCTCCTAAAGAAAAAAGTTTTGTCTTTAAACCATTGAGCAGTATTAATTATAACATCGGCTAAATAAATTAATGGGAATTTTGGAATTTTTCCTTCATGTTTGGAATTCTTACTGTGGTTTTCTTCTATCCATTTAGTGAAAATATTAACATCACCCCAAATAAAAATTTACATGGAGATTCTCTGAGTCACTTCCCACTTGTTTTTCACTGCTATTATTACTGTGATCTCAACATGAAAATAATCAGCTTATTTTTTATAATATTTATGTAAATATGCTTTGCACTGCCGGTGCTTAATTCTTTATTCAGTTGATGAATGGTATCCATTACTATCTCTGTGAATCTTGAAATGAAAAGATTTTGAAAAGCCAAACAGGTGGTGAGATACTGTAATTCCTTTAGCTCTATTTGAATTTATTTAAGTATCCCAAGCTCTGTTTTATTTTCTGTATAAGAAATAGGCATGATTCACTTCTTATAACTTCAAGAAAATATAATCTTACAACACAGCATTTCTATTCATAATGTACAGGATGTACGTACCAAAACTGTTAGAGACAGTAAAATTGATGAGGGTAGCATAGGAACCTAGCAGGAGAGGAATAGCATGAAAAAAAAAAAACCAACTTTATTATTTGTCTTGCTTCTGAGAAGGCTTCCATTATTTTATATTTTGAATAATTCTGTGTATATCCTTATATCCTTCAGAAATCTTGCACTGCAAGTCTGGATTGTTTGGAATGGTCAGAAAATGCATTAGCCTGTGTAATCCTACCCTGTCACCCCTGTGGTAAGGTTTGGTAATCTTGGCCATTTCCTCTGGCACAGAAGCCTACTGTAAAGGAAGAAGGGGGACACGGCCTCCCTGGGTCCAGTTTCAAGTTGCTGAGCCACAGGCGGTAAGGTGTTTCTCAGTCTGACTGAAAAAATAGCCCTTCTTTTCCAAAAAGATCAGAAATACAGGTTCTTTGTTTTGAAAATCTCTTCCAGGCTAAAGAGAGAAGGGAAGTTTACCACAAACAACTGCAGGGAACAAAACTCATCTGCTACAGAAGGACAGAGAGTTTAGCAATTCCTTCTGAGGTTTGAATCAGTGGCGAGCGGTATCAAACTCGATGCTTTGATATCAAACTCTGACAGCAAGAAAAAGAAGAATATAGAATCCATAGTATATCAAATTAAATGTGACCTCTCATCTAACAATCAACTCAGATTACCTAATTCATGTTAAGAATATTGAAAAAGTCTTAATAAGCCTAGGCTGCAGGTAAGGAATGACGCTTTTAGCATCAGTAAGCATAATCCTTATGCAAAGACAGGAAGAGAGCAGTGCTGTGTACCAGCCCCTAGCTGGAGAGTGCCTGTGCTCCCAAAACCACGATGGGGCCAAAGATCTGTAATCAGGCAGCTAAGGGAGATATTGATGTTCAAGCACAGAAACAGAGTGAAAAACATGTTGGTCTGTTACACAAACCATAAGCGTATAAGGCAGTGCTTGCACATAATTGAAACTAGGTAGAGGTATCAAGGCTAAAGTCCAATGATTTTTCTCAGTGGTAAGGTAAATGATACATAAGCAACATAAACTGGAAAACTGAAGGGGAGTCTGGGGCATCTTTTGGGGACAAGCTAAATAGGCCTCCACTCAGGAGCTCAATAATCAATAAATGACTGTCTTGGGTGATGTTACTAACATCTTATTGAGCCTTCAAAAATTGTTTTAACACTTGAGCCTTTCATTTAACTTACTTTTCACTGGAAAATCTTTGTCAAAGATGTCGTGGGATGTAACTTCTTTTAGAACAGGAGTTTCTGTATGGCAGAAGATGCACTTGAGAATAATCTCTATGTTAGAGTCTCAAACACCTTTCATTTTGAATACTTCATTTATATGTTAACACAGTGTGCTAAGTTTCCATTTGTGTAAATGATGAAGGAAATTGTTGTTTAAGAACATTTCATACCAACCTTTCCCAGGTACAAATGATCAGAGAGATTTCAAAGCAATTAAAAATCGATCTCAGTAGTATTCTGTTTTAAAATGTCACCAGGGACCTTTTCAGCCACTGCTTTTAACACTAGTTCCCCTGCCCTCTCTGTCTTACTGTCTCTCTCTCTTTAATAAACATTTTGGTTGTCAAAACTGGCTCACCTGAAAAAATGCAAGTTTGCCCTGAGGACCAAGGAGAATTTTTCTGCAGAGTATAAAGCACATTGCCTGAACTGCTTCAGAGCTACAGATCATTAAAAATAAATTACTCAGTCTGAATATTTTAAAAGCCATTTCTATGAAGATTAGAGGTAGCTATCAGGCTTTCCTTTAACTTGGGAAATCACCACTAAAAAAGAAATAGAAATAACTGGAAGCAAATGAGGACTTGTTTATAGTGCATGAAAAATTAGTTGGAGGCATAGAATTTACACGGGTCATTTGTATAACAGGTTAATAAACATTTTGTGCGCTTTTTTTTTACTTGCATTTTTATTTGTTTGTTTTGATAGAGATAAATGGAAAACAACAGAAGTAATTTTTTGGCGTACTTGAACAAAAATCAATTTGTTCTGGCAAAGTCAATTGATGAGGACGACTGGGAGGAAAGCATTCTCACTTCAAAAGTAGGTACCTCAGTCACAGCTTTATTCAGCACAGTGTCATAATTAACTTGTGAAAGTAACAGAAATTTCATGCAAGACATAAGCTTTCCCATGGTCATTCACCTGCCCAGCTGGATGAGATCCCAACAAGCTAACGGTATCCATCTCCAAAGGATTTTGGAGAACTCAATTGCCTCAGCCCTCTTTAGGACAGCTTTGACCAGTGAGCATCAGCTGCTTGGAAAATCTTGGAAAATGCCCCCCCAAAAAGTCATCACTGCCTCCTTCATCTTCCTCTGAATCAAGGCACAGGTAAGAGCAGCTCAGGAATCCGCAGGAGGCACTGGTCCTCCTGGCAGAGGCCTCCTCCAGGCCTCTCACAGCCTGATGCTGCAGCCCAGACCTACTAGGGCAGGTAGCTATGGGACATGCGCCTTACCTGCCCAGCAGACCTACTGCTTTTGAGTGGGCTTGCTGCCTAGGCAGCACTGACACAGACAGCAAGATCCATACATGTTGGAGCAGAGGCAAAGTGGAAAAATTTTGCTTGGACCGCAATTGTATTGTTTTCCAAGGAAGGAGACCTTGTCAGAAAAATACAGAGATGCAGGGAGACAAATAAAGGGGTAAAATTCATCCCCATTTTCCAGCTTTCCCTTGGGTGGAAATTAAAGTGCAGATAGCTCATTTCGTTTCTTTATACATTTGAAGATAAGAACGAAGCTGCAGATAGTGGGATGAATGACAAAGACTTCTGACTCAAGCCCTTTTTGCCACAGTTTCGCATGAGCTCATTGCCTGTGAAGAAGTTGTGGTGAGAATGTTCTAGCCTCTTGTCTTTAAAAAAACACCATTGGCATCAGCTCCCCAAAATAGAAATACTCATTTCCTAATTTAATTGCACTGTAGGGGCTCTACTACCCTCCTTCAAAGAATACAAGCTCAAAAGCAAAAAGGAGGCCTACAGAGGGTGGAAGCAAGGACAGGTAGACTGGAAGGAATACAGAGAAACTGTCCGAGAGGCCAGGAACCAGCAAGCTAAAGCCCAGATAGAATTAAATCTGGCCAGGGACATCAAAGACAACAAGAAAAAATTCTGTATGTCAGAGATAAAGGGAAGACTAGGGAAGATGTGGGCCCTCTCCAGAAGGAAAGAGGAGACCTGGTCACCCAGGAGATGGAAAAGGATGAGGTACTGAATGAGTTTTTCACCTCTGTCTTCACCAGCAAGAGCTCTAACCATACCACCCAAGTTGCAGAAGCCAAAGGCAGGGGCTATGAGACTGAAGAACTGCCCACTATAGGAGAAGATCAGGTTCAAAACCATCTAAGGAACCTGAAGGTACACAAGTCCATGGGACCTGATGAAATTCATCCATGGGTCCTGAGGGAGCTGCGGATGAAGTTGCTAAGCCACTTTCCATTATAGTTGAAAATTCATGGCAGTCTGGAAAAGGGGAAATATAACCCCCATTTTCAAAAAGGATAAAAAGGAAGATGTGGGGAACTACAGGCCGGTCAGTCTCACCTCTGTGCCTGGCAAGATCATGGAGCAGATCCTCCTGGAATCTGTGCTAAGGCACATGGAAAATAAGGACGTGATTGGTGACAGCCAACATGGCTTCACCAAGGGCAAGTCACGCGTGACAAATTTGGTGGCCTGCAACAGTGTTACAGCATTGGTAGATAAGGGGAGAGCAACAGACGTCATTTACCTGGACTTAGGCAAAGCATTTGACACTGTCCCACAAGACATCCTGGTCGCTAAATTGAAAAGTCATGAATTTCATGGATGGACCACTGGGTGGATAAGAAACTGGCTAGATGGCTGAACTCAAAGGGTTGTGGTCAACAGCTCAATGTCCAAGTGGAAAACAGTGATGAGTGGCTTTCTTCAGGGGTCAGTACTGGGAATGGTGCTGTTTTAACATCTTTGTCGACGATGCGGACAGTGCGATTGAGTGCACCTTCAGCAAGTTTGCCAATGACACTAAGCTGTGTGGCATGTTCAACACACTGGAGGGAAGGGATGCCATCCAGAGGGACCTGGACAGGCTTGAGAGGTGGGCCTGTCCTCTTTATCAGGGAGTGTAGCGATAGGAAAAGAGGTAACAGTTTTGAACTGAAAGAGGGCAGATTTAGATTAGGTATTAGGAAGAAATTCTTTACTGTGAGGGTGGTGAGACACTGGAACAAGTTGCCCAGAGAAGTTGTGGATGCCCCTTCCTTGGAAGTGTTCAAGGCCAGGCTGGATGGGCTCTGAGCAGCCTGGTCTGGTGCCAGGTGTCCCTGCCCATGGCAGGGGGTTGGAACTAGATGGTCTTTAATTTCCCTTCCAACTCAAACCATTCTATGATTCTATAATACTCTGGCAGTGTCTAAAACAGACTTTTGCTCACTACTTTTCTGGTGTAAACCTTCTTTCTCAACGAGGAAACAAACAAAAAGGAAAGATCTGAAGACTATTTTCTAGTTTTGTAAAGGCACAGACTGGTAGTCCATGTAGAAATAAAAGTCATAGCACTGCCTCTCACGAATGCTACAAAGTCTTTAGTTCACCTTCTCCTGAGCAGTAGAAAGAGATTTAGATTTGGGCTTTTATATCTCTTCCCTTAACTAGTTGACTTGGTTACTTGTTAAGGGGGAGAAAGGTGTCTTTATTTTTAAGCTTGTGGTCTAATAGGTCTCTTACTTCAGAAAACTTAGACAGCTAGACAGACAGGAAAAGCTTCCTCACTACCTATGAAAAGAAGTATCATTTCGTGGTAACTGTGGAGTTTAAGGCTCTAAACAGCAACATCTGTTGACGTCTAGAAGATGCACATGGCAGCCCAACTCTGCCTTGCTCTTTCCCTATCTGCACTGATCACAAGACTTCAGATATTCAGCTTCCTGAAGTTCTGGTTGAGCATCTCTAACACAGAAAAAGCTCCCAGATTTCTTTATAGCCTCACTTTATCCATCAGAGAAATCTCTTCTAAGCTCAAGCCATTAACCGGTATCTGTTCTTTTATTTTTTTTTTCCTTCTGTGTCCACTGCCCTCTTTCGCATCTTCCTCTCTGTCTAAACAATGTGTGAGCTGCTTGAAAAAAGGTGGTGCTAGCATCTTTTGTTTCTAATATGATATTGTTCCCCTGTGTGATTATTTTTTTCAAAGGGAAAGGCTTGACAATGCAAGTGACCAACCTCTGAACGTGTTTGGTTTTTTTTTCTCAAACTGTGATATGCATGTAGAAGGCAAGGGGATTCACTGTGACAGGATCGAATTAATTCCTGGCCTCTGTTTATTCTACTTCTGTAAAAAGAACACACAGAAGTGACACCTTATTGTAGGAGAATCAACTTACGTATAAGACTTATATTTGATTCTCAGAAAAAGTAGATGAATTTTTTAAAAGTTAGTTTAAATAGATCTCTGTTCTAACAGATAGGCAATATGTACTACAAAATTGAAAAAAATGCCTTTGAAAAAGACGGTGAGTATGAAATGCTAATCAAAATTACTAATTGCAGTGCTGAGCATTCAGAAAGGAAAGAAAAATCTTCCAAGGTCCAACAGACCCACATATTCATGTAGTTTTCCTTGCTTATTGGTGTTCTTTTGCCTTCTCTTGAATACCCACAGAAGAGAAAGATAAGTAAACTGAGAGGTATTCTCAGCTGAAAAACTCAGGGCAGAAAAGAAGGTTTCTACAGAGACATAATATGGTGATTACTGCCTTTGGAGAAGAACATGCGGACTTACATGATGAGGAAAAGGAGACAATGCCAGCAGGGGAAAGAATATGAAGGCTTTGAAGACACTTGCTCCACAAGGGTAAAACAAAGCAAGGAGTGAAACAAGTGGTAAGGAGGTCATGAGAGGTGGTAAGAGGTGAAGTATAAAACTAGCCACAGAAGCGTAGGAGGAATGGTATTATAAAGCCCAGCAGCTTGAGATTCATGGTTTGCTTGAGGCCAGAAGCCAAAGGACAAATTCAAGCTTGGTTGTATAACAGCTGCATATAGAAACCCATATTTATGTGGGGAAAGAGACAGTGTACAAAACACAACACAAAACCTGTTAATGGATAAAATATTTTGGCACGTTTATGCTTTTTTTCAGCTCTATGGAGCCAGTTCACTTCATGAAAGAGAAACTGCAGTTTACGCTACAGCTCTAGGATAGTGATTAGTAGAAAATGGTTATTTCACATGGCACTTGTTATTAATGATTATAGTATTTGTTTAATGACTAGTCTTCTATTTTTTCCCATGTTCCTATGACAGCAATTATCACATTGTTTTAGGTATTGTGATTGGGGATGGTAATTTTAAAGGGTTTAATTTACTTCTGATTACTATATTGTCTCACATGAATGACTGTACTTCATCACGGTGTACAGTACCATGGCAAGAGAGAGCAGCTACTGCCTTGCCTGAGGCTTGGTGGAGGGGAAAGAAACGAAATCTTAACATGAAGGAAAGCTTCTGTTTAAACGCAATCACTTGCTTGGGATACATCACTCTCAGATGGTCACTGCGCAGTGAAGATAGAGACAAAAGGAAGGCAGTGTGGATCTTTATGTCTTCACAAAGATCCTCAAATCCTCAAAAAATACCTGTTGCTAAAGTTGCCTACAGCGTGGAAATAACTAGAGTAATATATGTTTATCTACATAAAATAACACAGGCAATACTGCATGCCTACTGTGTACTATTACAATGTTTTGTGAGGCACTTGAGTTACTTTTACATGTGGGCTATTTTCCATTTCCTATTATAAAGTATATAACATCCTAGGGTAACAAGAACTATGTTGCATTATACCCTCCTAGTCTGTATTACAGATGGCTACACTATATATTCCATTATCCTAACACAAGAATTACAAAAGCTGAGAGGTTTCTAAAATAGCTATTTTGCTTATACAATCCAGTCTCTTTAGCAAAATTCTTTCAGATTTATGCCAGTCATGTATGCAGAATTTTTTCTCATGATATTTACTCGAGCAGAGAATGAGAAAGAGTGAGTGAGCTTGGATTCCTGACACTTTTCCAGCTGTATATTGAAGCAGTAGAAAACAATTCAGACTATTATAATTATTCTGCAGCCTTGGGGAACAACATATTGACCCTTTCATTTCAAGCAGTGGAACAGTTACATCAGTAATGATGCACTTCCTTTGTCGATGGTACTGAGCAGTCTGCCATAAAAATGCTACTCTTAGTCCAGCATGGCCCCCAATATCTCAGGCCATTATGTACACATAACTTTTAGCAAATTGCTTCGGCACTATTCCAAGGTGAAGGAAACAGTTTGGAACTTTGTGCTTTTCAAAAAATATCTTGAAAGACCATCCCTTTGACAAAACCTAACACTTCAGGCTGGTAATAGTGATGAGCTACGTGCTAAGAATGTGTAAGATAAAAGATCAAATTTCAGTGCAGGTCACACACAAAGCTGCTAAAACATTTCAAACAATAAGAGATAATGAAGTAATACACTGAAGAGCATAATAATCAACACGGCTAAAGAATTTTATGTTTTGCTGTCCCGTTTTAGACTCAGAGAGTTGTTTGACATGCAGCTGTGTATTTGGCTGCCTGCTACCTCTACATACGAAATATCATTATGTTTCCCCAAAAAGCTCTTCAGCAGGCAAAACTGCTGACATTCATGTAAAGACAGCAAGAAGCACAAGGACGTCACTTGAGGGCCTTTAAAAACATAAGTACCACAAATACCTGATTTTCTCACTGACGAAGTTAAAATTAAGCAGAAATCCTCTGGATGTGAACAAAGGAACCGCCTAATTATTTTCCTATTTCAAGATGAAGATAAAATGAGATGCTTAAGTGATGGATCCCCATAACCACCAGAACATAAAATAGCAGAAGGCCAATCTGGCAATGAGAAAATAATCAGTCTTGCTGATTTTTCCATTTCAAGTTGCCCACCATTCAGTTCAGGCAATTAGCACTGGGGAAAGACGATGGAGAAGGACGAAGTCTCATAGAATCATAGAATAGTTTGGGTTGGAAGGGACCTTTAAGGGTCATCTAGTACAACCTTCCCTGCAATGAGCAGGAACTTCTTCAACTAGAGCAGGTTGCTCAGAGCCCCATCCAACCTGACCTTGAATATTTCCAGGGATGGGGCATCTACCATCTCTCTGGGCAGTCTGTGCCAGGGTTTCACCACCCTCACAGTAAAGAATTTCTTCCTCATATCTAGTCTAAATCTACCCTCTTTCAGTTTAAAACCATTACTCCTTGTCCTATCAAAACAGGCCCTGCTGAAATATTTGTCCCCATCTTTCTTATAAGCCCCCTTTAAGTACTGAAAGGTGGCAATAAGGTCTCCCTGGAGCGTTCTCTTCTCCAGGCTGAGCAACCCCAACTCTCTCAGCCTGTCCTCACAGGAGAGGTACTCCAACCCTCTCAACAACTTCGTGGCCCCCCTCTGGACTCGCTCCAACTGGTCCACGTCCTTCATCTGTTGGGGTCCCTAGAGCTGGATGCAGTACTCCAGGTGGGGTCTCACAAGAGTGGAATAGAGAGGCAGAATCACCTCCCTCAACCTGCTGGCCACGCTGCTTTTGATGCAGCCCAGGATGTGGTTGGCTTTCTGGTCTGTGATGCCCATTGCTGGCTCATGTCCAGCTTTTCATCCACCAACACCCCCAAGTCCTTCTCAGCAGGCCTACTCTCAACCCCTTCATCCTCAGCCTGGAATGATACCCATCCCTCAGGCGTGTCAGCCACACCACTCAGCTTGGTGTCATCCACAAACTTGCTGAGGGTGCACTTGATCCCACTGTCTATATCATTGATGAAGATATTAAACGGTACTTGTCCCAGTACAGACCCCTGAGGGAAAAGGGGTAGTAAAACATGATAGATTTGTTAAGTATCTTGAAAACCATTGGTAATGTCTGTGCTGAAAGAGAAGGATGAAACATAAATCTGAACTTCACTATTTGGTTTGTGAGGTACTGCCAAATGACTTTGAGATACAAGCAAAGCAGCTACTGCCAAACCACTCTGGAGAACTTCCCTTTCCTAATATAATTGTGGGATGGAATATTTATCCCCATCTCAGTAAAGGCTAATGTGTACGGTTATGGTGTGCATACTTTGAGGGTATTTTCTTAGGACCGGAACTTTCTAACAAAAAGACCTGGAAGGTCTTGACCACTGCATGACTATCACTTTTAAAACTCAGAGAAATGGGTCTGTAATTGTTGCCAAACTATGCCCTTTGGTTTAGCATTTTATTTGCTTGATATGTTTCATGGAAAATTGAGGTTGCTGAAGGCATTTTTTTTTTCTTTTCTTCTTTTACAAAAAAACCATCTGGTTCTTAACTGTAAAAGCTCAGCAGCTGGAAGTGGTTGGGCACCTTTGATGGCATTTGTTTCAAGAATAAGACACTCAAATTCATGCTTACATTTAAGCTCCTATTATAATTAATAGACATCTAGGGCTCATTTCAGATGCCTAAATGTGGACTTCTAGTGCTTTTTGAGTTATCTTAAACTATCCTAAATACCCACTCAAGGTTTGCAGATATCAATATAGTCAATGGAGTCTAGCAAGCAATTTGGTTTTCTCTAAAGCATACACCTAGGACTGAGGTTAGTTGTTTAAATGAAGACACAAAGTGCCATTTGAGAATCCCTAGGTTATCCCTCCTGATCTCCAGTCATCCATGCAGTCACCCATGCTCTGATTTTTCGTGGGTCCCACCTCATATCTGACTATGTGAATGTCTTAGAAACTCTAGGACAACTAAAAAGTTACTTAAGCACCTCTGCCAGAGCAACTATCTTGAGTCCAAGATCTCCATTGACTATAGTAAGAGCTTGCATGTAGACCCCCCCCCCTCAACACCTGAAGACTTTTTTTAGGGTCATAGTCACAAACAGATTCCCTGCCTTTTGTTGTTGTGGGTGGAAAACCCCTTAATTCAAATAAATCCAAAATGCAGGCTCCTGAAGCACGGTGCTGTTGGTGTGATCACACTTTGCTCCTTTTTGATTTCCTCTTGCTTTGTTGTCTTGAAGACAAGAGATTTTCTCAGCACAGGCTATTTTTCAGTTAACCTCAAAAGTGGTCCTTTTTTGTTGACAACTTGTCCAAATTGAAGATATAAAGAAATGGCAATACTATTTGCCTGGTTTCTCTCAAATGTAGCCTTTGGATGATTTCTGGACTAGCTTTAACTGAAGTATGCGTTGGGATTTTTTTTAATAAATCAGAAAAGGTGAGAGTGATAGGGTTGGTACTCTTCTGCAGTAAGAAAAGCTATCCTTAGAAATGCTATCAGTGTCCAAGCAACAGCCATTTGTGTCCAAGCAACAGCCTCACTCACTCTGTTCTTTGACCTCTTCCTCTTAAGTGACTGGAAATGTTCAAACAATGAGAAATAGAAACATTGTAAATCCCCTGAAAAATGTTGACATCGGTGGGGATGGAGCTCACAGTGCGAAGGTCATGGAGCATATGAGACTAAGCATACCTCAGGCAATAACGCTGGCTCTCACAGCGCTAACATCAACCACAGCATTAACAAGACAGCTGCACAAAAAAATCATATATCCAGCAATAAATGATAACACAAATGCCTGAGGACAGGTTCTGGGAGCTTCTTGGTAATCCATTCTAGCGTAGATTGTGAAGCATGTGCTGATTCTCAGAACCACTACCTGTGCACAAAGGCAGAGCTAAGGACATCTGTCAGCCTCTTTTCTAAGATGGTTGTTAGCAGAGGCTTCGGCCAAGTAACCCTGGGAGCTATTAATTCTTATCCAGTGCCTGCCACTGCAGCTTTTTACAGTGAAGATCTACCTGACCTGCTGTCTCAGTGCTGACTACTATTCAGCTGAAATGTCAAGGCTTCAAGCACATTACAGGGGGTTTGCTCTGTGGGATTCTCACACTTCCCGTCTAAAAATTGTTGCTTTAATAACAGGGAGGCAAGCAAGTTTTTAGCAATATGAATGATGCTGCATCAATGCTCAATGTGCCTATATCTTATCTGTCTCTAATTCTGTCTCTGATGTTTATACTACTTCTTCAAGCTAGTTGGGATATATCTAGGAGAGGTGGGAGGTATCCGGTTCTATTCCTGAAGGACTGTCATTAATTATCAGTGGTAGATGAAGGGGTGAATTTTTGAGGTTCATTCAGAACAAAGGCCTGTTTAACTGGGGTTTTGGAATTTTGAATTATGAGTCTAGTTTTACTAAGCAGGATGATAGGATACAAGCAGTCCTAAAGGCTTCAGTAATACAATGGCCTGCTACAAGTCTAGTCTTTTTCAAGACTTCCCATAAGTTGCAATTTTGTTCGCTTGAAAGCCAGGGAGACTTTCTTTGACTTGATCTTATTAACAGAAGTGAAGTAAAACAATACCTGAAACACCGTGGGAGTGTACATTGCTGTTTAAGTTGCAGAGCTACCAGGGCCTCAGTAACATGCTTAGAAATTGAAAGTATAGCATAAAAACTCCGTAAAGCCATATAAAGAGAGGTCAAGAAGAGGGACAGTTTATTGGTCATGGATAATAAATAGTTAAAAAAGGAAGGAAAAAACACAAAAGAAAGTTAATTGAAACTGGTGTGGATATTATATGTATAGTAAAATAATACCTAATACAGAATTCATAGAGCAGCAAGAAAGTAAGCCTTCCTGTTTGCATTTTTTTTACATAAATATTTCAGAAACTGTTCTTATTTTCCCTTAGCATACCACAGCTCTACATACTGAAAAACACAATAGAAACCAGTCGCATGCTTTTACTTATGCATGTACTTTCTGCTTGGCTAATGCCTTCTTATCACAGTGCTGTTCTTTAGCACCACTGACTTTTGTCCAAGCATAGTACCATACCCCTCCATATGACGCTTCCACTCTTACAGTCCCCAATGCTGTCCTACTCAATCCACTTCCAATTGCAGTTTGGGATGGTTTGAAACTGCTAAGCTGCTGCTCACTTCTGTTTGATGTTGGACTACTCATTCCAGGAGCACACAATGAAGGATTTAACAAATGGAGAACCGTAAGATTGAGATCATGGTACAACAAGCATGTCTAGGACCTAGGGTAGTCACAGGATACCAGCGATCCAAACCGGTTACTTAGTCTCTCCCTGACCACAGGAAAACACAATATTGCTAGCAAGTGTTTAGTTTCCTTCTATAAACTCCTTTCCTCCTTTCCTTCTCCAGCATTTTCACTATCTTCATATTTCTCTTATGTCTCTCAGGATGAAATTACTTTCATATCAGCTTAATTTCAAAACCTTGAGTTCGTCTCCCTCCATGTCACATATTCAGGGACAGGAAAAATATCTAGTAACAAAGTTATCATTTGAGCTAAGTTTATCTTGTACAAACCAACAAATAAAAGAAAATACACAGGGAGTATCTTTGGAAATCCACCAATAGAACTGAATCCATTCATTAAGAAACAGGCTTGGAATTATTATAATTCACACAATACATCTAAACATTTCTCTGTATTTCCACACATGAATAGTGGCAAGTCCGAAGGAACTTAACGGTGTGTACTTTAAATGCCTTCCATTAGTTACTTTTTCCTTCAGGTCATGCTAAGTGGCTTTACTAACAAAAGATTACAGTTACTACATTTTTTACGTGTCAGATAGGGTTGTGGTTGATTAACATGTTGTCTTAGTAATGTTCAACCATTTGCGTCAAGTTGAAGACGTAATGGTTTCCACCATTATTTTTACAATAATAGATGTCAGCAGTTTAATACTAATACTTCTCATACCATGAGTGGCACAGTAAGTCACTTATTAAATGAGCTCTAAATTTAAAAACACACACTTTGGTCAAGTTTTAGGTAAACAGGACACTTCCTAAAGTTTAAAGAACCAGAAGAAAGGAAGAGCTGGCTGGTTTTCTGGTGATGCTTGTGACTACTTCTTCCCCCAGAATTGACTTGACTGGTGAAAGAAAAAATATGCAGGTCATTCAGTAACACGGAACATTGCACTCGGTGTCCTTGAGTCAATAGACACAGGAATATTCGGGCCTATACTCTAGCAATCTGGATGAACACCTAGAGCCTCATTTTAAATCAGTTTACTCTGTGTTTACCTAATTGCCCTTTTTTTTCCTATTCTTCCCAGCTACTTGTCACATTGCAACTTGATAACGTAATATAAAAGTCCAGCAGAGCAAAGGTAATCAGAGAGATCTCTTTTTATCTTTATTCCTTAACTTTACACATTTACATTTAGTAAAACCTTTGTTAAATTTCTGCACCACAATCTGACTTATGTTCTCACTAATACACTTGTTTAATGCTGACACTGAATTTTATTCAAAAATGAATTAACATTTTCCAAAAATCCAAACCAGTTTCAACAAAGGAAAACATAAAATTCTTGTCATATTTTTAATGCTTTTTTTTTGTTTATTTTGGTTTATTTTATTTTAAGGTTTCACTCATCAAATGATGGGAGAGAAAATACATCAGATGATTTTCATGATCAGATGCATATCACATGTAATGCTTACTAAACATTTAAAATAAAGAGTATGAATAACCTACCCACATTGTCCAATGGATATCTAGAAATAAAAACATTTGCAAAAAGCTACATAAACCATTTGCAAACAGAAAAAAGGGAATTCCGCCAGCCACAGTTATTAGAAGATAATAGCATTTAATTTGGCATAGACAAGGCACGTCATTTAAGATATTCCTATTTATAGACACTTGGGATGATTTATCATAGCACCATAGAGTATATATTTTCATATACAGAGTACATGAAAATGCTTGTCTCTACCATTGTGCTGTTTTTTAGAATTTAAATAATCTGATCTTGGTTCAATCTGACCACCAAGACGAGTCTTGCAATTTGCCAGCGTGTCATTCTCTTTATGGGCTTCTACAGAAAATCAAATACATGTAGGTACTTTTTTCATGAGAAATTTTTTCCTAATTAAAAATAAATAAATAATCTGCCCATGATTACCTCTTCTGTGTTTATGGAGCCAAAAGAGGACCTTAAAAATGTTTTGTTTATTGTCTTAAGGTATTTAACCAGAGGATATGGTTAACTGAGGGGGGACCTTATCAACACTTATAAATACTTAAAGGGTGGGTGTCAGGAGGATGGGGCCAGGCTCTTTTCAGTGGTGCCCGGGGACAGGACAAGAGGTAATGGGCACAAACTTGAACATAGGAAATTCGACCTAAACATAAGGAGGAACTTCTTTACTTTGAGGGTGGTAGAGCACTGGAACAGGCTGCTGTCATGTCCCACTCCCAGTAAAGAGGGAGGGTAAGTGACTTCAGATTCATAAATTCTCAACAGTGCGGACTAAGGTGAGATAAATCTCAAGGTCCATATAGAAACATTTATTAGCTTACCAAAATGGTTAGTATGGGTCTTAACAAGTCCACGATAATTGGTTAAGTATATAACAAATTATGGCAAGTGGTGAGGTATGCATTGTGTTACTTAACAATAGGTATAGGACAACTTATGGCAAGCGGTACTTAAGGTCGTACTTAAGGTCATTACTTAACAACTCTAACCATTACTTAATTCTAAGAGAAAAGAGAAACTGAGGGATAGAGATAGGAAAAGATGGAGAAAAAGACAGAGATAAAGAGATCACGGTCCTGGTTCCAGCGTCTTTTTCAGGGAATCTTCCCAGGCATAATCTTCTTCTTTCTTGGAAAAGTCTTCCCAGGCACGGTCTTCTTTCTTGGGAAGAATCTTCCCAGGCATTATCTTCTTCTATTGTTTCTTCTTTGTTCCCCTTTTATGTTTGCTGAATTAGCATGGTCCACCCGCCTTGCTGAGGACAGCCTCGTCTCAGGTTTCTCCCTTCTCCCAGGTGACGTGTAGCATGATTTGGGTGGAGAGACTAATGCCATAGTCATACATGTTTAGTGTGATCTCTATAATCTTCATTAGCATATGCAGGGTGTGCGCTTTCATATGCATTTCGTGGATAATGAAGCAAAGGTCACTCATTGGACACAATGGCCTTGAGAACTCAGAACTAGCAAGCTCTCCACACAAGTGGCAGAACTATCCTGTCTTCACAAGACAGTTCTCCTACACTTTCAGGCCCCAGAAGTGTTAGCCTTATCAGTTCTTTGAAGGCGAGGCCTGCATTATTTATTTCCTTGTGAGTGTTTGAGGCATTCCATTGAAGGCTTGGAGGGCCTTCTGCCCCTCGTCAGGGAATTTACAGTCCATCCCTTACACCTGCCCAGAGAGGTGGTGGAGTCTCTGTCTCTGGAGACATTCAAAACCCACCTGGACACGTTCCTGTGCAACCTGCTCTAGGTGACCCTACTCTGGCAGGGGGGTTGGACTAGATGATCTCCAGATATCTCCAGATATCTCTTTTCCCACAATTTCTTTTCCTCAATGATAAAGCACTTAGAAGTCTTTGGTTTTATTGCAGTAAATCCTCAAGCTTGCTTTCCGTTATACAGTATATCCTACCTATTAGATGAGAATTGCACAAAAAATCTTTCAAAAGAAACAGAGGCAAAGGAAAGGAAGAAGCTATTTCTCACAAAGGTAATCTGTCAATCTTAACTAGAAAGGAGTCATAACATGTTTGTAGTAACCTGCAAACTTGCTGCAAAATATCTTTACGTTCTCCTTCAGAATACCTCAAGTAAAAGTAAATGATCGTTTTAGCTAATGATGCCAAAAAGTCCTTTGAATTTTGTAACTGTAACAGTGCTCTTCTGATATATAAATCAAGTCAGGCTTGTAGGGAGAAGTAGTGAGGAGTATCATTTATGGAAGCAGGTGGAATTTGGGAAGGTGGACAAGGTTTTCAGCACTCAGAAAGCAGATGAGGAGGATAACAGATTTTCACCAACCCTAGCAGAGACTTGCTTCTCCTTCTATAGTGTGTCATTTTCCTGACCTTCCCTTTTGTAATTTTTCTGCTCAGCTTTAGCACCATAGACAACTAAAACCAGGAATCAAGTTATGCCTCAGAAAGAGGCTTTCAGGTTCTTATGTTTTAGCAGGTTTATGTTGCAATAGCAACGTGAAGAAAAAATCTCTTTGAGTTAATGTACGTTTAATTAATACACAGGGACAGAAAGGGAAAGAGGAAAGCTATAAATACACAAAGGTTTTGAAATAACACATAATATTACCTTTAAGTGACTAAACAAGATGCATGAAGGAGTAAAGGTCTCTGTAAGCCTTATTACTAGGAATCATTCCCTGTGATTTCTTGCTTACCTCAAGAAATCCTATGACTCAGAAAGCAAACTGTCGACTTGGGGTCCAGATTCCAGCATCCTTGTCTGCATGCAGAAGTGGTTTTACCCCACAACTAGATCAAGAAAGGTCAATGGGCAACAACAAAAAAAAGAATTAATTAGAATAAAACTCAAAAACTAGGACAATAATTCACTGTAATTACAATCAGTCTGTCTCTCTATCAGTGAACTGCAAGAGGAGTTACTTTTTCTACGAAAACTTAAGTCACTTTCTAAGTCTGGCCTCTCAGCCTGTTAAATGTCTGGGTCCCATCATGTTTCTCTAAAAGATCCGAGAACCTCCAAAGTTTTTCAGAAAAAAACAAAGGCCATCCTGTGGGGAATTGTCACAACAGTTTTCAGCTAGAATCTAGTAACACCTTGGTGAAATTTTCATGTCTGTTTACTATTTTTATCTCCCCCATTTTGTTAGGATATTTGCAAGTAGGGTATTCTGTATAATATAGCTCTTTATTTTGCTTGCAATCAGTTTAGACCCGTCTCCTGAAGAGCTATGACACCTGTATGTATGAGAAAAAGGTCACAGTTTAAGAAGTGCTTGTTCAGATATGCAAAACCCAAACTACATTGGCTTGGACTACTGGTGCTTCACAGTTCTAACTTTTGTTGGCTGCAACCAGAATCAGAAGGTCTCACAGACAACACATTACCCTCGTATGAGGATCATCCTTTAGCTTCATGTTTGGTTCTGTAGTATCAATAATCAACCAAGTCATAGTCTCACCTTGCACAATTCAGATAACATATCAACCTATGTGATTTCCAGCTATCATACCCTTCATATTAGTATGAATGTATCATTGAAAAAGGACTTCAGTCTTATTGAAGGGAAAGCTTAATATTCACATATTCACATAATAAGGATGTATTATGCAATCAATATCTTGAACCCATACAATTGCTTAAAGTTTAGCATGCAAGACATCGATCATCAGAAATGGGGAGTCAAATCCAATTTAAAACTAGTAAAATATCTCTGTTCTATTTGAAACAGAAGCTTCTCAGCTTGATGACTCAGTATAGACCAGGACATACAGACAAATCAGGAATTTTTACCTGCTTCCATTTTCCATAATCTGAGACCAATAACATTAATTGAGTAAAAAACTTACAAGACCTACAAAAGCATGAACACCCAAGTGAAAGGATTGAGAACGGCCCCTCGTCTTGGTCTTCAGACATGTGCAGGGATTCAAGTATTAACATGAAACCTGGTAAACAAGGGAAAATTACATCTACATATTTCCCTTTAAAACACATATCACTAGGAGTGATCTTAGCTCTGCCGTGGCTTCTGATTTCGTCCTGATGGCTGATGTCTTGTACAACAGCATCAGGTAGACTTTTGTTTGCCAAAGCAATGTTTCTGCATTTCCTTTTTAGGGTGGTTTGAATCTCCACCTCTGAACTTTGGGAAGCTGCTTATCCCCATGCACAAGCAATATAAGGTGCAATCCTCCTGAATTGGTAGAATTTATAGGTGTGGATATCTAAAAAAATGAAAGACAATGGAGAATGAGAATTTAGTATATCTCCAAGGCCATGAGATACAGCAGCGTCACAATTTTCCTGCTGAAAGGCAATCATAAAAAAGCAACTTTTTATCACATCACAGAAAGTACAGAGAAAGGAAATATCATTAAAAGCTTCTATTTCAGAAATGTATCTCAAATGGAGGACATACCTTCTTGAGTTTTGGCTAATTCAGGTACAAGTTGTCTTGGACTGTGTCTTCATCAGATGATCTCACTTGCATTCTCAGTTGGCTACGCGTGATTAATATGGTGCTGTTAAGAAAGAAATTTTCACCTTCACTTCAAGAACAAATTACTGTGAATACAATGCTGTTAAAAGTTTTACCATCAAGTCATTCCGTTCAGTTTCTGTAAGATCATTCAAGCTCCAAGGATTTTGTTTAAAAAGGCTGACTTAAAAAAGAATATGAAAATTACGAAGTGAAATTTCCATGAAGAGCTCTAAAACTTCCTGTTTTCAAGTTAATGTTCTTAGACGAATGTCTGCTTTTCAAAGCAAATGCAGCAACCACAAAAAACTGAGAAGGGAGCAGAAAAAGAACAGATAAAGGATAAACCTGCCACTTAATATTATTATGAAAATAATGCTTTTTAAAAGTAGCTGAAAATAAGCACTAACGGCCCTAAAAACAATAGCAATGAAAGCCGATATGTGAAATCTCTCCCACTGATTGTCAGTATTTGTGGTGGCGTTTTCGGGCCCTGAGTAAGGAACAAAAAATCAGGTAAATGCTATATTGGTCAACCATCATTCTTCAAGTAGCAACCTTGGATTTGGTGGAAATCAACATGAATTAATCTGAAATCCAGGACACTGTCTTCACAGTCCCTACGAACTGCCCAGCAATTCCCTGCAGTCTTGGGGCATGGCAAGGGTAGCTTCTTGTTGAAGGGACGCTCTGCTGATTGGGACCATAAGACTTCACGCTTCATGTTTCCCAAGGGAAAACATCACCGATTCTTTCATGTGGACTTGTATTGCTCCATAGACCCAAGTAGGGTCTATGCCAGCCTACAGCCCCTGCTGGCTGATTCATGAACACAGCTACAAGTGTCCTGCTTCCAGAAACAGAAAAAAAACTAAATTCTGACAATACAGCCTGACACTAGGATGAGTGCCCTGGGTTAGACTTAAAATCTCCTTAAAACAAGCCTTCCAGAGCTCACTTCTTTCTCACAGAGTGAAGAGAAAGATCTTTTTTTCTGTTAGGCTTTCTACCTCTAGTGCTTACATAAGACTCTTCGTGACCCTTTTTTATTTGATGACTAACACATTCGAGTTGCTATCACTCTGCTTGAACACTTTTAACTTGTCGGGGGTTTTATGAGCTAGGTCTTCAAACCACGCTCCCTCCTTTGTTTGTGAAAGAAGCCAGAAGCTAACTTCGGGTTGTCTCTGATCCCGAGAGCCTCAGAAACACTCCAAGTGGGGAAAACAAGCATAATTATAATCACATTAGGGAAAATTTTTAGGGAAAATATTTATATGGTGCTGTCATGGCTCATTGTCAGAAAGTAACACAAAGAATAAAAGAAAGGTTGATATTATCATTTGTGAAGACTTACTTGTCAGATTTTCAAGCTCAGCTCTGAGATCACTTGCATAAATAGCTCTCCACGTCCAACTCTGCAAGTAAGGGCTTCCTAAACAGGCTGTTGCTCCTTTTACTAGTGAATTTAGAGGTTTTGTAGCCCAAAGACGTCAGTCACAACACCGCAGTTCCTGCTTGAGTGAAGCCCAACATGCACTCTGCAAACTGTTCACAGGCAATGCCCTCTTTGACAGCCACCAACCCCTTAACGATGCCCAGATCCTGGGAACCATCCCACTGCAGGGGGGGTCCCTTCACTTCTGGAGCAGGTGGCAAGCAGTCAAATGTGATACCATGCAAATCTTCTTAATCTAAAGTAAATTGTAATATATTGCTTCTCAAAACAAAGGACAGAAATCTTACAAAACCAGTTTTGCTTAATAGCCCCCCCGGGGGACTTCACACTTGCACACTAGGAAGCTTGAAAGTGGAGAGAGAGAAGAGCAAAAGCTTCAAGATGGCCAAGCGCTTCAGTCAATAACAAGAAAAAAGGAGCATCAATCATGTATTTTCATTTAGCAACTTCATCTAAACATTTTCCTGTTGGTCTGACACTCTTCCCCATTAAATAATTGACTTAGAAGATAAAAAACTGTTATGAAAATCTGAAAAGAATGACAGTTGCCTTGTGAGGTAACATTAAGAGTTTATTCGCAGAAAATGGGTGATGTTGCTTAAAAGGGCAACTCTAAAAATAAATCTATAGGGAAGTAGTTGTCTCTCCAAATTTGGAGTTACATGGATATCTGTAAATAACTGCCAGAATTTAATATGATTTCCCTCAAGTAGTTTGTAAAATATTATGTCTAGTGCTGTTTCCTGTTATTCTGTCTTTCTGATACCCGCAGAAGTAAATGAAGTTCATAGAATCACAGAATCATTTAGGTTGGAAAAGACCTTTCAGATCATCAAGTCCAACCATAAACCTAACACTGCCAAGTCCACCAAAGAATGTTTAAAAGAATGTATGATCTAAAGAAAGTTGCTATTAGAAGATGTGTGAAGCAGTTGCCAAATGATCTTTTATGTATCAGTCACTAATAGAAACTGCTAGCAGTAATTTACAGTAATAATGAAGAATATTCTGTAACTGGTGAACAAAGTCAGAAATAGCTCTTCACTGTCTCCTACACAGTCCCATCACTGGATGCAGAGGCAGCAGTGCCACTGAGGAAAGTGAAATTCACTTTTTATGGGCCATTCACACTTCATAGGTGCCACAACACAAGATGCTGAAACCAACTGTAATGCAAAGCAACCCCAGAGTGTTTCCAGCTGACCAAGGGCTAAACCAATGAGGCAGGAGTGCAAATATGACTTACAGCACTTTGTTATTTCTTGTATTGCATGAGGTAGAAAATATACCTGTTTCACTCAAGGGTCTGCTATAAACATGATCAGGTAATTACAAGTCGACCTGATTGAAAGGACGAAATGGCATTTGCATTCATGAACTCTGATTTATCTGTCTCTGCATACAAATAACTGCATGCTAAAAATATGGGCAAAATATGAAAAGAATGTTCATTGCTGAGTGTCTAATTGATTCTTTCCCTCTGCAGCATAATACAATTATTGGAAATTTCAAGGTGATAACACAGTGTCTCTCAGCATAAAATGGTTAGAGGATAAGAAATCAAAGACAGGAAAAGTATAACAGCGTGAGGCATAGGTCATCTGTTACAGCAGAGAATGTACTAACTACTTTAACTTTGGTGTACATCTGAAACTTCTAATCTGCAAGTAAGATCAGATGTGCATTTCCTTTAATTTAGGTGAATTCAGAGCACTGTCAAAAAAAAAAAAAGCAAACAAAACAAAAAGATCTGAGAAGAAAGCAAGCCCAACATTCTAGGAAACGTTTTTCCAGTTGCTCTCCATTGTCTATTTTCCGTAGTCATTTTTCACACTAGAGCAAAATGCTGTCATGATAGGCAACACCTGCATCCCTGGGCAGTCATTCTTGGGTGGCTTCTGCTGCGATCCTCTCTTCCACCAAACAGCCACTGCACAATTCACTGCTGCCCTGCACTTTAACGGCCATTTATGCCTCTGCAGTCTGGCTGGAAGATACTAAAAACACCGTGAGTGAATGCAGGACTATGGTTTGGCAGTATTTTGCCCACATTTATGCCTGATGTAGCTTGTGGAGGAGAGGGAAGAAAGGGGCTGGGACACTGCCCTGGCAAACATCTGGGAACATCTGCCATTGTGGATACTGCTCCTTAGAGTGGGAGGAAAAGGGGTCTTTTCCCTCTGCTATTATCCACTCCTGCACTTTAGAGAAGTGAAGATGACTATGCAAACAAGACTGAACATCAGAACGTAAGTCAACAATCATAAGTAAAAAGGAGTTGAATATTCTATTGGGAAAATATTGAGATGTCATATTACTCAGACTGCAACACAATTTCTGTGTTTGACATACCTTTCTGTTGATATTCAGACTTACTGCCTTTGGCAAGAGGATTAGTATAAAAAATGCAAGTATACTTAGCTGCAAAATTAATGTTTCTGTAGCTTTTGGTTTTTTTCTCCCAGTAAGCTGATCTATATTTGCCTTTAAGCTATTAACAACCAAGACTAACAAACTGTCATTTCTGAAGTGCCTGAAAAAGCTCACCATTATTAACATGCAGAACATTATAGGTGCTTTTGATGCCATTTCTCATTTTGTCTTCATGTTTACCGAGCAACAAAAGGCCACACCAACAAAGCAGACATGAAGAAGGAAAGGGTGAGACAGGGAAAAAGTGAGCGAATGAATGAGCGAAAGATAGGCACCAGAAAAGTGAGTTTTAGGTTTGTGAATTGCACCAGTTTATTTGCAACTGCTTTCATACACAGAACGAATATTTATGCTGTGGGAGGGGTGAGCAAAATAGCCATAAAGAAAAGGCAACACTGAGATTGCAACCTACTAAAAAGTTGTTCTTTGAGTGGGCTGGAAACAGACCTGTGCAGAGGTATTAAGCTCTGTAGCTCCAAAAAGCCTAAAAAGAACATCACTATAATCAATGAGATTTATTTCAGCAGCTTCAGACAAAGTTGCCTAAATTTATTCCTCTTAGGCAACCTCCCAGAGCACTCAGCCTTTCCTGATGCCAGTTCCAAGCAAAAGTGTGATCAGTGCAGCAGACTTTGGGAACAGGTTGTTTGCGCACACCCCATCGTTCCCTATGAAAATCACGTGAGTGTCCCTTGCCTTTTTGTCCAGTGGTTCTGTGTGTCTTCAGCTTTATTTCACTCTTCAGAACTTAGGACTTGAATTCACTAGAGTAATTCAAGGTACAGTTAAGCAGCTGCTTAAGTTCCTTGATCGAAAATAACAGATATCAGTTTCTAAGCTCTCACAAGATTCTGTAACTTCCTACTGGAGCTTGCTCTGGTTGGAGCTGCCAGCATTGGCACTGCTGTAGATCAAAGGTGTACATATTCAGAGTATTTTCTACTGAATACTTAATCTACTTAGCCTATACCTTTAACCCCTGAAATTGCTCCATAAATGCATTGCATAAAGTCTTTTTGTGGGAATAATGTTAGAAACTTTCCTTCCCACTTGAAAGGCAACTCAGAAACTAACAACAGACTCTATACGAGAGTATATGAACTCACAGACACTACTTACATTAAATAAGTAACTTAGTCTGATTTTTATTATTGTTTCTACAGAACACAATCAATGTTCTAACTGTGCTAGCTGGAGTTCATATCAGCATATGCTCCAGTACGTGTCCATGTTTCCATTGCAACACGAATATTAGTAGCAGTAAAAGTTAATACAGGTTTCCCCCTTTCAGTAATGTTTTCCATTGCTTCAGGATTTACTCTGGTCAACCTTAGTTTCTGGCCAGTGGAATATACTTTTCTATTTATAAAGCTTGGACCACATTCTGCAGCCATTTCAAAAGTTATTTTTTGTTTATTTCTCCTGGGTTTTAAAAATAGCCATCTGTAAGGTCCAGTTGTACGTTCCTAACACTCTACAGGCACTGGGACTGCTTTGACCAGCCAGGTTTGTTTTGTAGATGTCAAACTTAAATGACACTTACAGAACGCTGTTAGTATTATATAACAATTAACATCATACAGCTCAGAGTTGAGTATTTTCAACCAAGGGTTAAATTTCCTTGAGGTACACACTGAATTTCTCCATTCTCCATCATCACCCACCAAGTACATCCAGGTCCTTGAGCAAAAACAGTCCCACGAATGGGTTTGCCTTTGCCTGAAGTAGGAGAAACCCAAACAGCCTTCCCCAGCATATTCCTTTCATGCACCACAGGGACCTTATCCCCTTCTATATTATGTAAAAGGTCTGATTGAGCAGGACCAGCTCGATTGATGGATCCCCTGGTGTTAACTAACCAGGTAGCTTGTGCTAAATGCTTGTCCCAATTTTTAAAGGTTCCACCCCCCATTGATTTCAGGGTGGTTTTTAATAGTCCATTGTATCGCTCAGTTTTCCCAGAAGCTGGTGCATGATAGGGGATATGATATATCCACTCAATACCATGTTCTTTTGCCCAAGCACTTATAAGATTATTTTTGAAATGAGTCCCGTTGTCTGATTCAATTCTTTCTGGAGTACCATGTCACCACAAGACTTGCCTTTCAAGGCCCAGGATGGTATTCCGGGCAGTAGCATGGGTTACAGCATAGGTTTCCAACCATCCGGTGCTTGCTTCCACCATTGTAAGCATGTAGCGCTTACCCTGACATGTTTGAGGGAGTGCGATATAGTCAATTTGCCAAGCTTCCCCATACTTATATTTTAGCCGTCGTCCCCCGTACCACAAAGATTTTAACCTTTTAGCTTGTTTGATTTCGGCACGTTTCACAGTCATGTATAACCTGTGCAATAGCGTCCATGATTAAATCCACCCCTCGGTCATGAGCCCATTTGTATGTTGCATCCCTTCCTTGATGTCCTGAAGTGTCACGGGCCCACCGAGCTAAGAATAGTTCACCTTTATGTTCCCAGTCCAAATCTGTCTGGAAAATCTTAGCAGCCTTATCCACTTGCTGATTGTTTTGATGTTCCCCAGTGGCTCGATTCATGGGTACATGGGCATCTACATGACGTACCTTTACGACTAGTTTCCCTAGCTGCCCAACAATGTCTTGCCACAATTCAGCAGCCCAGATGGGTTTACCTCTGCGCTGCCAGTTGCTCTGCTTCCACTGCTTTAGCCATCCCCACAGAGCATTTGCCACCATCCATGAGTCAGTATAGAGATAGAGTATTGGCCACTTTTCTTATTCAGCAATGTCTAAGGCCAGCTGGATAGCTTTTACCTCTGCAAATTGACTCGATTCACCTTCTCCTTCAGTTGCTTCTGCAACTCATCATGTAGGACTCCATACAGCAGATTTCCACTTTCTGTGTTTCCCTGCCATATGACAAGATCCATCAGTGAACAGAACATATTGTTTCTCATTATCTGAGAGTTCATTATATGGTGGGGCCTCCTCAGCATGAGTCACCACCTCCTCAGGTGGCATTGTGAAGTCTTTGCCTTCAGGCCAGTTTGTGATCACTTCTACGATTCCTGGACGATTCGGGTTTCCTATTCAAGCTCGCCAAGTGATTAAGGCAACCCACTTACTCCAGGTAGCATCGGTGGCATGTTGAGTAGAAGGAACTTTATCCTTGAACATCCAGCCCAGCACTGGTAATTGGGGTGCTAAGAGGAGCTGTGTTTCAGTACCAATTACCTCTGAAGCAGCTCTAACTCCTTCATATGCTGCCAATATCTCTTTCTCAGTTGGAGTATAGTTGGCTTCAGATCCTCTGTATCCCCAACTCCAAAATCCCAGGGGTCGACCTTGAGTCTCCCCTGGTGCTTTCTGCCAGAGGCTCCAGGTAGGGCCACTGTCTCCAGCTGCAGTATAGAGCACATTTTTAATGTCCTGTCCTGTTCGGACTGGTCCAAGTGCTACTGCATGCACAATCTCTTGTTTAATTTACTCAAAGTCTTGTCGTTGCTCAGGACCCCACGTAAACTTATTTTTCTTTTGAGTCACTACATAAAGAGGTTTCACAATCTGACTATAGCCTGGAATATGCAGTCTCCAGAAACCCACAACACCTAAAAAGGCTTGTGTTTCCTTTTTGTGAGTAGGTGGGGACATAGATGTTATTTTGTTAATCACATCCATTGGTATCCGACGACGCCCATCTTGCCATTTAATTCCTAAGAACTGGATCTCTCATGCAGGTCCCTTGACCTTTCCTCTTTTTATGGCAAAACCTGCTTCCAAAAGAATCTTGATTATTTTCTTATCTTTCTTGAAAACCTCTTCTGCTGTATTACCCCACACAATGATGCCATCAACGTATTGCAGATGTTCTAGAGCTCCACCCTTCTCCAGTGCAGTCTGGATCAGTCCATGGCAAACAGTAGGGCTGCATTTCCACCCCTGGGGCAGTCGATTCCAGGTGTACTGGACACCCCTCCAGATGAAAGCAAACTGTGGCCTGCACTCTGTTGCTAAAGGAATAGAGAAAAATGCATTAGCAATGTCAATTGTAGCATACCACTTGGCTGCCTTTGACTCCAGTTCATACTGCAGTTCTAGCATGTCTGGCACAGCAGCACTTAGTGGTGGTGTGACTTCGTTCAGGCCACGATAGTCTACTGTTAGCCACCACTCTCCATCAGACTTTTGCACTGGCCATATCGGGCTGTTAAAGGGTAAGCGAGTCTTGCTGATCACTCCTTGGGTCTCCAGCCGACGAATCAGGTTCTGGATGGGAATCAAGGAGTCTCGGTTAGTGCGATACTGTCGCCGACGCACTGTGGCAGTAGCAATTGGCACCTGCTGTTCTTTAACCTTCAGCAGTCCCACAACCAAAGGGTCATCTGAAAGGCCAGGTAAGGTAGACAGCTGTGTAATGTCCTCAGTCTCTACAGCTGCTATACAAAAAGCCCATCGATACCCTTTCAGGTCTTTGAAATACCCTCTTTTGAGGAATTCTATGCCAAGGATGCACGGAGCATCTGGACCAGTGATAATGGGATGCTTCTCCCATTTATTCCCAGTTAGGTTCACTTCAGCCTCCAGTGCAGTCAGTTCTTGAGACCCACCTGTCACTCCAGAAATAGTCACAGATTCTGTCCCTTTATGATTCGATGGCAATAGGGTGCACTGTGCACCAGTGTCCACAAGGGCTGCATATTCTTGTGGCTCTAATGTGCCAGGCCATCGAATCCACACAGTCCAATAAATTCTGTTGTCCCTCTCCTCCTCCTGGCTGGAGGCAGGGCACCTCTAATGTCTGTAATTAGTAGATGAGTTTCTACCTGGACCAGAAAACTGCCCCCTGCGGACTGGAGCAGCAGTCCTCCTGGAATAATTTGTTCTTCTACCTGTGTTACCTTGCAACTCACTTACTCATGCCTGTAGGGCTGAGGTAGGTTTTTTATCCGACTTACTCATGTCCTCTCCATAGTCACAGAGGCAAAACCATGGGATATTTCGTAGTGTGTTCTGTTTCCTCTGAGTTGGTCTCGTAGGAGCGGGTCTTCTCCTAATGGCTGCAACATGGGTCCACGCAGGGGAAAAATAAGATCTCTCCTCCATCCTAGATAGTTTATCAAACAGTTTATCAAACAGCTTCTCAGTTTTATCAGTTAATCTTTCCACAGCTGCTACAGTGAGGGGACGAGAAAGACTGTCTTCATACTGTCGCAATCTGCTAGCACTTCATTTACTATTAGTGAATCATCATCAACTCCTCCCCAAATCAACATTGACAAGGTATGGGAATACATTGGTGGTGCACTCTGTACAAACTTTTGCAACATAGGTTGTCTACATGGCACTTCATCAGGATCTACATTCACTTCCCAGTCACCATAAATCACCTCTTTCACAGGCATTTCTCTCAGGTACTTAATACCTTTCTCTATGCTGGTCCATTTAATCGGGCAGCATCCAATATCATCCTTAAAAGGATATCTGCCTTTTATGGCTGATACGAGTCGCCTCCAGAGACTGAGAGTCTGTGACTTTTTCCCAAGAGCTTTATCTATACCGCCCTCTCCGGCCAGATTTCCTAACTGCCTAGCTTCGCTACCATCTAACTCCATGCTATCAGCCCCATTAACCCAGCATCGGAGCAACCAGGAGACAAGTGTCTCACCATCATTCTGGGTAAAATCCTTTCTCATATTTCACAGATCCTTCATAGAGAAGGATTTAACGATCACCTCTGTATCTGATTCCTCCTCCTGGGCTGACGCAGGAGCCTCTCCCCTATCGTCTTTAGAAGAACTCTTTCCTTGATCTTCATCAAAAGAGTCCTCCCCACTGCTATCTGGCCTTACTTGGTCTTTATCACAAGGGACAGAGGAAGTTACTGACCAGGGCAACTTGTACCGGTGCCGATGGTGTTCGAGTAGTGCATATCATACAACACCTACTCTTGCACCAAAATCTAAAGAGAAACCACCCCTGCACCCCACACAGGAAAATCAACACCAAGAGCATGATTTTAGGAATGTAACTGTCATTCACGGTACCCAAAGGAGATCCCTTTCCTGGCTGTGATGGTGACAATGACACAGGAAGTAAAGGGCAAAGTAAACATATCCATGGTAAAATTCAAAGTCTAATTAGTGTAAGTAGTAACAGAATCCATTACGTAATGCCCAAGGTATGAATGTAAAGAAGCTATACATTCAATCACAGACTGGATCACAATTAGAAACAGCAGGAAAATAGCACGTTTGAACCACCGCATACAGACAGAAAGAGCAAGCAAGCAATACAGCACATAAGGCAAACTAAGCGTTGCTGTATCAATAAACTTTAAAGTAATCACTACAAAGAGACAATACAATAATCTGTTTAGCAACGACATGATGTGAGCTGTCTGTATCAATCTCTGAGTAAACTGGAATTCAAACTATTCAGACCATCTATCAGAACTCTGGTAGTACCACAGTTGGGCCACAATCATGCCCCACGTTGGGTGCCAATAAATCTGTCGTGGTTTTGGCTGGATTGGCCAAGCAGAACGACAGATGGCCCTTCCCCCCCACTCTCCTCAGAGAGGAGAGGAAGAGATAAGGAGATTTACGAGTTTAGAAAAAGAACTAAACTACTTTAATGAAAATAATAATAAATAAGAAAATAGTAAATAATAATAGAATAATAAAAATTAAAGGAAAAAAAAAGTATACAATATATACAAAACCGTATCCAGCTCCCAGGATGACGATTGCGTCACCAGCAGACACAGGGAAAGTCCCAGACTGGAGTCAGCGATGGACAGGAGCTGAATTTCAGAACTAGAGTCAGGAGTGCTCGAATCAGGATCAAAGGCAGACGAACAGACAGGGTCCTCTTCAGACGTCGGCCATTGAAGAAAAAAAGAGCCAGAGCCCCTCTTTGCCCCTTTGATCCCTCAGCTTTTATACTGAGCATGATGCATATGGGATGGAATACCCTGTTGGTCAGTTTTGGGTCACCTGTCCCGCCTGCTCCTCCCTGCAGGTGGGACCCCTCTACGCTTCTCCGCTTCTGACCCTCTACTGGGGCAAAACAGCAAAGTTAGCTGACCTTGGGTGTTATAGCAATAAGTCTAAGCAAGAGCCTCTGTGTGTACCATTCCTTGGTATAATCAGGTCTTATCACTCTGAGAGTGAACAGTTTCTGAACAATATGCTGTTAATTTCAGACTTTAGTCAGTTAGAAGAGGCCCAGCTAAAAAATAAAATTACAAATCAGAAAATTGGTTCTGTTTTACCTCAAACCAGGACAGTAGACTATAGTGACAATTAAGAAACACAAACGATGCAGAAAATTAAGCAGAGGGCTTCAAAAGTTATAAATACCAGAATGTGTTTCATGGTATTCTTGCTCCAATAGCTTCTGCCAGTTGGGGTTGTGCATCAATAGTGTTGCATTGGATGTGCCTTTGATGCTGGTTTTTCAGGCATACATATTGAAGCAGTGACACATTTGGGCAAAACATGTTGTCTCTTAACAATTGGTCTAAAGAGAAGTTCCAGGCAGAAACCAGACTTTGCTCTCTTTTAAAGTCCTGACCTAGCCCCAGTCTCCCCCTCAAAGGGATTCACACCTTGCAGATCTGGATAACAGGGCCCAAATTTCCAGAAGAAGTTGTTTGTCTAAGGGTTAAAAAAAATCCTCTGTTAAGAGCCTGAGCCTTGAATAAAGTCCTGAGTTGCTTTTCAGCATTTTAAGTAGTAAGCTACCACCATGAGTTTGCTTTGATCTTCTAATCATTCAATAAAGTGTTTCCTGTCATTCTTACGGATGGTTATTGGCTTCTGTTTGCTGACGGCTTGTTTTTACACTGTTTCCCTTCTCTGGTGGTCTTCCAGAGAGGAAAAGCTGATTCTGAACAAGCTACTGGGATCTGCTTCCACAGCACTGAGGCAACTGCAATATGTTCTCTGAAATACATGGCTCCCATTTGTAGGCCTATCTCTAGCTCATCCTCTTATGGAAAAATTAAAACATCAGAAAATATTGTCTTCAAACCGATCAGTCATTGTATTCAATTTTCTCTGTCGTTGCTCTCACCATTTTATCAATTTTATCAAAACCAAACACTCATATGTATTCATGCACAGACATGAGTATACTTCTGGAGGAAGTATTTAAGGAGACCTGGAGTTTACTATATTTCCTTTTTTTATGCCTAATGCTCAGGGAACATTTACCAAAGAAATACTTTAGCCATAATTCAAAGTTAGAGTGAGTCCCAAAAGGGCCAGAGCTGAATATCTCATAAAAATGGGATTTTTTTCTGGGTAACTCTGACACTGACT
This sequence comes from Chroicocephalus ridibundus, assembly GCF_963924245.1. Classification (NCBI taxonomy): domain Eukaryota; kingdom Metazoa; phylum Chordata; class Aves; order Charadriiformes; family Laridae; genus Chroicocephalus; species Chroicocephalus ridibundus. The sequence continues at coordinate 56,004,015 of NC_086286.1, read as the reverse complement.
CCTCACTGGAGTTGCTGAAATTAGAACACCACAATCTTTGGAAAAGTTGGAACAGGATACTTGCATTTTTGCAGATTGTGTCTTTCTACTTCATTCCAAGAAGTCCCAATTAATCTGTCCCTCATTAGCAGTTTCTAGTTAGGCATAAAAGCTTAGTAGGTGAAGCTTTAAAAACTCTTGTTTGGTTTTATTTTTAGATCACGTATTTTGAAGGACTGAAATGTAAGAGAATTGAGACTAGCTGAAAAAGCTGAAAAGGAAACTTTACACAGGAAAAGATCAGACAGTAACTTCTCCCAAGTCTTATGTCATTTGTTTTCAAATGTACAGGGGAGAATGTGTTGGATTTCTCCATTTTATAGACAGTGTTTGTAGGTAGAGACACTCCAGTGAGCTGAAGCACTGAAAAAGTGGATGCTTGCGAGTTCGTAGCATACTACTGTGAGTGGCATATGCAGTGGCAACCTCCATGGTCTACTTGCCTGCCTTGTGATTGGATCATGCTACTCACAGCTCTCAAAATCCCTCCTTTTCACTGGAAAATAACTGAGAAATTTTCAAAATTAAGAAGAAAAAATCCTCACACCTCCAAAAAGGAACAGGCCGGGGAACCATCAGAGCTCCTCTGCTACTGTTTAAAATTAGTGTTTCACTCAGAGAGGAGAGTTGAAGCTTATCAACCCAGGGACAACTTAAAAGGCTTTGCCTTCTTTGAACTTAGCAAGAACCTGTTTATGCTTCTGTACATCAGTGAATAAATTTCCTGAAGGATTCATGGCTACTGTCATGCACTCCCTCTCAAGGAGCAACTTGTATTTAAAATCCAAAGCTCATCTTCATTCCTAAGTGTCACTGCAGCAAGTAGACATTAAATGTATGGAAATGCTGCTTGGCAACACTCTACATTGGTTAGTTGCTGGGAGTATATTTTATAATATTAATTTGTAATTCAGAAGACAAATGTTTCCAGCACTGTAAGGTAACAGAAATGTCAGCAGTGCTCAAAAGAGCAGGGAGTTTTCTTCTGATCAGCTGCACAAGTTCAGATCTCTATCTCATATAGTGTGTTCTGAAGCTTGAACTGAGAAGTATCTCAAGGTATGTTATCCACACTAGAAAAGGTGTGCTCAGCCATCTGCGTGCTGCTTTTTTCTTTATTTTTTTATATTACATAAAATAATGAATAAAGCAAATATCAATTAGAAAAGGGAAAAATAAATGCATCCCAGAACATTTAGCAGCTTATCACAAGAATTTGCAAGGGAAAGGGGCACCTGCTTGAGAAGGCATGCAACCGCCCTTTCATAAATATGTCTGCAATGGGAATCCTTGTTTCAGAGAAAAGAAACCATGATATGTAGGCTATCATGACTTCTTGACTCCATTACAGTGATTTTTATCAGTTACAAACTGTTCCCAGACAAAACGCATGCATGGTTATTGTGCCCTAAGGTTGTTACAAGAGTCAAAATCAGTTAAGTATTAAAGAATTTTGTGTTTAACCAATAGATAAGTATTTGAGATGTCATGTGAAATATTTGTGGATTAATTTGCTCATTAGATAATTTGAGTTCTATAAGGCATATCTTAGATCAAGCTCTCTAGCACTTTCTCAAAAATAGCAGTACATTTTACATCTGTTGGCCATGTTCTGCCAAGACAAATAAAGTACAAACATGCAAACGATAACAAATTGCTGGCAAATGTTTCTTTTTACAAGCGCTTCTTTAAATGAACGAAGAACATTAACTCTGGCTCTTGATTTCTGCGTAAGTAAACACATGACTTTTTGGAATAACCTTAGTACACCTACTCAGGTTTGAAACTAACAAAACTAACAGATATAATTCTCTAATCTCAATCTATCAGATAGCTGACAGGCATGAAGTTAAGAAGACATCAGTGCGATACTTTCCCAGTTTCCAACAAATCACACTATTGGCAAATACATTGTGAATTCTAATGAATATTGCACTTCTCCCAGTTTTCTAAGTGCTTTTATAATGCATCCTCTCCCTTTGAAAGCTAGAGAAAGAGTATTGTGCTTTCCATGGAAAACAAAATGCAAGGAAACATTTTTAACTTCAGTTTAGCAAATTAAGTTTTGGAAATTGCTTGCACTGTGCACTTGACAGCAACCACCAGCAACTCCAGATGAACGAGCATGCAACGTGTCTTGGTCTGACATGTTTTCACTTGATTTTACATCAGAGGAACTCCATTGAGGGAACTTATTCAACATTAGTACAAGTGAGATAAGAAGCCTGTATTAACGGAGCTTAGTCAATCACCAAGAGCAGCAAGATGTCTAAATTGTTTTCATAATGGATTCTATTAATTGAATTAATTTTCATGTCTAAGCAGTATTTAACTACGGTCATATTTGCAGCTATCATCCATTGTAATAATCAGTAATCAATTTACAAATGCAGTATTTCCCTTATTTTGAATGCCACATTGTAGATGAATAAAGTCAAATGAGCCAGATTAATTCTGCTTGAATGACAAAGATAATACAAACACTAGTAGGGTGAGATGGTCACCTTCTTCTGTCCCAGACAAAGGTTAAGAATACAGTATTTACATATCTTAAGATCGAGTATGCACCAGTAATATGTTTTGTGTTCTGTGAAAAGTAGGCAGACGTATCAAAATTTTTATCTGTTTGCCCAGCATTATCACAAATCTACCACTGTAGCTGAGAGCTACATTGCTGTTCTCGGCAGAAATGTCATAGACTTAACTAGCCTAGACTGTGAGTAGCAGTGTCTCCAAAATCGTGGCTCATGAAGTCATTTTTCTGTTGTTTTTGTTGGGGGGTTTGGTTAGAAGTCTCTGAAACATGTAATATGCTTTTCAAAAAAAAGAAAAAGAAAGAAAAGAAAAGAAAAGGAAGGTCCTTGAATTGAATGTAAACAGAGATAAAAGATAGCGGACCACACTGTAGGTACAGAAACTGATCAGGTGGAGAAGGGGCACTACACTTAGATATCATAAAAGATGTCTCTCTCGCATGCACTTCTTAAACTGTTCTTTAGAGGAAGCCTTTCTGAAAGAAATTAATCCTGACAAAGAACTTGAAGATTATCAGGTAAAAGATTCAGCAAGGATATTCCAGGCAGAGAAGGCAGGATGAAAACCAGCAACTAGAACTAATAAAAAACTAAAAAATATATCACATTTTAAGGCACTGGTGACCCAGCTATCTAAGAAACAATGCATGTGGCCTGTGATAAAACGAAGAAGCAATTGACCTGTGTTTGAAGCCTGAGAATTATGGCAGCTTGATGTCTTGTTCCAAGCTGATACACCAGCCAAGGACAAGGGTCCTTGAAGATTGTCAGGTCTGAGGGCGAACTAGATTTATGTAAGGGAAAAGCTTTCTTATCTGGTAATCACTGATTATTTTATAGACATTTTTAGGGATCCGGACTCTCAGTTGTAGACCTATTAAACTTAGCCTATGATATCACAGAATCACAGAGTCTTCATGGTTGGAAAGGACCGTTAAGATCATCGAGTCCAACCAGACAACCTACAATCTCTGCTACTAGAGCATGCCCCGAAGTGCCACATCTAAACGTTTCTTAAATACCTCTAGGGATGGTGATGAAAGCTAACATAAGGAACTGGTATAAAATAAGTTACTGAATTATTATTAATTATAAATTAAGACTGGAATAGTATTAAGAAATGGTTAAAATACCATTAAGAACATTAAGATATGTTATAAAATAATACAAATAGAGCTTAGGAAAGCAATAGTAAGAAATGCAGGCAGTATACATGTGTCCAGGTGGGTTTTAGCCTTGCTAATGAATATGTGATCAGAAAGCTGCGGAGATAAGAAGCAAGAATCAAGTTGGGCCTTTCCACAGTCAGAAAGTCAGTTCAAGCAGAATGAGCAGCATGTGGATTTATCTTATGTAGTATAAAATCACACTGGATTAGGAATAGACACAATCATTCAATGGTTAGATCACCAATTAATTTGTTGTTGTAGGAATGGATCACTAGATAGAAATAATACTCAGTAGACAGGAAGGTGATGATTCTTCTACATCAACTTTATAGACAGTTCAGATATTTTATTTTTGCTATATTGAGCCTGTTCTGAATGTCTCCAGCACACAGGCAGGCTGAAGCTGACCAAAGGACCAAACGCTGTTTTGGACCACTTTGTCACCTTTCAGGTTGGAGTACATTTGGTGTATATCCAGAATGAAGCTTCCAGTTAGTTTTCTCTATAATGGCTCTATTTGCCATGCATCAAAATTGTTCTGCAAACTGAATTGGAATCAGGGAATTCACTTCAACATTATACTGCTACTCTGAAACAAAACACAATTTAATTTACCTTATATAGAAGACAATTTTGATATGAAGTAAGACTACATAATGTTAGCAATATTCAACTACTTTATACAGATTAAAGTACTGAAAAAAAATTTTAAAAAGGGAGGGCTTCAGCATCAAGACGGTGATCCTCCAGGTTTCCCATCTAGAGATGCCCTAAGACTTCCCATATAACTCCACTTGTAAACTTAAATAAATTATATAAGTTTTCTTCCCCAAGGGGGTGGCCATCTGCTAGCACTTTTTAACCTAATATTTTTTCTTTTCATCTAAACATATATTCTTTTCCTTTAGCATTTTATACATGTTCCCAAAGTTGAAACATACCATTACTGCCAAACTACCTGAGATATGCTATTTTATTTATATTGCACTAGGTTTTGTCTTCTCAGTTTCTGAGTGTTTCAAAGCATTATCTAAAATTCTTTTCTTGTTTTAAAACTCCACATTCTTGAATTCTCTCTGTTCCTAGCTAATATCTGGGGGTAAACAAAGCAGACCTTCGAAACAACCAGCCAAACAGTAACTTACATGCATTTTCCCCTATTACAATACTGTAGAAGAAAGATAGTTTTGACGATGAAATACTTTGTGATTTCAACTGCATTTCCTCATCCTGTTTGTTTGGAGAAATGTACAGGTGTAAAATACAAAAGCAACTGTGAAGAGACTTGTGCAATGTCATATTCCTGATGAGCTACAGGACTATCCTCGGATCAGTCACCAGAGTAAGCTCAGCTGAGTTTCTCATGGGTTGATTGATGAGAAAATGCTGTCAGTCTTACAGGTAAAACTTTGTCCTGAATGACTTCAATAAAGAGCAATTCAGTTGCCTGAAGACATTAGGATGAAGGACACCAGTTCTAAGAGCTACACTTTTCTTTTTCAAGCCTTGGAATTCAGTTTTAAGCCTACCAAAGTCCAACTCCAAGGTTTGCCCAAGGCTAAAGCTGAATGTCAGCAAGTATTGAGCATTGACTACTGCCATCAGATACCAGTGTCCTCAGAGGTCTTTGCATGGTCAGACTGATCGTGGTATTCAGTACAAAAAAGAACGGTCAACTTTTATAGATGGCTTCAGAGCTAAATTATTTACCATGTGACCCTACTGGTAACTACTTAGGGAAAAGGAAGTTCTCCATGTGAGTAGGAGCTCAGGGCACTGAAAATCACTTGTGGATAACGCAGACAAAACTATTTCAAAAGCCAAATGACCAAAATGATATCAGGTTCAAAAAGAAAGATTTATCTGCATCTATTACTTCTTATTTTCAAATGTGCAGTACAGAAAGCAGATGATGCAAATGACACAGTGACAAGTTGATGGGATAGCTGTTCTTTTATTTTGTAATAGAAAGCCATGAAAAGAAGAGTCTGCTTCAGAGAAAGAGGTAAGCAAAGAGAGTTTTTCCATTTCTAAAAATAAGCATCATGTGCTCTAAAAAGCTCATGGGACATAAAGCAGATATTCACAGGAAATATCTGAACTTTGTAGCTTTAAAACTGAAGTTATTGCTATTATTTTTAAACTCCTATCACCTAGATGAGGTGGTTTTGGGGTTTGGGTTTTTTGTTGTTTTTTTTGTTTTTTTTTTTGTTTTTTTTTACCTTAGAAATAAGGGAAGCAATATTTCAGAAACAGTCACAAGCAAATGCCCAGTGCAAAAAACTTTTGATCTGGTAATATCCACACCAAACAGACTGCTCTCCTCCAAGCTGTCAGGTACCCTGACTTAGATTTGCTGAAAATTTATGAAATCTGACAAGGTAGGAACAAATGTCAAAGCCTCAACAGGTTTTCTTTTTCAGGTTTTCCAGTACACTGTAATAGGAGCAGACTATATTGTATATGCATCATGAAAGGAGTCATTAAGAAATTTTCACTACATATTTACCTCTACAAGTTTTTAGGATGAGCTGTATGTTTAACTTTCTGCTCATGCACCCTCCATTAACACAGCAGAGCATATTTTCACTTGCAAACAGAACCATTTTTATAGAGACAGATGTACAATATTAGACTCTCATTTCTTTAGCACTGATGTCCGTTGCAGAACCCAACACTTCTAGCACATAAATGTAAATATAGGGGTAAACTCCGGTGTTAATAATAATAAATAAATCTATGTGAAAGATAGTGTTTGCCTCAAAGATGGTGAGTAATATCCTAGCTCTAATGAAGCCAGGGAAATATATTTGCGAAATACATAATTCTGGGAAGAGTTTGGCAATACAATGAAATTGATATAGCCAGAACATACCAGGTTGTCCTCATAGTACTTCCACATGGAAATAGGAGAACAGCTATAAAACACAGTGAGAAAAAGTCTCATGAGATTTCTAGCTCGATTTTTGCAAATCCTAGATAATACAGAAATCCTAGATAATACAGACATTTCAAAACCTTCCTGAGCAGTAGGAGGTTCATTATCCTTAGCAACAATTGTGCCACCACAACTTAGACTGATGACTTCTGTGGGCAATTTTAAGCTTTGTGATTTAAGAAAAATATGAAAAATTACATAGCATTGATGTAATTCTACAAGAATTAATTTTACATCTGGCAAAAGCAAGGGAGGAAAGAGGAAAGGAGGTAGATCTGCATAACTATATAAACCACTCAGGAGGGAACTTCATCACAGCCTAGTGTCCCCTCCAAGTTAATATAAAGACAGAAAAAGAATTTTTCCCAGGTGAAGAAGAAGGCAGGAGAAGGAGCCACAGCGTGACACTACGTCATTTCATATGCAAAAGACAAGTAGATGGGATTTAAAACATTTTTAGAGAGAGGAATAATCCTGCATAGTATTGTGTGAGAGGTCATCAGGATGCACAATTTAAATTATTTTTCCTGGCTTTTCCTTTCAATAAATTGATTTCATTCTGCTTGTCAGGGCCCTGAGGGCACTACCAGCCCCCCTGGACCCTGCCCAACCTCCCTCGGGCTCTCTCCCAGCTCTGCCCCCCATGCCCAGTAGCCAGGGGGATGGTGGCCTGTGCTGGGGTCACCTCAGCTGACTTTCCCTCAGGCAGCAGCTGGCCGTCACTGTGCCCTGGCACCGTGCTCATGGCACCACTCTTTCCTCAAAGCTGGTTTCCAAACAGGGCCAGGCTTCCTGCAGTGGGGCAAGCCAGGCCGAAGACAGCACACACTGAGAATAGTGTGAACCCAGCCTGACTCCTGTCAACAAAGTTTTACAATTGATGTCCAAAGAGCTAGAATTTCACCCCAGGTTTTAATATTCTATAGATACCCAAAAGAAGACGATGTCCACAGAGCTGAATGCTCCTTCCCCACATCGCTGTGTCCCAAAAAGGGATGCCCCTTCCACACTGCATTTTGGGATTTCCCACAAGTTCATGCAAGCAGGACTCTCCAAACTTGTGACAGATTTCTGTTACAGACCCATCGTATCTTTCCAAGAGAGATGAAAACCAGTCTAGAGGAAGAGTGAGTCAGTGTGCATGTATGCAGGATCAAAAATGTGTCTCTAGCTGAACGGCTTCCCACTCAGAGGGCTGCAAAGCATTTCATGTTTTAATAGATATCCTGACACCTTAAAATTAAATCACATAGACTTCCCACTTGGTGCAATTTATTTTTTTTTTCTCAAGTTATGATATCATAAGTAAATTTGTTTTGCCTCAAAACCCATGACTTAATCTTAATGAAATTTATTTGAGCTCCTCAATGGTAGACCTAAACCTTTCCTCTAGCCCCGGGCATCTCAAAATTACCTTCATAGCATGGCAAGGACATTTGAACTTTCATAAAATATCAAACATCTAAATGTTGCAGTAGTGACTTAGGACTCAATTCTCTATAAAATATAACTTAACATAGTATGTATTCACAAGTGGGATCTTTCCTGGAACCCTACATGCTAGATGCTGCACCTTCACAGAAGCAGCACAACCCACAGTAGCTCTGCTCACTGCCCCAACACATTAATGAGACCAAGTAATTCCATCGTAATAACAATGAGCACTATGCAAATGAAGGTTTTTCAAATTACTAGGATATTAAGGCCATTATGTTCTGACTATTATGGTGCTGTCAGAATTTTTTTTTACGTATGTCATATAAATGAAGAAAATGTGTTTTGATGTGCTTTCATTAAGAAAGGAAAAGCACAAGAGCAAAACCCAAGTAGTTTTTATGATTGACCGTGAGTTCCAGGACCCCCTTCAAAATAAAGGAGAGCTGTATCTAGATCTCTTAAATTCCACGCGGACATTAAGCATTCCCAGTGAAAGATTTGTCAAAATGGATTTTGACAGAAGATTTTTAGCTGCAAGAAATTGTCTCTTCCTGAAATTTTCTTCATAAAAAATCCTGACCAGCTCTGTACAACCTGCCCACACACAGAGCAGTGAATATCATTAAAATGTAACAGTGAGGTTCTGCCCTTGAGCTTGCAGGTATTTCTGAGGGAAAAAAAAATCATAGTACTTGGAGGCAGCATGTTTTTTTAGTTACAAGTACTAGTTTTAAGAGCAATAGAGAAGCATCCTATTCCCCACTTTTTCTTCTGGGTGACCAAGAGAAAATCACTTCACTTCACACATTTAAAGTAAGAACAACAATTCTTATCTCTTTGCAAACAGCTGCAAGATTGCTGCTGCAACACACAGTATTTGACTTTGATATCAGAGTATTTTACTCAATATGCACATCTTCAGAAGCCTCTAGTTCACACTGGGCATACCTAGACACTTGAAAAATTATTAGCATAGGTCAATGATGTATGGTTGGGCTCGATGATCTCGAAGGTCCTTTCCAACCATGAAGATTGTATGATTCTATGATTCTATGATAATGAAGCAATGGGCAGCTCTGAAGATCTTACACATTCCACAGGTTTTATGGAAACAAGGGACACAGAATGTGTGTCAGTGGCTGATACCTACACTCAGAGTGAGGTGGTGATTTGCAGCATCCTAGACATAGACTTGGACTACATTTGTAGATTGCTTTTTGCCTTGTCTGGTGGGCAGAAGAGGGCATGAAACTCCCCTAATAAAATCTGTGACACCCTTACCTCTCAAAGTCGATCAGCACAGCGCAGAGAGTGGGTGAATGCGGCCAAGAAAGTGGTAGCAGGAGGACTGTCTGGGACTGACCTGGAAATTGTTGCTCCTAAAAGTGTTCCCCCGTGGGCTGCCATTACCAGCTCCTTTTTCCAGGCATCCTGCCTCAGCAAGTTAAGGAAGGTGCTCATCAGATCCCTGTGTTTCCCACTTGTCAGGCTTCGGTGTGGTGACTGCCTGCCCCTGGGCCCTGCAAGCTCTGCTCAGCCCACAGGCACCCCTCATAGCCATCTCCCGGCAATTTCTTGGTTGACACACAACCTGCTGGTTTTGTGCTGCAGACTCGCAGCTGCGTGGCAGGCGCTGGGGATCTAACAAGCACAGGCAAGCAGGGGAGGCTGAGAGAAAGCCCCCAGACTTCTCTGCCAGCTCCAGACTGACCCTGCTTCTCTACTGAAATAGAAGCAAACTGGTGGAGAATGTCCTGCTGACTTAAGCGTCCCCAACGCAATGTGGGCACCTGAGGCCAGTGCTGGTGACCTAGCCATGCTGCAGAGCTAGACCTGCCTCGTGACAAGACCCAGAAGTCGGGTAGGGCAGGATGAGGGCAGGCTTGTGTCCCTGCCAAAGGCTGTTGCATCACCCGAGTGCTGTCAGTGACAACCGGTTCAAGCAGACATGGTGTGGAGAGGATAAGGTTGAGTGCATGTTTCTGCACTGGGAGGCATGAGCACGCTACCTGGTGGAGTGATAGCTCGTTTGGTACATTCTCAGCAAACCTAGCTGGGCTCCAATTTACTGCTGTGCAAAAATGTCGCTGAGACACTGCTCCTCTGCAAACCAGCTAGAAAAGGGACTACGATCTGTGCAGAGCCCATAATTCTCCATTCCTGACAGTGGAGTAGGGCAGGAAGGCATGTGGTGTTTTTGAAATCTCTCTCCATATTGGGGTGCCACGTTCACTCACTACTAAAGGCTGCTTACTGTTGCTAGCTAGATTAGGAGCCCTCCGTACATGTCCTTGATCCCCTCTGTCTCCACCGTGATCAGCACAGGTACCTGTCTCAAGATGTTTGGCTGAAGCTGGATTCCTGAGTCATGTCAGAGGGTTGCCTTTGTGTAGCTGATACTTCTTTGACTTTGTTCAAACATGACAGAGAGAAAAAGCGACATTATATTCTGTGGAGAAGCCACTGGCATCATCAGTGCCATTAAATCTCTCTACACACATCACGTCTCCTGACAGCACCCTTCTAAAGACAGCCCACCAGGGCCAGCTTTCCATGGTGTGAGGCCAAGGATGAGGCATGTTGGCAGCTGGGGCATTGTGTGGGACACAGGAGACCTACTTGGACATGTTTGGAGGACTGGGAACAGCATGGCACCGTCAGATCTGGCAAAAGTTGCATCTATGTTTTAGTCATGGTCTGGACCTCAGCATGCCTTACGCGCTGGTCCTCACCCAGGTTTCCCTAGATGAAGAAGTACTTCCTTTACACAAAGGTGTAACACAGGCATGGACCAATGTGTACATAGCACAGGACCTCGCATGAAACAGCAAGTCCACCAGCACAGCACTGCTCAGCCATGGAGGACCCATATGAGCACCCTGGGCTGCTGTGAAAGGGGACAGCATTTACAGCTGTCTCTCTGGCAAAGCCCCGCTGAGAGGACACTGTGCTAAGATCCCAATGGACCTGTAAGGGAGAGAGAGAACAGAGAGCTTTGCAAAGGTCTTTGTAATCTTTAAAGAGCAATTTCAAAAGATGTTAATGGCTTCTCTGAGCTCATCTCAACTATTAGGAAGGTTTATTTTGAAAAGAGTCCCCTGGGAGCCGCAAGGCAGATGTTCACATTTGCTGTTGCTTTTACAAAATAAACCATTATATTTAATGCCTCTGATTGAATCAGATGGAGGAGTCATTACCCCCATTTTGAATATGGTTCTGGTGTCAAAGGACTCCTGATTTCCATGAAACACGGGCAGGTGGTAGACTGAGAATTAAGTGCTGGGAACTGCAGTAGAAAAAGCATATTTTGAACCATCCATATTTTCACAGAAAAGAAACTCCATTTATTGCAAAAGAAAACTTTCTAACAGTAACAAAGGGATTTTTATTCATAAATAGGTTCACAGTATTACTCTTTCATCCTTTGGATGGGTCAGTCCGGTGCTTGCTCTGAATTCCTCGAGGCAGTTTTAATTTCCAATTGACGCAGGGAGTTACTACCATACCAGCCATGCAAGTAGAGGGACTGAACCCTGTATATTGAGCAGAATCATCTAAACTGGAGCAGAAATTTTGCCATTGCTTTCTAGAATCTGAGGGTAAGTTGTGCAAATAATGTGACTTTTACTGCATCTTTCTCTTGTAACATGGGCACTCCCTTGGCTTCAGCAATTAAAATGCTGGAGAAAATCTAATTACAATTTCAAAATTAACTAGCTGCCAATTGTGACACTGCACAAGTGAGTTCCTCATAATTTCAGCTATACCTGTTCAGTAACAAATACTAACAGGTTTTTAACTTGAAAAAGACAAAAACCTACCTAACTGCTTTTCCCACTTCATAGGAAATATTGGTTCCGTAGTATTAAAGATGAGTTCTGTAAAAACAAAACAGCATACAGAATCACAGCTTCTACAGTGAGAGAATATTTTATATGGAGAATATTTTATATATGGGAATATTATTATGTATTTGGACAAAACTGCTTTCAGAACTAAAGCCTTGAACTGTTCCTACTGCAGTCAATGGAAAGGCCCCCAGCACAAACTGCATCGCTTGGTAGGGTCCTAACCTTGAAGGAAATTACAAGGTCTGACTTGCCAAAATGAAGATCACTCCTGAGACATCTAGTTTCTATTTGAGATACACGTTTGCTAATATTATGAGAAATTTGTGCTCATGACATGGAGGACACGGTTGCAGTGACATTTTTTCACCAAGACAACTGATTGTATACTCTCTCTTTTGACATTTCATGTCATACTTTCTTTGTTTTTTCCCCCGCTTCTCATCCCAGGGAAGCCATTTAGAGGCAATTCCTGGGCACCATAAGAAACCTAAGTCACTGGGTGACTTCATACCACTCACCATTATCAAGGCTCACTCTGGTTTTGTGTGACCTGAGACCAATTGAAAAAACACCCCTGACTGGAAAAACAGTATGCCAGTGTAAAACATGTCCAAGTGGCATTAGGACCAGGCTACATATGTTCTCCCACCTGTAGACTAGAACAAGTATGCTGTCCTCAGCAGTCCTTTCCATTTGCTATTCTTTTTCATGAACAATATTGCTTCTGGTCTCTGTGAAACACCAAAGTGAAATCAGGAGCATCTCAGACGAAGCGACATAGGCATCTTGTCACACAAACAGCAGTAGCCTGAGGCATCGCATATATCTGTCACAAAAAGCTGAAATGGGAAGGAAAAGCAAACTTTTTTTTCTTTTAAATGTCTTTATTTCTTTGGAGATTGTCTCTCCAAAATTTATCCCTGATGATTTGACCTTGAAAAATTATATGGACAGACTTATGATCAAGATTGCTTGTGTATCTTTATTCCACCTGGATCTAGAATAATACAGAAATATATTTTTTTCAAACATTTAATTATTTTCTATAAGAGGCCCTAAAGTACAGAATTGTATAAAATTTTTCTGTTTTTTAAAGTTCATCAAGTTTCATAAAAAATTGGTTTAGGTCAATAATGCAATCCGTTCTTATTTTATCTGAGTCATTTCAGCCAGAGCTGTCTACAGATAAGTAGGTCATTTTTGAATTAAAAGAGACTCTGGGAACAGTTCATGTACCGATAGGACCCAGAAGGGAAAGTAAAATCACAAGTGTATGCTTCTTACTTGTGTCTGTAATTATACAAGATCACTTTCATCCCTAATGTACTATTATTAAGTTATATTAAGGAAATGCTGTGTAACACAGCTGGACAGAGTCATTATTGGGCCAAAGGCTACTCACGACAAAATATGCGTACCTATATTTACATCTATTTGTACAGTGAATAATGGGTTCAATTTTCATAGAGCCTTGCAGCTCAGTTATGATGATCAGGCCCTCAGGAATTGATAAATATCTTCATTAGGGCTGCCTAGAGGCCTTTGTATAATAAACCAAGAAAACACATGATCATACACTGCTTTTTATATAGGGCTTGTGGAGTGCAAGTAGCAGTGGAGATCCCTGAGTGGGTCACCACGCGTCTTCCCACTTCTTCCCTCTTTCCCTCATCCTCACTCCCACCTCACCTATGATCCTTATGGCAGAAACATGCCACCCATTCCTTTCAGGTTCCCCAAATCCTTTGTGGTTCTCAATCTGGTTTTTCATTACTCTGAATGGCAGCTTCTTCCTCCCTACGGGCTGGGTTGGCTGCTGGCTGCCCTGCATAAAGGGTCTTTTCTTACCTGCAGCTGTAACAGCCAGGAGGCAGAGAACAGCAGGAAAATTCCTGCTCAGGTCTCGAAAGCCTGAGCTAGAGCAGGTCTCTTATTCCACAGAGATGGACTGTGGCGTGGCTGGTCAGGGCAGAGCACCAAGGGTGCATGACCCATGTGAAGAGTTGGTACAAATGGTCACGGTTGGCAATGTACAAACTGAGGGGATGCGAGCAGGGCTGCACGGTGGGGGCTAATTGATGGCTTTCATTCATGGGCTTTGTAGTGGATGGAAGTTACTGAAACTGACCATTTTATCATCATACTTTCCACTTCTATATCAGCCTAAGGAATAGAGTTATACTTATCTGTGGGCCGTTTGACACATGTTTTTCCAGCTTACATGGGAACTCTGCGGAGAAGGAGAAAGAAGAAATTTCTCTAGTGCAGTACTCACCACTACAGCTGTCTGCTCTCTTGCCTCGTTTCTATGCCAGTTTTCCCTTCAAAGATACAATTAATTGACTCATTCCTAACAAATACACAAGGTCACCTGTAGCTTAGTTACCTAAAAGTGCATGCTATCTGAAAAATAAGGTTGCTTTTGAGAAGCTGGGGGTGAAATGAGGAAACTATGATGCTGAAAAAAGAAATGCATGATTAACACACTCAGGGACAACAGGAGCTTACAATTAAAGTTCCATGTGCTATAAATAAACACTTGTTTGAAAATTTTCTTCTGAATTTGACTTACAAAGCCCAAGCTGACCTATTTGCTGCTTCTTTGGTTCACATACTAAGTCCCATGACGAGTTTCAGTCTCCAGGCTAAACGCTTCCTCATTTATTGTCTCCTGTTTTATCAGCTGGACTTCCACATCCACAAGTACGTAATATACAAGTAATTAATGTACTTAAAACATTCAAAGCCAATTCCTGCACCTATCATCCTGTACAAGGTCACATGAAGTACCTAAAAATAATTTTAAAAATACATTTTACGGCAAAGAAAGTAAGACTTGCACTTTGGCATTTGAGGTCTCAAGCTTTTTATCCTCAGTTTTGAGGACTTGAAAGGTGTCCTCCTAGCAAATGGAAGCTGTGATGCTCACCTAATCTGAAGATTCTACCCTGATCCTGGTCCCCTGATCCTTCCCTGCGGGCCAACTTGTCTCTGCTGGAGCCCATTTGCCAAATGTGTGTTCATTTCTGCTGCAAAACCTGGGTGCCTTGAAAGCCAGTGGTGTGACAGTCAGCACAGACATGCCTAAATGGCTTTGTGCATCTGGCATTTAGGTGATAGCGCCAGTGAGAATATGACTTAATTTGGAAGAAAATTAGAGGGATCAAGTAGAAAATTATTGACGTACAAAGACTTATTACTGCTAGTGATGAAACATTCATAAGACTTAAACATCAATGTGTCAAGCCTTTCTGCTAATCTAGGACACACCATTAGGATTTGCCGTAAACAGCTGTCGGCTTTTCCACCAACAACTTCCCTCTGCCTTTATTGGTAGCACATCCATGATCAAATATTAACACCCCAGACACCAGTGCAAAATGAAAGTTCAGTTACAGCTGCGTAGGAATTTCCCCTACAGTCTTCCAAAAAGGAAGCTGACAGGAGCTATTTGCCCAGGATCAAGCAGGGAGTCTGTTAAAGCCGTCGAGATACCATGTGCTAATGATCTCTTAGTTCACAGACAGCAGCTTCAAATTGCTATCATGCCAGCCTCACTAGAGGCCCCATTAGCAAAATAACATGTTGAGGAGCAGACTGGAAAAGACAAGGGGAGGAGAGGTCCAGAAAAGTCTCCGTCTGTCCCGCAGAAAAGCTTCCTTCAGCAGGGAAACAAAACAAAAAAGCTTATTCATTACATAAGACTTTACAGCAAAAATCGGTTCTGGTCAGAGTAGATTAACAGTAAATCGTTAGAAGTAATTTAGATCAATTGCTAACAGCATTAGCTCAAATGACTTTTTAAACTCACCTTAAAATTCTCCAATTGTACTCTAAGCCTGAATTAATCTTATGCTTTCCAAGCACTGCTGTGTGTTTAATTTGAAGTCAGGTATTACACAGAATTCATGTGCCTGCACTTGGATTTTTTTGGTAGTTTTCTCAGCATGTAAGTCATGGTTTGCTGGCTGCTAAATATCCTCAGTGAAACAAAAGTCAACTGGGAGATCAAATAGCGCTTTGCTTTTAGGGTACTCCAAAGGATAAACAGAACAGAGCCATCACAGAAAGGCTGCCACTCAGTTTAATATTAGGAAGGGCCATTAGATCATCTAATCCTGTTCCAGGTAGTTTCATTTAAGGACCTACGAAAACAGAAAATCTGCTGTTGTAGTTTATTTCAGTGATCAATCATGTCTTCTGATAAAAATGAGTTTGACTATCACTTCTTGCAGTCCATCCCAGGCTCAACACAGGTCACAAAGAACCGCTTCAAGAAAGTTGTGCCACACCATATATGTTTTGTGATATGCTGCTGTGAAAGCATTTTGATATGGTTTAGCATTGTTTAGAAATTGTTATACAAAATAATACATTAAAAAAAAATCATTAGTATTCCAAGAGTTATGGAACATTTTGAGAGGAAAATAAAACTCTCTCTGAACAGAGGGAGCAGATAAAGCAAACTTGATAACTACAAAATAATTTTATTGCAACATTTACCTCTATGGCAGGTATTGCCCGTGTTTAGGAAGATCTTCAGAGTAAGTAGAGAAATTAAATCAGGTCTAGGGTTTGGGGGATTTTTAAAGCAGTGTGCCAATTTTGCCCCAACTTTCTGGAACCAACGACTGTTAACTGAACAGAAATATTCTACATATTCTATACAACTCATAAGTGCATTCCCCACATAAGCGTATTCCCCCAATAAAAGCCTCAGTTGTAAGCCTAGCAATTAGAGATCTGAACTGAATAATAAGAACTCTGGCTCCTTCATATTAACAAGTCTGTGCTTGCAGTTATTTATGGATATGAAAAGTCAGGTCAATTTGAAAAACACAAAGATAAATCTCTGGTGAGACTCTGCATTGGGCAGAGCTGCTAACGGTAGCCAGGTCGATGGGTGGTGATCAAAAGCATTGTTTTTCTGGGTAATTACAGTAAATAGAGATATCAGCTGTTATAATGCTACTGGATTCAGGAATAATTTTTTACTCTACTCATTAAAGGCCTGTTATACAAATAAAAAATCACACTCCACTTAATAAAACAAAATTACTATTTTATCACAGCTGTTAAGAGACAGAAATTCATCTCTAAATTATACTGTTTCCAAGTCACTTATAAAGTATGCTTACAGATGATCACTGTGGGGAATAAATTGCAGAACAAGAAGGTGTATCAGAAGTTAGAGGTTATAAATTGATCAGAATGAATTCATAAGCTAAGGAAAGAGCTGTCACTTCAGGTAATTCAGAGCAATTCAAAACTGAAGCCTTCTGGAAACTTGGTCCATTAACAGAGCAGGGGGAAAAGATGCCTGCTTGAAAAACTGTTGTGAGACCATGCAGTGATATGTGATTATGAATAATTCACTGTAAATATTTGCAGTGCCTATTTTGATTACAACAAATATTAATTTCCCCCCCTCATCACAGTATCCTTGTTGTGAAGATCCAAGGATATTTGATTGCCTTAGATCTGCATTCCCATGTCTTATTCCTTCCCATCATTGCAGTGGATTACGTCTCTTCTAAGAATGTTCTGTATTATTAGTGATATTTTTGACTCCTGAGACTTGACTGTGATATTTCAGATGTCCTGTGCGCTGGCATGGCAGTGAGATGGTGGTGTGGGAAGAAGCTGGCTGCATTACAAAACAGGATTGACAGAATCCTACGTTCCCCTGGCTCACTGGAGATTGGCAGTTCTCGCTGTTGGCATTAGAAGATGTTTGTTTCTCATTCAAATGGCTGCCTAGATTAACACCCCGAGTACAAATGAGGAAGTTCCCTCCCCCGTTGCACTAAATGTGACATTGGAAAGCAGAAGGATTTTACGTCTTAATTTTGAAAAGGTGCCAGAGTAGCTGTGCATTTTCTGCTCGTAGACAAGCGCCAGTCAGTCACTGTGTACTGAGTGTACGAGACTCCCAAGTCCCCCGGCTTTTCTCACCATCACTGACATAGAACTACCAAGGAGCAGCCCACGGTTGTATGCTGGAGCTCCACGTGTGGGGCAAGCACTGGGGTTTACCAAGCACATTCACCAGCAGCAGGCCTGGCCCTGAACTCCTCCTCCTCCTCCAGGGGCCTTTCTAATAGAGGCAACCAGTTCCCACCGAGGCAGAACTCCATCCTCTTCTCTCTCCTTGCACACAGACAGCTGGCTGGCTGGCTAAGGAGTCACTTCTCTGCACGTCGCATTAAGCACTTCCTCACTGAGTTTATGAGTTGTTGGGTTTTTCCCTCTAGTTTTCTCTAGTTGCATTTTTTACCCTGCTCCATAACTGTCTTTCTGAAATTGGGTAGGTGGCTTCTACCTTGAGACACAGGCATAGTCTGTTATGCGCAAGGTTGGGACCTAGTCAGTCAAAGCCTTGTCAGAACCAAACCAACAAGCAGGCATGCCTTTGTTTATCCTTCTTTCAAGAGAAAACAGAAAGAGAATAAAGGCGGGATTTGGGGCTGAGGCTTGGATTTTCTTTTGTTGTTCAGGAAACAGTAGCATTGTAAAAAATCGATGAATAACTAGTCTCCGGGAACACAATCCAAGCTTAACTGTCTCTCCAAGACTTAACTCTGATGGCTCTCTTGTTGGTAGCAAACAAAACCCATCGGAGCATTACTGCTGATACCACAACTTATAGGGACACCTTCTGTGGTCCTTCCGCAGTCAGACAGGTTTACAGGTGAGATGGTTTTGATGCATCACTAACTAGATTCTAAAGAGCATAACTTGCTGCACTGATATTTATGTGTTTAATCATCCCCATCTTCTGCTCAGTGCAGCTGCAAAAGCTAGAGCATCCAAACCCAAGTTAATGACCGATCACCTTTGTAGAACGGAACCTCCCTCGTTTGCTCTCAGCTTAAGTCTCATTGTTGCCTAAATCCCATTTACAGAGGTAACAAAGGTGGGAGGGGGATTTGCAACTAGGACTGGTTTTATTAAACTGCGGAGCCAGAGCAAGACCCTGAACTTGGACTTCTTCCCCAGTGCCACGGTAGTAACAATGTTCCCATGTGGAAAAAAAAGGTGGGAACTGCTTCCTGGACACCTCTGACACATAGAATGTCAAATGAATAAAAGCTAAAAACAGCCATTATAAGTTTCATATCTGACATATCTATTGGCTGAAGGAAGATCATACTGTGGTATGGTGGTAGGTAGTAGGAAGTGCAATTATCTGCAAGTTACAGAAATAATCAGTAATGTGAGGTACTGTAACAAGAATTAATACAAAACCGTAGCAGTCCCTATGAACATTGATGATAGAATAAAATTCAGGAGGAAAAGAAAAACAATCCTATCTGCCTTTCCTTGAGTTTGTCAGTAAGGTATTGCAGTACACAGTGCTGTGCTATCCAGCAAACTGCCTATTCCAAATCTCTGACTTAACCTGCTTTTGTCAAGCAAGCATCTTCTTCATACCTTGGAGAGGTCTCCACGTTCAGGAGAAGAAAATTAACAGGCATATCAACACCTTCCTAAATATGATTTGTTTTGCAAAATATATAAAAACCCAAGCAACCAGAAGAACCCAAATCCCCCACATACACAAGAGAAAACCTCCCTGCTTGCTTCAGCCGCTCACCCCAGGACAGTGTCCTGTCAGACAGAAAGTGGACATGGCACGGGAAGTCACACCACCTCACAGTGCTCCTGATGCCGAGGGCCAGCCTTCCTGCCACCTCGGTGCAGCCCAAGCTGGGATGTGTCTCACGCCTGGGCTCTCCGCAGGCTGGGCACTGAGTGTGGCAGCACAGAGGTGAAACACGAGAGCAGAGGACACATGATGGTGAACTGTCACCGAGCCACGCTTCTTGTGTCTGCCTGGTAGCAGTTGAGGCACATTCCTGGGGACACACTTCAATGTGGCCCACACCTCTGTGTTGCAAATTTAGGTGTGTGCTCCGTGATGGAGGCCCACGGACTCTACCTCAAGTCTTCTCCTAAAACCCTCTATAAGACAAGGACAGACTCAACCTTCGATCCCAGACATGCTAAAAGTAAGAAGGCGAGCTTTAAAATTCAGTAAACCTACCATATTTGCTCTAAGATTTTAATTCTCCTGATTGCATCGCTTTGCACCATTATCTCAGTTACAGCTTGCATTAATTTACCAATCAATTAAAAAATGAAAAGAAGCTATCATGGAAAATGTTTTAGAGTTGAACTGAGAGGCTAAAGCAATTCTAATTTAAGGAGATCTTTTCTAAATACTTACCAGTAATTGGAACAAAATTGTCTGAAATTAAGCTTACGTTGGATATTTTTCACAAGTTAGACTTGCTTTAAGAACAATTACTTTTCTTTTTTACTTTTTATGATAATTATGCATCTTCTATAGCTATCACATTCAGTCAAAATAATCTCAAAGTGAGCACTATTTAAAGAAGACACATCTATTAACCTGTAAATCTAATTTGCAGTCTCTGTTATAGAAAACCCAGAATTTAGAGCCTCATCATACCCAAGTGTTAATTTCATCAACCCTGTGGATGATCAGACTCTTTACTACTTCAGTTCACCTGACACAACAACGACAGTGGCTTGAAGAGTTTACTAATGTTTATAGCTCATGTTCTGCTCATTCGTCCCCCTCCCCATGGCTATTGCCCTGACGCATAACAGTGAATTCTGCAAAACCATAAATTAAGTAATAGACAGTCAAGATAACCTTCAGCTATGTCTGATTTTAAAGATATTTTCTCACAACTCATTCTGTATTGGCAATGTCGCTGGTTGGGCCAGCCAAAGGGAGACATCATTTATTTGTACTACATTTTGCCCTCCCATCAGTATAAAAATATATAGAAGCGGCAAGTGACCAGCATGCACAGCAGCTCTCTAACAATCCTGTTAGCATCAGCAGAGCTATTAGTGATACTTCATAAATATTTGTACAGCTTCAAGGCAAGGGGTTCCTAGGGAATGGCAAAAAGGTTTCCAAAGGAGAGCTGAAAACTCTCCACTACCCAACCACAATATCTGTAAACAAAAAGCCCGGAGTAACAAGAGGAGTCCTCTGTCTGTAGCCATTACAGACAAATATTGGCTCCAAATGCTACTACTGTGTTAGTCATTTCAAGGCAGAAACAGCAATACTCTTATCCTATTTATGACAAGGGGTCAGCAAGCCTCTCAGATAAGCAGAGTACGTGTTATACATCTTATCAGCAGGGAGTCAAATGAAGACATCGCTCTCCAAGCAGGATACTGGCTTAGCTCTCCTGCTCACTGAGCAAGCACAACTCTTATTTTAACCATTACCAGTGGCCCCAGGACTCTCATTACTTTTACTAAGTAGAGCCAGCATTAACCAGACAGTCAAAACAAGAACTTTGCTCCAAACCATTTATTCACATGTGTATTTGTATTCATATGTGTATCATGAAATCATACAAAAACCCTGGGATGTCTAGCTAATGCTTGGATTCCATCAGAAAGTATCACACCTGGCTTCCTGGTGGAGGCAATGTTAGCAATACAACAGGGGCACCTGGGGACTCTGGGTAACATGCAGCTGTTACTTTACCTGTTACTTTAATTTAGTATTGTGTTACTTTTCTGATACCTCCTAGCAGGGCAAAGCCATGCTGAAGAGGGTGCACAACATTTGCAGAATTCAAAATAGGTTTTAAAAAGTCACATGGGACTCTTGCCTGTACTCATAGTGGTAAAAAAAAAAAAAAAAAGAAACCAAAAAAAAACCCCAAAATTAAAAATGCAATGCGTTAAGTATTGAAACCCAGTGTGACTTCTGCTGGCAGTGTGACTAATCACTTCTCTCTGGCATTTTTGCACTGCTGAGTTAAGGGAATACAAGAGGTGACCTTCCTCCTACTTCACTCCCAGACCCTCTCAGAGTAGTAGTACGCCCGCCTGGGCACAGCGGGCACTGTGAAAGCAAGAAGCAGTGATGATGGGACCTCTGAGATCATCTAACCAGAACGTGACTAACTAACTAATAGACTGTTGCTCTGCTGCCAGTGGGGTGCTGGTGTTCTTGATAACACTTGCACTGCAGATCCGGCTGCAGTAAGTCTCCATTTAACGTGCTCCCTTGCACAGTCTCTGCCACACTTTGGTTCTTTGGGGTTTGCTTGTGACTCCTGAGGTGCCCACTCAGTGCCTGCTTGGCATGTGTCCAGGCTTCTTTCCCATTGCCAGGCTCCTGTGTTACCAATCTGGCTCTTTGCTTTCCTCAGACCAACGCTGCTCTGGCCTGCTGGCCGCAGGTTTGGGGACACAGACCTTGTGGCATGAGCCATGGCTGCATACCACCACAGCCATGCTGGATGCTGAAGCTCCAAGCACTGCCTTGCTCTGAGCAAGGAAGAAGTACATTCCTTTCAAGCACACAGCCGCTCTCCTTGCTCTCTGCTCTTGTGCAAATTACTCACCCGCACTCACCACTCAGGACTTTCTCATTTTAACTATAAAACTCAAGTGTAAATCTTTGTCCCACTCGCCAAAAGTAGTATTTCTAAACCAGAACATTTTAGGCATCGACAAGTTCCCGGATTCAAGAGTTTAGGATGAAGCATGGGTAAGAACATGTTGCTCGTACACAGTGAATAACCAAGAGAGCAGAAGATAATGGATGTTCACCAATATAACTTAAAGGCTGTCATTCTTTCTATTTGTTTTCTTTTAATGCATCAAAAAATATCTCCCAGATGAGTTCCTCTACCCAAATTTCAGCACAGTATCTCAAACAATAGCTGGCACAAATGTCTATTACACCTATATTAGAAATCCTTGAATAACAGGATTTATAAATAAAGGGGCTGACATAATCTTACCTGTATGTGTCCTCCAAAACCACATCATTAATGCAGAACAATAATCACAGCAATACGTTTTGAATTGTGAGGGGGTTTTTTGAGTTAAGGAGAAAAGAATTAATAGAAAATTAGAATCTTTTACTTACAGAGTGGAGTACAGAGAGGTACTCTTTTTTAAACTTTGCTTTATAGCTTTTGCAGAAAAAGGTATTATACAAAGTATGTTCCCATCCATTCATACCACAGGGCAGCTCGTTAGCACGGAACAGCTGCTTATACCTAGCAAGGGGACTTATCCCCAGTGCCAGTATTGATCCACTGCTTTGGAAGAAGAAAGACTGGCTTTTTTCTAAACTCTAGTACGTAATTCTGGCTCTGGAGTGACCTGAATAGCACACTTCAGGCTCAGCTGTCCAGTGACCACTCCGACTGATGGAGTCTGGTGGGCCTTGTTAGGTTCATGGTACATACTTCTGGCTCTTCTGCTTCTGTACAACATATAACAGACTGCAACAAGCAAACTCAACTCAGAGCTTTTAAAAACATTAAACCAGCGCTTTATTCTAGCTCTAGATTGGCCCATAAGATCTGTTTGTCCCTGCTTAGGACACTTTTGTAGCTGTTTTTATACATTTGAGGACCCACTGGCCTGATGCTGTCACTCAAAGAAGAGTGAAAAAAACACTAAACAGTCTCTACAAGTGGATGTGAAAATACTACAACGCAAATATTTTTCTGCGGTGTATGCCCTATATAGCCCACATGATGGTAGGTATGACAAACATTTTCTTGGAAGTTGTTTCAGATTCTCTCTGTAATTTTTATTCATCTCTTCACAAACATAAATACACAATTTACATTTATAGACTTCAACTGGAAAATGAAATGGTATCTTTATATTATATATGTATCATTCATACCCCCAAGGCAATGATTTTGACTTGATTAGACTACACTCAATGAATCTAGATCAGTGGAATTCAGACTTGCTAAATTAAATTTATAATCCATGAGGGACAATGTCTTTATCTTCAGTGCTGTCTTTCACCCTCATCATCAGAAGTATGTTTAAGCAACCCTTGGGGAAATAAAGATCACAGATAAAATACAAGATAATCAAATCCAGCACCAGACATTTCAAAAGCCGGGATCTGCTCTGACCAGCTGAAGCAGCGTTGGGATGAGCATTGCTTGTCGGGACCCCTCGACACGCAGCTTGGGGATGTCGCAGTGCCAGCACGGTGAAAAAATCATCTGATGTTTCTGAGAAAGACAGGCGGCTTGCTTTCTCCGAGGCATGCTCTAACGTGACTTTTGAACCAAGATAAGCTTTCCCAGACATCAAAACATGGCCGCACCATACATCTCCCATCTGCTTGAGTCACTGCAGGGATCCAGCTTTACCCTGCAGCTCAGCCAACAGCTTTCCCTCAAAAACAGTGAAGTTGTGCCAGCAACACACAGGAGGCAAAAATTTGGTAGGGAAGAGCAAAGACAAGACCAGTACTGCAAGCAGACAGGAGCTGCCGTGGTTCATGTAAGCCCTGTGTGGGGCTGCCCAGGGTGGGGGCAGCTGGCCTGGGCCTCAGCTGTGAGGCCTCAGCCACCTCCCAGCTGTGCCTGATGAAGCAGTAATTAGCTCCTCGCTGGCTTGTTTTTCTTGCTCTTTGCTTGTTCTGACGTTCACTCTGGTTTGTGTGCGAGCAGCTTTCTGTGGGGATGGAGCTGATGGTGATGGTAAGGTGGGCTGGTGCCTTGTGTGGGGCGGGAAGGGTGGTAGCCTTGGGGCTGGAGGGGCTGGGGAAGGCCGGGGGAGCAGCCTGAGCTGGGAGGGGAAGGGGAGGCAAGGCCCACCACAGTGGAGGGTGGCCAGCTGGAAGGGTAAAAGTGTGTTAGTTGGCACCAGAGTGCGATGTCTGGAAAATCAGTTGTGTCTGTGTGGCCACAGTCTTCCCCTTTATCTCCAGGAGAGACAAGGTGAGGATGTGGTGTCTGCTGATGTGTCCCTTACCTAAAACACTAGGGTCAAAGCTGAAAACTATCTGCTCCAATGGCACTAAATTCATGTTGTTTGTTGCTGTACTGTGGGGTATTTTGTAGCTTCAGATGCCAGCACTAATGATTTGTAAGGCTCACTAATATACAAGAGGGCCAAGATGCTCTGGTTTTGGTAGCTGTGTGGCCTCTTACAGGATGAAATTACAGAAGCAGGTGATATACTGTTAGGACCTCCGGAGATTATCCATTGCTGCAGGGCAAACACTGATTCCTTTCAGGCTTTACCAGTAATAGATAGAGACAAAATAAATAGACTGTATGTACTAAGATCAAATCATGTTGGATTTATAGGTAGGGGTTGGGATTTGGTAACAAATCATGTGTTTTAGGAATACTGCATTTTTCTCCAAAAAAAAAAACCCCTCTGGGCTTGAAATAAGGAGCTGGTAATAATAGCCCCCCTTCTTTGCATCTGACATTATTGAAACTGAAGCCATGTGGGAGTACTCATAGCTGTGAACTTCTGATGACATGCAAGCCAGAAGATTGTCTCTGAACCTAACTTACGGTACTGTAGCAATCAGGTCTGATCCCTCTTAAACCTTCCCTGACAGTCAAAGAGTTCTGGGTTTTGTCTCACTTCCATTTTAAATGTGGATATTTGTAGTACAGGTACTTCAGTCAAGCCTCCCAGTTTGCACCAAAGTGAATGGGGAGTTGCCTTTTCTTGTTGACTCTTTTATGACACTGGTATCTTTCTCTATTTAAATGAGGGCTGCAGCTCACAACTGGCAAATCTGGCAACCCAGAAGGCTAAGCTGATACTGAGTTTCCCAGGAGCAAAACACAAGTGCAAATTGATGAACTTTTTCTCAGCAATTTTTTTACTGAGTAGACTTCAAAGACTTGTCTTGCTGTTGGGCAGCCAGGGAGGAGAGTAGGAGGAACTGTAGGGATGCTTGTGACTTAAAATGGAATAACTTAATTTGTAACATCTTTGGAAAATATCGGCTCTGTGTGCCCATTGCTGTTGTTTTCCCCTTGCTGTTTTTCAATGAAAGGTGTTTCAAGCTGCATCTTGGTCAAAAGTTGGAGGCAGAGTGTTAAGTTCTGGCAGGGCCAAGGGGGCATTTGCAAAGGACGTTTTTCAGCTTAATGGTTGTTTGGTGCTGTGGAGCCCAGGTGAAAAGCAGACCCTCAGATTGGTAAATTCTGTGCAGCTGGTCACTGTACAACGCAGTGCAGTTGGCTTCCCCAGGCTTTTGCCCTGTTACTGCTTTCAACCTGAGAGCAGCAGAAGGCTGTATCAGTTGGCTGACACATAGCTTTTGCTTGCCCCGCTGCCACCCCCCTCATACGAGCGTCCCACATGACAATAATACAGGTTCTGAATACTGCTTTGTTTTGTTTTAATGGCTGATTATTTTTTTTTTAATTATCCCCCCCACACCACCCCGTATTGGGGTGAATGTTGTATTACTTAACTTTACCCTTCCCAGAAAAGGAATTGCCTTGCTTTTTATGTTATTCCTTGTGTGACAGGATGGGGGAGGTCTGCTGCTTTTTCTGAGATTTAACAGCTGTCTTGAGAGTATTCAGAGCTTGTTCACAGGTCCTTGCTTTGTCCATAGGCTAACAAGGAATGTGGCCTCTTTAGCGTGGCTTTTTGGAAGCTAAACTTTCTTTCATTCCACATTAGCACAGGTGATGTCAATCAGTTTAATACTGAGACTCAAAATTGATAATGTATAGTTTGTAGTGGGAATTGGGGTGTTTATTTTTTTTATAAGTTTATTATCCTGATTAAAGATTTTCACAAGATCTGAAATCATTTAAGCACTTTTATACTGCTATCCCTCTTACAAACTCTTGAATCATTTTCAGAGGAGTGACTGGGTTCACTTACAGCCGTGCCATTACCGCACCTAAAATGGTTGAGGGAGAGGTGGCTGGAAGAGACGGCCTCGCTATCGGTAATGGTGAAATTATGAGTGCGTGGCACAGTGCGCCTCTGGTTCTTTAGCTGTGCAGTACGAAGTATGTACGAAGGTAAAAATAAATCTGAGTCAAGTGTTCCGTACCAAAGACGAATGGGAATGTGAAAATCATACCAGCAATTTTGTAACATTGGCAACAAGTGCTATTGAGTTATGACACCTTTCCACCATATATTGATATTCAGGATGTTCCTCTCTGGTGAAGAGGAAAGCAAAGACCTTCCATGCCTAAAGAACAAGGAAGACAAGGACTGAAAAGCTGCTGTGTTTCCTGTGTTATGAAGCCAGGTGGGAAAAGTGAAGGATATGCATTAGTAACCTGGTGCAATGATTCAGATAACTGGAGAAAGGGCTGCCTCTGTTTGTTTCTAGGAAGCAGTTCATTGAACAATATGATTTCATACTGCATTACTTTTTAACTGTGTATAAAGGCTGATAGTCTAAATAGGAAGCTTCTTAAGATACTTCTACAGACTCACAGAGTGGTCTAACAATGAATGGGAGGGAATGATTAACAAGTATAAACATTCACAGACACAGTACAGAGTAAGGTGTGTAAAAAGCCGGGGGGCAAAAGCAGACCAGAAGCAGGATTAGTATTATGTTGTTTAGGCTTTTCTTCCTTCCCCCTGTTGAGGAAAATATACCATGGCTATGAAATAGATACATGAAATACATGTGAGATTAACTCCTCTGGAGGGGAAATGGAGTGAAACCTGAGCTGTCACCTTTCAGAAACCTTCTGTACCTGAATTGCTTGAGAAACCAACCAAACAGGTGGTGTTGGCTGTCTGGAGTTACATGTGCCTGTGCTGTGAAGGGGGATGTTTTTGTACAGGCTCAGATGAGATGGCAAGGCTCTTCAAGTGCTTGTGGGGTCTGTCCTACAAACGAGACAAATTAAGGAGTGATTGTTGGCCACCTCAAGTCTGAATATGAGATTTGTGTCTATTCATGGCAATTGTGAGAAACTTGTTTATGCCCAAAAGCAGAATTCGAAGTGTGCGGGGGAAACTTTGTAATAAATCTTAATCTCTAGATGCTGACTGCCTTCTGGTGTTGGTGGAGTCTTTGAGAACCATGGTTTTGGACTCTGGGCCCTACAGTGCTAATGAAATCATCTTGTCAGTATAGCTCTTGGTGCTTTTTTTAGTACTTCTGTGTAAAGTTTTGTGGTTGAGAAGTAATCAGAAATGAATTCATCATTATGAAGTCTAGTGCCCGTAGGTCAGTGGTTTATAGGAAATGGGCAGCCACAGATGACAAGCTCTTAATGCTTGCAAGAGAATAGGCAAGACCTGTAGCTAAAGCATAGCTCTGCTTTTCAGAGTCCTTGTAAAAAGAGCATCTCTGAAAAATCTGTCCCTCTAACGCCATATCAAAAGTGCTTGATTTACTTAAGAAGAACAAAAAAAAAAATCAGGTTGGATTTAGATATTATATTATTTTCTTGTGTGCTGCCAACAACAAAGGCAAAAAATCTGGCCGTAATTATTCACTGGTGATCTAATTTTCTTGAAATTTGCCTTTTGCTGACACCTTTGCCAACTACATTAGTTTTAAATCTCCTTAAGCCTGCTGAAGATCTCATAGGGAGAGAGTGGGTTTGCGAATTTATTCCTTGACTCTTACTGAAAGTATATGCAGTATAATATAGTACTGGTTAAATACCAGGGGAAAGGAGGGATTTGTTCCAGGCAGGCGGAGCGGCTGCGTTCTCCCTCTTGTGCACTGCGGGAGCAAGGAGGTGGAGACAGATGCCCACCTATTCCTGAAACACTTCTAGGGCTTCTTGGGGAAGAAGGAGGATAAGAATAAGGAAACTTCTAGCAAAACCCACTTCTTCAGTGCATGTTGAAACTCCTTGCTGTAATTCTAAAGTGAGTAGTTTATCAGGATGCTATACTAACATGTATATTAAATTTGCCTACCCAACCCTGTCAAATCCCAATCCAAAGAGATTTTGGGAACTGAAAGGACAATTCAGTCCATGACAGACCCTGTGATTATATGTATAAAAGATGGTTTGTGATGACAGAATAAGTGTTTCTTACACGTCCCCACTCACAGAGATGTGAATACAGATTGTATTGACATTAAGTAGTAACTCACGGATAAATTTTTAATGCAGAGTCAGTTCCTATATGGTACTCCAAATACTAAGCTGAAGGCTAAACATAAATGCTTGCAATCTTCAATCAGCAAACTTGAATGGGGATATGGGAATAGGTAATTGGCCAAATCATTTACTGACTTTGATACGAATGCTTATTTGGTGCTTGGTTCCCTGGAGCTAAAGGATGAGATAATTGCCCCAACCTTCAGTCTCTGTTCTTTCTCCTGCTCTAAGAGACGGGCACACTTCTAAGGTGATTATTACTTAATTACCTACATTATGCTGCTAATACCTATCAGATAAACACAGCTTTCCTTTGGAAGCTTGCTGAACAAGAATATTAAGTGGTTCTGGGTTGAGGCTGCAGGAGCCCAAACTGAGATGTGCCCCTTCCCTGCTTTGCCCCTTGGTGGGGAGGACAAGGCCAGGGAGTGACTAACGGGGTGGGAGCCTTGAGGGGCTCGTGGTGCCTCTCCTGTCAGTAGAGACTGGCCATGATGGGGAGAGAGCACCATGGAGGTGCCAAGGCAGCTAACTTAGGAGCCAGCTGTGGTTTGGCTGTTTTTGGTTTTGGGTGGTTTTTTTTAATTTTTATTTTATTGTATTGTATGTTAAATTATCACTGGCATAACCCTGTCTTGTTATACACAGTTGTCTCCAGTATATATATATCAAATAACTGAATTAATGCCATATCATCATCTATATTGCTTCTTGAAGCACTTTTTACTGGAAGGGTAGTCCGCAGAACTGAACTTTTTGGATGTGCTTCCATATAGTATTAATATTTCATATTTGGCCTTGTCACTTCTGCCAGTCTAGGAGGGGAGGGGAGATGGGTGTGGAATATCTTAATCACATCACTTAATCTAATTCTTTTATTATGTACATACTGCTTGAGGGAGGTATAACTACTACTACTAGAAGCTAGCAAAAAAAGCAACTCATTTTCTTCGGCATCTGTCTATGTCAGCTATTCAGGCAAAATATATTAAGAAAAAATCGCTCTCACTGTTTAAGCTGTTTACTGCATTAACTGAACTGCCATATTTTATCCAATCTCTGTGGAAACAGATGTGCTATAATCTTAATTTATCACTTGTCTTTCCTTTGCAACTGGGCTAAAAACTAACAAGTAAATGCAGTGACTGCAGACAAAGCTGACAGGCTTAAGCTGCAGTATGTATGCTAACGTATTTTTCAAATAGCTTTGAAAGGTGTGATTATGCCTTCTTGGTGTGGTTTATATTGAACCGTAAGGAGCCTTAAAATCAACAGTGTCAAGAAGACATCTCATTTGAGATTGTTTGTAATCAGCTTTTAAGAAATGTAACTTAGTTGTGTATAACAACACTGTACTATTCATAAAGTTGTTATTTTAAGTCAAACTTTCCGAGAAGCTTTCAATTGGGACCATTGCTTTGGGCAAAGAAATAGAAAACGTACTGGTTTTGGAAGTGATTTCTAAGGCATGGGAGACGTCATCGGTAGTAAAGTGAGAAACAGCATAGACAAACTTACAGAATTTTTAATTAAAAAGCTAGGTGTGTTTTGGTATTTTATGTTCAAATGCTGGTGACCTCTGAACACATGAAAGGAAGAAGGTGTCCAAAAGCTAAGACTAGTACGTATGCATATGTGAGCCTATGCCTAAGAAAGCAAGTCTAGAAGAAAAGCAGATAAATGGAAGTGGCATTTTAGAAAATATTTATCTACTAATGCCTTTTTTCTAAATAATGTTACAAGTACTGTGATTCATAGGGAAACAGAACCGAAGTGCCTGCAATAACAAGGATGTAAACAGGTATCAGAAGAATTTCTTTGCCAAATGTTACCATGGTCTGTGTTAAGTGGGTTAGCCTGCAAGTCAGCAGTCTCATCTGGCGCCCACTGCCTTTTCTGCGGAGGCTTCCTTGTCCTGAGACAGTGTGCTCTGGAGGCGAAGAGGGGGTGTCCTGGCAAAACTGTAATCAGCAGGTTGAAGGGAGTGACTATTCCCTTTTACTTGGGGAGACCGGGGCTGCAGTGCTGTGTCCTGCTTCGGACGCTTGGCTCAGCCTTTTGCCACCGGCCCGGTAGCAGAAGCTGTATTGTGAGAAACCAAATGAGAGTTCAGACACAAAAATAATTCTTTTGCCAAGGCTACCATTAATTTTCCTTCCTCAGCAAGTGAGCAGACATTTTGGGGAGGAGAAAATGCAAGTGTAGGCAGCAGATAGATGGATACCATTGTATATCTCGTTTGTGTACAAAGCCTGGCTCATATTTCATAATAAAGTCAACTGTTATTTTGATGTTTTACTGCCATTTCAACTAGTTTTACTTTTCAGCCTGCAAGCATCATATGTACAGGAGCTGGGATTTAGGGGATGAAGTAACATTCTTATTCTGCTCATGTTTGAGCCACTCAGGTTTTCCATTTGTTCACATCTGTATTTTTATAGAAAATTGATAGGTGCTGTAATTACAGCCTGCTGAAAGCAAGTAGGTCAGAGCTACACTTTCTGTTCCAGAGGGGCTTCTGGAACGGGGGTGGCAGAAATACATCTGGGCAGTTTTTCTTCCTGTGTGCCTGCCTGTGTGTCACAGCCATTCATCAGACTCCTCGCAACTGCTCACCAAAATATTTTCAGTGGTATTACGCAGAATCAGCCAAAGCATCTGTGTTTAAAAGGTCCCTCTCTACTCATCTGTTGTACTTCTCTTGGCAAAAGATTTTTTCATGGCACCGTGCAAGGTAGCACGTTGGCTCAGAGTTATGCTAACTGTCGAGGGAAAATTTCTTGGGGTGCACTGGTGATAATTTCCTAACATGGGTGCTCGAGGAGCTGGTGAGGGGTGAGACCCTGCTGAACCTCCTACTCATAAAGGAAGAACAGATAAGGGATGTGAAGGTTGGGGGCTGCTGTGGCACCACAAGATGGTGGAGCTCAGGATCCCAAGAGGAAAGGAGCAAGGCAAAAAGTAGGATCACATCCCTGGGCTTCAGAAGACTGGACTTTGGCCTGTTCAGGGACCAGGAAGAATACAGAGGTACTGCCCAGTTGTGCAGGGATAAGGTTAGGAAAGCCAACGCCTGGTGAGGGATATGAAAGTGACAAGAAGGGCTTCAACGAGTGCAGCAAAAGGAAGACTGGGGAAAACACAGGCCTGCTGCTGAAGAGCACCTGGTGACAAAGGACATGGAAAGGTCTGAGGTACTGAAACCCTTTGTCATCCCACCGGTAAGACCAGCCTTCAGGAAACCCAGGTCCCTGAGACGGGCAAGTGCTGCAAGGGCTGGTTGATGTCACTGCAAGGCTGCTCTGGGTTATCTTTGGAAGGTCATGGGAACTAGAAGAGGAATGCTCCTGAGAACTGGAAGAAAGTAAATGTTGCTCCAGTCTTCAAAGAGGAGGACCTGGGTAACCCTTAACTTTCCTTCCTCTTGTTTGCATTTGAATCAGGAACATCAGTGGCAGTTACTATTGTATCTTCTGTCTGTTATTTATAAATGCATGAAACTTCATTTATGGGTTAGGTACCAGTCACACATGGCAAATACATACAGAGAAGCATAATGGTCCTGAATCGCTTGTGATAAAAATAATCCTTTGACATGCAAAATGCCTTCTCTAGTGAAGAAAAAGGAATGGTTTTGCTGCCTTTTTTTTTTTTACAGGGCCAGGGTTATACTCTGACTATTCCAGCTTGTAGTCATACGAGCTGTCCACTGGGCTTCCACATCACCTGGGCTGGGACTCAGAAATGTTATTGTATTTGACCAAATGGTTGCCTATTTCCATATAAAATTCAGGCGAATCATCAGTCTTTCATTCATGTGGCTTTCTTCCTAACTCTGTTAGATCTAGCTTAGGAGACACTCAAATTGTTTGTAAGCGAGGCTGTCAATTTTCTAAAGACTTTAAATCATAGTCAAAGACGCATCAGTTACTGTGGGGGCAAAGGGAAGCGCATCGTGTGCAGATGAAGTATTGCTGCAATGCTGCTGTGGGGTTTTCAGATTTTTTTTTAAAATTTTTTTAAAATTTTTTAAATAAACGGGTTGCTTTTTCTAGCTGTGAAAATAGCAAGCTAAAAATTGTTTGTATTCTCTATCGTTTTGTTTAATACGAAGGTGAGACCTATCCCCAGATATTAGATTTGTAAGCTGCAGACATCAGCTCTTAGGCTCTTCTTCCATAGTCAGGAAACAAGCATTTCTGAAATATGGTACCTCCAAGGTAAATATTAGTCTCTCTTTTTATACAGTTAGATGAGCACTTCAAAAATGTCTAGTTTTCTGACCTTTAATAACTAACAAGAGCATGAATAGTTCATCTGTAAATACTGTGTTTCGGAGATGGCAATGAGATAGGACAGTGTCTATGTCTTGGTTTGAGCGGCTTTTTCATGTTTGTTTATGCACTTACCTTTCAGACTGGCACCTAGGAATTCTATTTAGCTTTTCTGGTTTATTGCTTTTAATATGCATACTAACATAGAACAGTTTTCGATGTAAAAGATCCTTTTGTGTTGGCTGCAAGAGTTAGCTGCCACGCTGGGATGCCGGGGGAAAAGGATGTGGCTCAGCCCATTCCTGGCAGCTCCCTGCCGGCATCTCAGGGAGAGCAGCGTACAGAAGCTGTTGATGAAAACACCACCTTCCCCTTCCCAAGGTGGCTGCTGTGCCAGCCTCCAGCTCTTTTTTTTTTTTAATGCATAGATTTAAGTGTCAAGGAGTGTAATTTTGGCTGGTACATGGTGAATATTTATGTGGCGCTAAAGACAGGAGCTGGCTCACGTCTTTGGGAGCCTAAGGAAGATCTCACCTTTGTTGACCACAGGAACATATCATATAGCTGATGATTACCGATACTTTTTTTGTATTGTATGATGGAACAGATCTCTTCCTGCTCAAATGTTGGTTTTTTTTTTCTGCTGGAAGTTTTGTGGGGTTTTGTCTGTGGTGGTTTTCATATCCCACTGTTACTAATTTACACCTCAGCTGGATTTGTAAGACTGATTTTGTTGCTGTTGTGGGAGCAGAATTCTCAGCCATATGGCATGATATCTTCATTTCTGTGTGACAGCAGACAGGATCCATTGCTCAGCTTTGCAGTGGTGCGAATGTTTACCTTCAGGAAGGTTTTTTTCTTAGGGCAACTCCATATAAAGTAGAGAACAAAAAAAATACATGTAAGGAGCAAACTCTCTCCAAAGGGAGATTTGTACTGTAAATGTTTAGAAGAATATTTTGGTCTTTTGCATAAATCCAAAGTTTGTCCATTACAGTAATACATGTTTAATTTGGCTGAATTCAGCTCTCCCCCTTCCCACCCCCACCTCATTTTTCAAGTGTAGGAATAAAGGAGGGAGGGCAGAGCCCCTGACCCAGGACACTCAGGTAATAGGAATTGTCCTGTGAATTCTGACAGTTTGTGGCTGGGTTCAGTGTCTCTGACCTAGTGGGGCTGGTGTCTTGTAATTTAACTGTCTTGCATATTGAGATTTGAACATGTAAAGAGCCTTGTCTTGGTTCAAAAAGAAATAATACCACCCCCACCCATCCCCCCCCCAAGAAGAGCTGTTTCATAGTGGAAGTTCCCCTGACAATGAAGCCCTGGCAGCAGAGTAACTTCTGCCCTGATTTTAATTAGATGCATCATCCTGCATCTTCTCTGGAAAAAATGAAATGATCTCATAGTAATGTTTCAGCTCAAGGGTGTTTTGTAATAAAAATTTGAACAAATATGGTATGAAGCACCCCATCCATTCTGGGCTGTGCAGGAGGGCCTCTCTCCTGCTCAGATGCATAGGCTCTTCAGCACAGGACCCTAATCCTTCTCCTGAGAAGTATCATGTTGGCTTTATTTTGCCTGACAAAATAACAGCACAAGAGGCTGGCCAGTGCTCAAAGGAAGCGGTTGTGCGGAGAAGCGAGGGAGTGGTTACGATTGCATTGTTCATTGAGGACAGAGGTGGCCATGCCCTGCCGCTGGCCTTCCCCAAGCCCCTCAAGAAAAGCCCCACAACAAGCTGTTGGGATGTGGGGGCCACTCTGTTTCCCCTGACAAAAGCCAGGGCCTTCATGGCACAGTACTGAGGAGTGATTTTAGGCTGAGAGTACCTTCCTCACTGGTGACAGCGTTACAGAGCTCTGGCACCTGCTACCCTTGTGATCAGGGGACAGAAGGTTATAAGTTCTAGATTTCAGCATTTTCATAAATTGTTCTCAAAACCAGGCCCCAGTACTGATCCATGCCCCTCTTCTGCTGCCTTCAACTCTACAAATATATAATTAAAATGTTTAATTTTTCAAAAGACAGATTGTGAGGTTTAATACATTCTTTAATCTACCTGTCTCTTCCTCTTTGTCACATTTATTGTTCTAAATACAGAACTTAATTTGATTCAATATTTTGCTATTTCTATAGTTAAATTCTTTGTAAATGGTTGAATGTATGAAAAACATGATTCTTCCCTACAACTTATTTGTTAAGCATTCTTTTACAAACTGAGGGGGAAATGTCAGTAACTCTGAGACTTATGTTTTATGTTTGTTAGAGTTTGGAAAAAAAAATTAATAAATACTAAATATGAAAACAGTGCCAACTATTATTATAAGAAAACAGAATTGTTAGAGCTATGGGCTTTTTTCCTCTTTTAAGCACAGTAGTTCTAACACAGTCATTAATACAATTTGCATTAGCTTAACACAAATACCTAAAATCAGCACACAGTGGGGCTAAAAAGTACTTATTTCCTGACTGAATAACTAATGCTGTGCTTCAGCTAAGCACATTGATGGAATGCCACCGAAACTTGAACGCTAATTTATAGTTCCAATATTTGACAGGGCTTCATGCATTATTGCTGTTTTGTAATAGGTATAATAACGTTTTTAAAATAAAAGCGGTCTGCTTCTCAGTGATCAAATTTAATATCTGTCGTGAAACTGAGAACAATTCCGGACTAAATCACTACAGATGGAAAACTGGAGAAAATATGCACAGATTTATGTGGAGAAAACACTGCTTAATCTCATTTATAAAAATGCAAACAACACTCCAAAAATGCTAGCACACAGAAATAGACTATCACAGCACACCCATCTTAAAATTAATCTTTTTCAGCATTTAGCAGTAATGCCATCCTTGAAGTCCACACAACTTGAAAGAACTCCATGCTTTTTCTCAAGTTACTGCAATATATTCCTTTTATTTATTATCGTCTCAGAGGAAGAATGTTACAATGTAGTGTTTGAAGTAGCATTTACTTGGCAGCAGAGGACAAAGGATGCATACAAACACAGGCAGAAAAACAACTTTATACATAACCTCATATTTAGAATAAAAATAAAAGCCATCAAATTCACTACTGAGACCTTGTTTTAC
The DNA here is from genome assembly GCF_963924245.1 of Chroicocephalus ridibundus. Taxonomy (NCBI): domain Eukaryota; kingdom Metazoa; phylum Chordata; class Aves; order Charadriiformes; family Laridae; genus Chroicocephalus; species Chroicocephalus ridibundus. Next base: position 55,967,767 of record NC_086286.1, on the reverse strand, counting down.
TTCTGTAGGGGGGTATTTTTAAGGATTCTTTGCCTAGATAATGATGTAGCTTGATAAAAGCAAAGTACTTTGCAGAGAACAGAATATAAAGCTATTTCCAATACTACTCTTGAAGACAGGTCTGAGGTAGAAAGGTGGTCATGGCTTTCCTCTTCTGTAAAATGTGGGGTTTTTTCTTCTCAAAATAACTATGCTACTTTCTTTAATAGATGAAGCATTTCCAGGAGCCAGCATCTTCTCTTCCCACCTTGACAATTTTGCAGCAGTCGCTCAGGAGTAATACTTAGCATTTATATAGAGCTTTTCAGACACTAACTAAGCAAGCCCTACAACACCTTTGAGAGGTAAGTACTACCATCCCCATTTTACAGATGGGAAAACAGAGGCAGAGTGGTTAAATAATTTGCCAAAGGGTTCAGAAAGAACTGGCACTGGAGCCAACACTAGAACGTGGTCAACGCTGTGCCCAAATCACTCCTTGAGCAGCAGCAGTCCAGGAGTGAGTACTGTGGGTGCAGGACAATCTAGTTGGCAGCACTTCACAAAAACACTAGAAATTCCTGACCTACTGTCTTAATGTCCTCTAGTGTTTTTTGGTAGCAGTAGAGAATTTATAACTCTTCCAATACCGTTTTGAGATTAACTTTTTTTTCTTCAGTAATAATTAAAAACAACACAGTTTAGTTTCTCTCCACTATACATGAAATATATTGCATGCAGTTTTACCAATTAAAGGTATGTCCTGAAATTAAAGCAAGTGTCCATGCAGCGTTGTAAACTCTGTGAAGGCATTAAAATATCTTATGATACTTTTGAAACTAGAGATCAGCTGATCAGTGACATAATTTTCCTGTAATTATCCCTACCCGAAGTACATAAATAAACGATTTCAAAGATAAAGATGAGTTGCAAGATTACAATGCCAAATGATACCATCTATGCGCATCGCAGTTTTTGAAGAAAATGTTCCATTGCTAATAGTATTGGAAAGGGCTTTCTAATTGTCTCTTCATTTCCAAGAGGCAGACAAAAGACCGGTGTGTTTAGATCATCAGAAAGGGATCTCACGGAAATGAGCTTTACTTCACAGACTGTAAATTCCAAAACTTGAAGCAGGTTTGGCACAGCAGGGAACAGCAAACTTTGTCTCTGAACAAAGTTGTGAAAGATTACACTAACATAGACCTTACTAAAAACAACTCAAGCTATCATCTAAGTCCTCTTTTTAGCTATCTCCTGATTCAAAACAAAGTAAGGCTTAAAAAAATAATCTTCCACATGAAGTGTGTTGGCTGGAAATAACTAAAAGAAAGTTAAAAATCTTGGTGCACGAGGAGGAAGATTATGACTCCAAGTGAGAGTTTACCTTGTTTAATGGAGTTAAAATACTGTAGCTTGCACCCAACAGCAATTTTTGTTAACCAGTAACAATAACGCAGATTGTGCTAAATGCGGGAACTTCATATGTCAATCCTGAAAACAATTCAAGGGTAATCTGAAATCTGTGTGGTCAGATGATTAGCATATAAATAATCAGTACAGAACATTAAATGTGTGAGAATATAACTAAGGGTATTTTACAATGTAAAAGCAAAGAGCTGAAAGGAATGTATAAATGTAACATTTTGCTCCAAACTCCTTATGCAGTTCTCTTTACGATTATCAAAAAGAACGTATATAAAGCCCCTGCCCCTTTTCCCGCGGCTGTATATTTATACAAATCAGTGACAAATACTCCACTGCTCATTAATTTACAGTTGCATAGAAAGGGAAGAAGAAGAAAAAAAAAAAACCCCAATACTATAAAACCAACATCCTCGTCTTTGGGTATTCAGTGTTTTACTATTTCAAGTAGAACACGCAGTCAGAGCGAACAGCATGTTCCAGGGTCCCATGCAGCCTTCTGATGAAGTGGAACTCGCGACTGGTGGGTTATAGAAAAGGGCTGTACTGCACGTCAGGAAGCACTGGTCGATGTCCAAATGAACACTTCACATTGCCTGTCATGATGAGAAATAACTGCGTCAGTACCACATTAACACGCACAGAAAGCTCTAACTACTCTGGGCTCAGTTCAGTTAAGGACACAGATGTCATCTTTCAAAAACCTCTGTATTTTAAAAATTTAGATCTATTTGCCCAAGACTCAGCAAATCACTGAGGCATGTAGTTAAGAGAAACCTAATTTTACTATACTGCAGTGTTTAAAATTCTTGTTGAGTAAGGCCCAGAGGATGTTAGCCTAAAGAGCAGTAAATATAACTTACGGACTCTCCATGTTCTGCACCCAAAGAAAAAATGTTTAGGCAAACCACTGTCCTACCTGAAGCCTAAGTGATAAAAATTGGAGAGTATAGAGTGTCTAGATTTGGACTCATCCCCTTCAAATGTGATGCTTATTTCCAGGCTCCTGTTTCAGGATTCTGTTCCTAAACAGACAAAAGTGCCTTCTCTAAATGGTTCTGGAAGAGTAGATTTGCAGTGAGACCATTTGGGAATCATGCTGTATCTAAAAAAAAATCACATGCTTTTTCAGGAAGATTGATATTATTCACTGATAACACTGATTGATAGCTATCTCTGTGCCTGCTTAGAGGAAGGATTTCTGAAAAATGCTAGTTTAATTCACTAATAATTTAACTTATCAACAGACTGAACTACAAAGTCTGAGTTATCTGAGTGCAGGACACGATTCGTCTTATTCTCTCTAGAAATTCCTGTATGGGAGGGCAATCCTACTATCCCAGATATTGCAATACAGGAAAGTGTTTATAGAGCAATGTTTCTGAATTTTTAGATGTTCATTTTGGGGAGGTCTGACCTTGTAAACTGTGGGTTAATGGACAAAGTGATGCAATTTAGGGGAGTAAGTAGACTCTTTCCCTAGCACTTAATTCTTCTGAAGTCTCACGCAGCAATTTGTGGTAGTCTTTAAAATTTATTTAACAAACTTTCAAAGAACTCTGCAATAACACAAGATTTATGTCACTCCTTATTTGCCATATGTGGGCTTTAATATCAACCTGAACCTATAGCAACTGTTTTTCCTATTTCTGTTACTTATAAAAGCAATTTAACTGATCATTCATAACAGGTTTTCGAGAACAAGTATCTAAATACCAGATTGCGTTTTGCATTTTTGTGAACTCTGAAAGTAGCCAAATTTCTGCTTTGGGTTTGTAAAGTGGTTGCCTGCTGGCAGAAGGCAGCTTAATCTAATGCCTAAGAAGCTGTGTGGCTCTTGACCTTTGTGCCCAGGTGCCCGTAGCTCCTGGAACTGAAGCGATGGGCACCAGGGCACAAGGACATATGGATGTCTTTAAAGAACAAGCTTTGGTCTCGCAGAGCTGATGTTGGCTTGAAACTAATTGGCCCTGATAGATTCGAGCTGATTCCACCCAGTCAGCATCCCAGAACTGCACACCATGGTATCTTTGGTTTTCTATTAACTGGCAAATTCCAGAATCTAGCCTTCCTGTTACGTCGGTCTAGCTTCCCAATAGACCTCTAGGGAAAAATACAGAAAAAAAACTCTGCCACTTGGCTTTAATGGAACATTTCCACTTGCTTTACTTTGCTTCCAATGACTGTGCAAGTATGTAAACATGTCTCATACCTGTGGTCTGCCAGTGAAACTTGCTGCAAATAGAAAAAAACAAAAGAAAGTTAGAAATTTACATGACTTTGCATCTTAGCAGTTTAAAAACAAAGCCAGTGTCAAAGCCAGGAAATATGTACTAGAGAAGACCAGAAAGGCTCCTATCTTAAAAAAAAATGAACATTTAACTAGAAGTGTGTTGTAATGGTCTATACATAACTTTTTTCACAAATGTCCTTTTCTTGTAACAAATCTATAGGTTTAGGAATATATAGATGATACGAATCATTCGTTTTTCACCACGTGTGGACACATAGATCTATGAGTGCTGTATTATAACACCATCTGCTCAAAATGCTCTGTTCTGGAACTCACTTGGATGCAAGGACAAGAATTCTGCCCAGAGTTGCACACTTGCCTAGTTCTGAGGACCAACCTCATAAACAAGGGAGGTGTTATATTATTATCAAAGAATCTGAGGACCAAAAAAAACCCCATTAAGAGCAGTGTTGACCTTAATATATGCCTAACTGCTTCATAGAGGATATTCGGAATAAGTAGAAATACTGATTTCAAGATTAATTATAACTTGCAACCCACAAAAACAAATACAACAAATAAAAAGACTGGCTTTATTTTACAGTCAAGATGGACTAAAAATAATCTATATAAGGCTCAGATGCCAGTCCTTAACGAAAGCTGCAGCAAAGCTAGGAGAGATCAGTAGTGAAGACATGGTGAAAAAAACAGCTTTTAGTGGTTGGTTGGTTTGTTTGTTTTAAACGATGCATTGAACATGAAGGCTGTTCTAATGATATTTTGCTTGGGCATAATTAAAGAAGAGTAAGAATATTATTTTTTAAGGTTAGGAATACAGTGATGCTCTTAAAACAGATTGCCTAGAGAGTCCATGGAGTCTGCATCACGGGAAGTCTCACAGAACAGGTTAGACAATTGTCTGTCCAGAAAGACAGACCCCTTTCAAACAGCCACAGGAAAAGATGAAGGATTAGATTGTCTGTCATGGTCTTCCCTAGCAAAAGTCATGCTGTTTCATGCACTCTGTTGAGAAGGTCAGACTAATAATCCTCATTCCAGGCTTCTAAAACAGTCTATGAATCTTACATAGTTAAAAAAAAAATATATATATACTCCTAGTGAATCTCCCAAGTAAAAGATATTATAGAATGACTGAAGAAGAGCAAACACAACTAGTACCCACTAATTGGGACATGCTGGTTTGGTTTGATTTCTGCAGCAACACATCAATGGCAAAGGGCAAAATCACATGAAATTTCGAATTGTGACTACTTTTAATCTTAAATGGTCAGAAACGCTTCACAGTAAGAAAGGATGTGGGGCCACGTTTTTCACGTGCAGTCCTCCATCCTGCCTCATTCAGGATATTGTCTTATGGGTATTATTTTTTTTTTTCCATGTTTCCTGGTAGTGGAGAGCAGACCCATTATCAAGCTTGCCCTTACACAGGTATGCAAGGGAGTATTTCTGCAAATTTGATGTAAATTCATTTGGGCCAAATGTCCAGTAGCTGCTATACCGCTTGTACATGCAAGACAGAAATTTGCAAAAACAAGAATTGACACTTGACTTGCATTTTCTACCGATTTGTATACATACACACCCTTGACTTGTGCTGAGTAGCTCCACAAGCTTTTGACTTCAAGAAGAGATGCTCCTTAGAATCAAATCCTTAATTTGCAAAGTGATAGGCCCTGAACTATTGAACTCACTGAAAATCTCAAAGGACAGCTGCAACAAAACCTTTTTTGCTAGATCCTAATTTGCTTTCTCAAAATGTGCAAAGTGTATCTACCGTGATGCAGTTCTTCACAGCCAAGCAATGTATGTACAAGAGATAAGAGGGGTATTTTAACAAGATTCACCGAGTTTACAAAGTAGAATCGAATAGAGTTCAATCTCGATGCTTCCAAAAGGACTGGGCATAAACACCCTCCCCCTCACTTGTGCCTTTTAAAACTGATGAAAGTTTAAGAATATAAAGAATATCACTACTGTTTTTCAAAGGCAAAAGAGCTGAAAGTGAACACATATATGTATGCATCTATTTGAAAAACAAAAATACACGAATAACGAAGTTGCCACTTCACCTCCCCTGCCAAAACCAGCAATCTGTATGAAATATTGCTGGAACCGGAGAGAGAGCTCCTCACTCCTGTAAGTAAGTGCAGTGACGCTCTGGAAGGAACAGGATCAGTGGAAATGTATGTCAGCTGATAGAAGCCATGCACATGAAACTAATTGGTTTTCCCTTTGATCTCTCTTTAATAGACACTGAATAAAACATCAACTTTCAATGCATTTAAGCAGGGAAAGGTGTTATGTGCTGTGTTAACAGTTATTTCCTCTGGTCAAGTAGTTTAACAACTAGTTCAATAATTAGTTCAGGCAGTCAGGATTGGGCTGTGGTCCCTCCTGTTGCCTAAGACCTTTTTTCCAAGTTTTACTAGAGCAACAGCATTCCGAATTTCCGAATCTACATTCAGTGAAGTTCTACATAGGGTTTACATCAGCGTCAAATGGGATTCTAGGTCTCTTTTGCCTTATGTGGACACAAAATGAGAATTCCATATGGGGCTATAGGCTTTTCTTACAGGCAATCACTTCTGTTTAAAACAGGAGAATATTTGTTTATTTCCCTTCACAAATAGTGTATATTGAGCAACTTTAAAGAACAGAATTACGTAGCTTGCATATCTTGACAAGAAATGTCATCAGAGAGATTTTTTTCCTAGTCAATACCACAAGAATGACTTTTTTTTCTTCAAAAGACCAGCTCAAATTCAATATTATTCTCAGAGACTTATTTTGTTACACTTACAGCAGCAAGCTGGAAATGTACTGTTGATTTGCTCCATAACATCTGTTAGATCTGTGCTGGTATCATGAGGTGGAACTAACAAGTCATCTGCAGATATGACAACAAAAGAGAGCAATGAATTTAGTAACAAGAGGTTAAAAAAAAAAAAAAAAAAAAAAAGAGGACAACAACATTCTGAAAGGCATTCTCATCCAACCTTCCAGTTAAATAAGCCTTTATATTTCAAGGGAAACCACTACCTAAAGCCTTTGTAACTTAATGTGCAGGAACTGTCATTGATAATTGCCGGCCTTGGGAGAGGAGGTGAAAGTTACATTATTGATTTGCAGCAGAACTCATTTCTCTTCCATTAAAGTTCAACCATTGCACCCAAGATTTAAACTAGATGAAACTGCCAACAAGGAGCAGCATATAAGAATTTACAGTTAAAATAAATAAAAGGTTTACACGATGAAGGAATTATGCTTGGTAGCTGATCAATTAATATTCTGTTCCATTTTCAGATGATTTGTCACGTAACTTCCAGAGTGAATACACCATTATTCTCAGAAAAAAAAAAAAAGTTTATCTTTTAGATGGTCTTTATTCAATATGCATCAGCAATTTGACTAGTGTTAAAATCCTCCTCATCTTTTTATTTTTTTAAATGCTGCTTAAAATTAAGGCAAGGGAATGGTTAGGGAATACAACTGGCTCTGTTCCTGGCAGTGTTATTAGCATCTCTCATAAATCTACCATTGCCTTAAATCAGACTTGAAGACATTCCACGTTTTTCCAGATAAATTAAAGCAAACCCACATGTCAATGCTGAATGATAACTTTTCAGGATGCAAGGGAATATTTTTCCTGTTTTCCGCAGAAATAAAATATTTTTTTATTCTATAACACGAGGCTTGAAAACAAAACAGGGAGGAAATTGCACTTACGATAATTTGAGAAAAATCTTTTATTTTTTCCCCTAATTTTGAACATTCAATGGTCTGTAGTTATTTCTGCTAATTCCCAGTGGAATGAATGAGTTCTGCTATTGGAGAATTTAAAATAATCTTTCAAGAGAGAAATCCCCTCATGTGCAGAGGCTGAACACTTAAATACTCAGTAACTCCTAAAGATGTGAAGTCTTTCAGGGGTGGGGTCATCAAAATACCAGGATAAGCAGAGGACACAGAAGAATTTTTAAAGCAGCCATCAGGAAACTTCGATTACGTGTTTTGGACATCTGTTCCTGTATCTGACAGACTACTTGGGTGCATGGATGTACTATAGGACAAACAGCTGTTGGCCATTTCAGTCCAATGAAATCTTGCTCCCCCTTCAGTAAGGATGGATTTGCCCAGTAAATTTACTTGCTAAAAATGGATGGGATCAAGGAGTCTATTGACAGAAATCCATAATTCAGAGTCACATGGATTCTTGTGATACCGCAGCCGTTTGCAAGTGTGGGGAAGCAACAGCTTCAGCTGCAGTAAGTCTTGCTCCCAGTAGCATCACAAAGCTTTGTTCCTTTATATTTATAATTCTTTTCATAAAGATGCTAACAAACCTATTCAGTAGTTACCTATAGACCCACGTAGCACATTATATGATCAAAACGCTTACCTGTCTGATGAAACTGCGAGCTTGTGTCTTGCTCGAGCGGGTAGCCGAGGGCAGAGTGCTGAGGCGAAGCACAGGGGGAGGCGCCATTAACCCGGGAGTCTGACTCAGGCTACATTAAAGACAATAATACCCAAATTTAGATAAATTGTATCCACAGAATTTAATTGTGGGCTTTTATGCAGTCATCCTGCTCCTTTCCTTTTGAATGCGCTCTTTCGTGTTTGCTCGCCAAACTATTGAAAGTTGTCTTAGGTCTATACAACCGTTAGGGGGGAAAAAAACCAAACCAACAACCTGTTAAAAGAAAATTTAGACTTAAGTGTAATTCTTATGAGACTCCAGTTGATGAATTATTTTTTTTCCTCTTTTCCTTCTGTCTTGTAAGAAATCCTTGGAGGAAGAGAGTAGTAATACAGTTTTTGAACTCCAGAAGTTATTGTTCTTAAAAAACCAGAAGCACCTGAAGCAGAATTTATACTATAGTATACTATAGTATATATACTATACTAACTGAAGCAGTTACAGAATCTTACATGAAATGGTTGCCCCTGTCATTTACCTTTTTAATTTCAAATCATCAAATTACTTCCAAACAGCTTAAAGAGCAGATTATTTGAGTAAATCTGTCAAAAGCAGATTTATAAAAATATAATTACTTTTAAGATCTTTTTGAAACTGAGACTGAACAAGTACCTAGAACATCTATAAGACTTGATGCAATGAAGTAATATACAGAATGGCAGTTAATTTATGCACAAGTTTTCTCCTTTGCAGCTCACAGCCTTAAGTGCAACATTCAATTTTTTGCTGCAACTTCTATTTTAAAAAAACAATCTTCAACAAAACTGAAGATTGCTGAACAATGAAAGATACTTTTTCTTCCATACACAGTGGCGAGAAATAGAAGGAAATGTCTCCTTGAGCACTCAGCAAATCTTTTTTCCTCCTCCAAATCTCATCTCTTTCAGCATGCCAATAGCAACTTCCAGATTTGACTAAAAGAATAAATCATGAAATAATGCTCTGCATATAGAAGACAAACAGAAACTGAAATGTTTTCAAGCCAGCCAAGGATTTTACCATCAAGACACTCCTACGAACAGTGAATGTTTATCAAGTAGTTAAGCAATTTGCTATTCAGTATCAGGCTTCAACCCAGCTATGGGATCTAGGTAAAATGAGCGTGGTGATTTTAAATAAGCCAAGCCTGGAATAACTAACTCCAGGTAATTCTGTATAGCCAGGAACCTCTGTTCAAGAAGAGGTTAGAGCTGTAATGGTAAAGAGATGAAGCAAATTCTCCAAGGGTTACGAGTTACTTCAGTACAGAACAACAAGGCCACCTCCAGCGGTGGAGTGGCTGCTTGCCCACTCCACAGACAGACAGACAGAGAGAATTTGCATAATCCAAAATGCAAACTTGCACCCGGACTGGATCTCTGTCCCTCTTCAAGCAGTAACTGTGGACAAATGGTGCAGAGATGGCTGAGGGTGACTGAGGAAAGAAGATCGGTGCCAGACATGATACACAACTGCAGTGCAGCAACACATAAGCTAGATCAAGGATAGTCAGGCATTGTAAAGTCAAGATTAATTACGATAGAAAGGAGATGCCTACAAACTTAAATGATGAGTTAGTAGTGAAGGTTATTTAGTATCGCTTAGGAGTGCTACTGCAAGTGACAAAAAAACCCTGCAGAACACGGGGACTCTAACAGTGGATAAACTGAAAGCAAACAGAATACTTTACACTGATGTAACATATATTGCTGCAGTGGTCGGAATGAAATACTGCAGTTGGATTTAAAGAAAAACAACAAACCAACATAAAAACAAACCCCCCCAAAACACATCCCCTTCTAATCAGAGGACAATTGCAGATGACTTCATTTTCATTTAAATACACAAATAAATGTTACACTACATGGTTCCAGTGACCGCAATAACAAGAAAAGCCAAAGCAACCCAAACCCTCTTCTTCCAAAATCAGGACAAATCAGTTAAGCAAATGCAAAGTGTGATTTGGAGCAGAAAGGGAAGAGTTCTAGTAATGGTATAAATGCTTTAATATAATAATCAGATACTGAAAAATCTTAAATGCAAAATAGTTGAGGATATAGCTTCATGTATTTACATGATTTAACAGTTTTACTGGGAGAGAACCTGAGAAAAAACTGTAGAAAATCATGTTCTACTTGACCCCGGTTGCGTAACATCTACAAAATCTGATCATTTCCATCATCAACCCCCTTCAGGCATCATGAAGTTAATGCCTTCTGATTTGTAACAACCCAGCAGACGACTCTTAAGCCAGAAACCATAAGAAAATAGCCTAGATGTTACTATATGCCGCCTTCTTCTTCCGGAATAAATAAAAGCAGAGAGACCAAGCATGACTGTATAGGGATGAGGAGGAAGTTTCCAATTCCAGTTTCTGCAAGCTTTCAAACTTATTTTTATGTAAAATCAAATAATGATAGAAAGGGACAGACGGGTTCTTCTCCAGAAAACTCTGAACTTGAGGTTTCTTTCTTTACTACCTCAGTTTTTAATGCATTTCTAGGAGAGGTATTTATTTTAACCAATTTTGATCTACAGTGCCTTATTTCACTGTGCCTCTGGCTGGTGTCTTTCCCAAAGAATGGCCTGACGTGTTCTGTGGCTTAATGGATAGATAAAACACCTGTTCTGTCCGTGGCTTCTGTTGCTTTTGGTAAAAAAAAACCAAAACAAAATGCCCCCCGCCCCCCCAACCTCTGAATCACAGAGAACCTCAAAAAGGCCAATTCCCTTTCCACATCTATTACAGATGTTTCTTCTTGTTCCAGACTTATTCTCCCAGCCACAAAAGAAAGAAAGTCTCTTCTTCTCTTTTGATAAATCTCCTCTGCTTTCAGTTGAAGAGGGAGCTGCAGTCCCTATTTACTCTGTCTTAGAGTGAATCCTATAGCCATTGACAGATGATTTTAGCTCCCATTAACTTCAATATCAAATTCAATATGAAACCTCTATTCAGTAGCTCAGACAAGCAGAGAAAAATCCAAACAGGCTTTAAATGCCCTTCATAATAGGTCTTACTTCTACTTTGCACATGCAGTATCTAAAAGGACTGAAAAAAGAAAAGTGAAAACGGGTTCTTTTTTCTTTACTTGATTAACATGCTGGTATCAAACTTGTCACAGGCCAGTTCTGTTTCACCTTCTTCTTTGGCACTATAATCAATCAGGCAGACAAAAATGACAACATCGTGTGACAGCCACCAATCCTTTGGGCTTGCTAAAATAAAAATAGTATGGTAACCTCAGAACTGTGACCTGAAGTAGGCAAATGTGTGGTGAGGACACATGCATATTTCTGGTAAAAGCGATCCCGACAGAATGTCTTAGAATGCTCTCATCTGGATTAAACAGTTAGTACAGGAAAGTTTTGAAGTTTTGTTAATTCTCTACCCAAATATCTGCACGTAGATAGACTCATTCCATATCTTTTAAAGAAAAATCCCAGTATTTTAGATTCACTGGCAAGTTATTAACCCAAACAACAGTCAAGAGGCTGAGTGGAGAAGAGAAATGGAGAGACTTGACAGGAGAGAGAAACAGAGATGGCATGAAATGCCAGCCACAGCAAAGAAATTGCTGTAAAACAGTTGTGTCCTTTAATACCAGTAATTATTATTACTGGTATTACAGAGTTGTTATGTGTTTTGACATTGGGACTTACGAGACTCTTCCACCCAAATCATCCATCTCATTAATGAGAAAAGGTATACCTTATAGACACTAAAAATAATTGTGACAGCCAATAAAAGCAAAATAAACAAATAAATATACTCAGATCTTCAGCTGGCTTCTGATAAAGTCCTTTCTCAAGCAGTGAAAAAGGTAAAGAATTTCATAGACTGACAGAGAAACAAACATGCTGAAGAGTGGTCATTTTTTCAGAAAGTTAAGGGGGCATTACTGGGATTCAGTGCTGCTTCATGATTGTATTAATGTCAAAATAAAGAAGTTCCAAAGCATGTATACTAAAAACGTGAATTATTTACAATTTCCAAATCCCCTTCAGGGGAGTAGCTTCAGCATCCCTGGGGACAGCCCACAAAAAATCTGCTTAGTGGCAGGTCAAAAAAAGCCTCCTAAATAACGTAAGGATGCATATAGAAAGGCACATCGAAAAGTCACAGGTATATTATAAAAGCAATAATGCAGACCTCATAGAATTGACCTTTTACCAGGCCCTCTACTAGAAGGCAGAGGAGAAACAGGAACCGCTTTGGGAACAGCACTTGGAACTATCAGCAGCACAGCACGACTCCCCCAGAGGGGATTTTGGACAGGGAGCAAAAGAGCAACAGTATATAGTTAATAAGGTGTAAATGATCCGACATATTGAAAAAAGTCAACTCTTCTACCCTACTCTATCAGAAAGCACAAGTTGCAGAATGCCCACAAAAATCCAAAGGCGGAGCTGAAAAGAAGAACCCACTGCCCCTCCCCCCACCCACTTTATCACAACACACGTGTATTACCCTAAAGGTCTTACTAAGAATGTTATAAGGATACTGAAAAGATAACAACATTGTAAGATTATCCACAGCTACATTAGAAAAAAAGAAAGTTTTAAAGGCTGAACATGTTCCTGCTTTAAGCACTAAGCTGAAAGTGACTGTGGGTTTGGCAGAACTTCTGTGTTTCTATTCTACGGCTGTTTCTTTGCAGATTTTAAACCCTCCTCTGAAACACCTAGTATTGGCCACAGTTCTCAAGATACTTAACGTCATGAATGATTGTGAACAGTTGCATCAGTTGTTATCTTCCCTGTTAAATATTTAAGCTACTCAAATACTGATTAAAGATGCTGGAATAACAACAACAAAAATACTCTGCTAGAGGGGTAGGGAAGCCATTGGAACAGATGCATCTTATTGCTATTCAGCCAAAACCGCCTAGAAGAATGACAAAGCCAGTGAAACAAACAAAAAATAATCTTTATCACTGTCATGAGAGTATCATCTACAGCAGGAACTTATGTAATTTTGATACCTGGTTTCTGTGGTCTGTTTCCTGGCTTAGTTAAATCCTTTACTACATATGGCCAGTCACCTGGCTCAGGGAAGGCAGAAATCATTTGCCTCAGTGGACTCTGACCCAAATGTACCAGTTGGGAGGAAACATTTATACAAATTTCTCTTAATCATTCAAGCTTCCACACATGATACAGTACAAACTAACATCTCTAACAACACCTTCTAGGTGTTGCTGCTGCTGTTTTTATAATCTAGATCTGCATATGCTGACTTCAGAAGCAATCAGCAGTTTTTCCCCAACAAAGAAACCCTACAAGCTCTTAGCTACCAACATTTGCTAAAAGGCTCTTGCCTTCAGCGTTACTTGTGCACAGAACATTTTGCTGTAGCTTATTGGCCTAAATATGCTACTCAAGAGGAACTGGACTTTCACTGGAATAAATTGTTCCTTTGCAATTTACATGTATCTTTGGCAATCTGTCTTTGGCATGCTAAGAAAGGCTTCAGTGACTAACCGTGACAACAAATAAATGAATTATTTAAGGAAAGATTGGAAAACTGAAGTCAAATACAGGGCATGACTGGCACCACTACCTGGAATAGCGTATATATGTTATTCCCTCTGCTTTTTAATTCATGAAAAACTGTTGCACTTGTCTGTGGTATTCTCAATGTTTCACAAGTTACCGTGATCACTCGAGCACTTGTAATAATCTTGTGCTCATTTGACTTTATTTGACTTTCACCGTGACTTATACTAGAGGGTAGGGAAAAACGTCTTCCTGGAAATGACTGAGTGCAACAGACCAAACTAGGACGGTGAAAATATCTGCAGTAAAATTCCAACACGTTTGTTCCACCAAGAAATCCATCATGCAGAAACAATACCGGGGAAAGACATCAGTGTGCATCTACCTGCTCAAGTAGCTGCCGTAGCCGGTGAAGCTGAGACTCCAATTGTTTATTGTGATCTTCCAATATTTGCATCCTTGCTTCCAGGCGACCTTTATGTTGCCTCAGGAGTTTAGCTTCAGCAATGAGCTCAGCATCTTCAGAAGCATGCTGAGGTGACACGACGGAGTCAGGAGGTGATGCGAGAGGGTTTATTCCTCTCCGAAGATGTTGCTCCTTTAGTTGCTCATATTCTATTTGCAGATTCCTGGTATATTGAAAACAGGAGGGTAATGATGACTTAAGCAAATTAAAATAAAAAAAGTGCTTAGATCAAACGATGTTATTATCACCTCCAACTATAGAACACAAGTAGCTCATACAAAGACAATGCCTTGACTTGTGGTTTATGGGAAAGAAAACATAAAACATAAAGCAATAAGATAGAGGTGAAACTGAGGTATTTTATCACAGACTCGCCCTCTTCTACCTAACAGGGTCAGGCTGCGCATGAAACATGCCTCGATCTACCTCTTCTCATCTCCAACAACTATACATAGTGCATGGCCCAAACAACAATGAGGTGACATTTTGGACACCAGATAGGACGATTATGAGACCTTTGCTCTTCCTCGAGGTCAGCAATGATGCGCTCCAACTCTCCTCGCTCTTCCTTTTCCACTGACTTGAGTATCTGAGCAGGACTCTGCGGCTGACTCACAGGCGACTCTCCTCCCAGCGTCTGGCAGTACTGCTGGATAAGGGCGTGCTCATCCTCCCTACAGCAATAAAACAACACAGATAAAGACAGAGCCGTCAGTAAAACATCTGAGCTCACGTAAACTACGTGAGCAAACATCTTTGTCAAGCCAAAGGGTTTTGTTTGTTTATTTATGAAAAAGGACTAAGAGAGCAGAAAATAAGCCTGCAAGAATCTATTATATAACTGTCAGATACGTGTCTCAGCAAATGGTATTAAAAATTTTATCAGTTGTTTCTAAAAAATATACTGCAAAAAACCCCATATAAACATACAATGCACAAGAAAAGGAAAACTGATCTGTAGTAGTGTAAAAGACCGGTTTACTTTAATGTATGCATAAAGAACAAGTGCTGCTGGTGGTTTCAAAAGACATAGTGAAAACAAGAACCTGAGATAATATAAACCAAAAATGACTGATTTGAAACACCTTAAAAATAAATAAGACCAAAAAAGCTATCAGATAGTTCCTTTTTTTTATCATAAATAGGTGGCATTTTTAATATTCTTTAGAAGATAATTTTGGTGCGCTCCATTTACCCGATAAAATTAGAGAGAAAAAATCCCCACAGAATTCTTCAAAAAGTCCGAGAGTAATGACTCATCAAGTATCTAGCTAACACTGTGCACTGCACAAACGGACTGACAATGCTGCAAAAATAACGCTATAGGTTTTGAATTAGCATTATTATTTCCAGGGTTTTAGTCCCATTTTAATGTACACATGCGATACCTTGAAACTCAAGGGTAGCAGATCTCCTCCTCCTCAAGCAGATTCAGGGACAGAAATAAACTCTAACACTGTCCTCTTCCTGACTCACATAGAAAATACCTTTTGGTAAGGAGATGCTGAAGTCCTGACACTTTCAATTATGTTATAATGTCCAAATGAGTTCCCTTTTTTATTAGGTGTGCCTTTCCTCCCCAGTTTCTGGCTTTTCTCCGTAAGGAGTCAGATGAACAGAAAGTGAAGGATACCATGTCCTAAAAGCAGTTTGCTTGCTTACTCAAGAAGGATAAATCAGCAGCAGAAAAACATATACTATTCGTGTTTTTAAGAGAGAAATTGCTGCAGCAGTATGAATGCTGAAGAAAACCCTCCTTAAAGTCTCTTCTTTGCTTGACTACAACCAGAGACTGCATAGAATCATAGAATTGTTCTGGGTGGAAGAGACCTTTGAGATCATCAAGTCCAACCGTTAACATAGCACTGCCAAGTTACTGTGTGCCTTACAGTACTGTCCCTACAAACTTTATCCTCAACATCTTCTACAGTTAAAGCATCGTCAACAAGAGAAAAAACACATGAGCACTATACATACGCATATTCAGATAACATTTAGAAAGGAGACTTCTTCATATTAAAAATATTTCTTGTGTTGCCCTTTTCCCTACAACTGTTGGAAAGAGGGATCTATGAATTCTGCTATTAATCGATTGTGGTCTGACATAAGGAAATGCATCCTCAAGGACTGCCTTTGAAAGCACATACAAAGAATAGGAAGTTCATGATACGCAAAGTATTCATTTTCCAAGTAAAAGTGTAATGGAGCTTTTCAAGAGGCTTTTTAAAATTTCCTGCCAGTCAATTTAACATCTTCCATCACAAAAGATCCAAGTGTACAGTCTAATTTGAATGAATAGTAAACCCAGTTATTTAGAAATGTATACCCTGGAAGAAACGGCCGTTATTTCTGTGGTGACAAATAATCTATAAACAAACACATGTACAAGTAAAACACACCAGGAGTTTTACAGGCCATGCACATGGATTGGGGTTTTTCTCAGAAATAAATTCAAGCTCTTGGGGTAAAGGGAGCAAATGTGTGTGACAGGAACAAATGAGAGCTGCAAACGTACTGTTTGTGTAATGGAAGACCCTATTTTATCCTGCTGAACCAAGATTTTTTGGTAGCTCCATACATCAATACCCATTTAAAAGCATCACCAGTATTAGGAGCAAGGCAAAATAACCACAGATTTAATAAAAACTGATTTCTGGTGTCTCTCTGTCAGAAAAGCACTTCTATCATGCACCAAAGTGATTTGGTTCTTTGTAGTACTCCTTAAGACACCCTTTTTACTGAAGACTAATCCCGTGGTAGAAGAACACGGAACTATTTCTTCTCAAGGATAACTATTCCCTATCTATCCAAAGCTATCCTGTGCCCTTCCACTATCTGACTCGTCAATGAGATTTGAAAATCCAGACCATTACAATCAAACAAATGCGCAAGTAACACTATATGTAAAAAAGCCCAAATGAAACAACGACAACAAAAAAATTTTAGCCTGTGACAGTTCTATCCACTTTAAAAGTTCATGACATTCTATTCCACATAAGTTCATTTATGATATAAAGGTTAAAAACGGTCAGGTATGAAGACATCCTTCCACAGAGCTCTCGTTGCGTATCACTTTCCTTCATCTTATCCCTTGTGATTAACTACTGGTTTGCAAAAAGTTTACAATTGAAAAAGGAACCTAATTAGTGAGTTCTGCTTTTAAAAAAGAGTCAAAAGTTTAACGGAATTAATATACATTCACTCATTTCTAATCTGTCTTGGCAGTACTCAGTACTATATTCATGAGAAGAAATGACAATATTGATCTTCCCATGCAAACGAATAAATGTAATGAATTTTTCACTCAATACAGCTATATAATTAAAAATATAATTGGAGTTGCGTGTGAATTTAAGTCCCTCAAAAATAAAGGGGTTACCTGACAGTGTTGCCTGAAAAAGAAACAGAACAGTGCTCTTCCCCCCCACCTCCCCCCCCTTACCTATAGAAAAAAAGCCTCTAACTGGTTTATCTTCTCCACGGCTTGAGTGATCTCAGGGAAACCCACCATAACTTCTTTTCTTATTTTGTATTTGTCTAGGTAAAACTAAAGCAAATGCTAGTGCAGTTAATGAAGTTTGGATCAGGTCTTATTGCAATAACAAAAACCTTGTGGTACTTCTCCACCCTTTAACCATCTTGATTAAAAAAAACCCAAAAGACAAACCCACCCCTAATAACAAAATTTTTGGTAAAGTGATGTAACACCTTTTGGGCCTTCCAAGTCTGCTTCTACAGCCCTGGAAAACGTGCAGAATTCCCCCACTGTGACCGAAACGGCTGCACTAAGCCAGGAAGTGCTGGGGATTCAAAGTCACATCTTCAGGGGACACAGAAACAGAGCGTTAAAGCAGACTAGAGAGAGAACACAGCTTCATCATCCAGGTTTCAAAACCCTGTTTAGATATTAATTGAAATGATACAATGGGACTACACATACAGCCTTCTTTTCTGCAAGGGCGTTGATGTTGTCAGGAAAGATTCACGTGATCAAGTAGTTTAGTCTGGTTATTTTAATTAGCCATCAAAAAGCTGCTGTCTACATTTTAAGATGATGAATTATTTTATGAACAACCATGCAGGTCACCTGAAATGGATTCTTTTTTTAAATAGGGCTCTGTAAAGCTGGATTTATTATACTTATTTGACTTTGCTAAATCTGAAAACTCTGTCAAGATTTTACATTAGGTGTAACCTCATTTTTTAATGAAACTTAGAAACCAATGAAAGAAAGATCTTACCCAGTAAACGCTTAGATACTTTTGTCTGTATTGTGGTCCAGTAAGTGAGAATCGACACAGCTAAATACAAATGGTTCAATAAGGATTCCAGATCATTTTATAGTTTGGACTCCCAGTTATTCCGTCCAGAGGAAATTTCATTTCCCTCCTCTCTCGCTGGTTCAGAGTCTGCACAGGACAGACTGTGAATATTGACCGATCTGTTTTCAGGGATCACACCTTGTAGCTGACAGCAGGCTTTTTCACATGCTGGAGGAAGTGCCTGATAAAAGATGTCTTCTGAAGGAAAAGTCTAGTTTTACCATGTGTTCTACCTCTGGTCTGTCTTGCAAAATTTGTGGTTCAAAAAACCTGAACCTTGAATCTGCACCAGCAAACCTCATGACTGTAAGAAAGACAGATTCATTAGGGGGTCCCAGGGCAGGGCTTCACAATCCCCTACAACGTAAGGGAGTGACACGCGCTCTGCGGCACTCAAACACTTTAATTTTGAGAATCTGGGACTCTCTTCTGCAGAATTGTTTGGGGATGGCAATCAGCAACCAAAATAAAAGCACAACATCAAAATAAATTTGTCATCCTTTCTTGGTGGTTATTCTCCTGAAGACCCTGCGTGCTTTGAGAAAAAGCTAGAAGTACACAAAGTCCTTCACAGCAGAGACTGCAGTTCCTTTTCAGCGTTTCACCATAGTAGAAAGCAGTAAAAATGACATCCCAGGAGGTCAAGCTTGAAAGAAGTACGTCTCAAAGGAAACGAGCATCCAGACGAGGAAGGCCCGGGAAAATGGCCTTTGAAATATCCTATTCTCCTTGTGGATATATATTTTCAAGAGGTCTATTCCAAAACATGCATTATGCATGGATAAAGCAAGAGGCAAATAATGTCTCATATAACTGCCCTTGCATCAAGACTATGCTGTGGAAAGAAAAATTCAGATTTCCTGACAGTCACTTTTCATCAGTATATTATTTTATCTGATTAAGAAAACTGATTGTTAAATTACATTTCAGATAGTATGATGTGGGTATTTGTGATCCTTCTTTCATTTTTCCTGTGGCTCTTATACTAAGCACCGTGCATTCTAGTTCAAATAGATTTTACCTTGACCTACTGATGCTATGAGAAATATTGGAATAAGGTTAAGAAGGTCCTGCAAAATGCTTTAACTTACTTGTTCTTTTCCTAATTTTATCATCATGTGGAAGTAATTTCTCATATGACAACATGCCTTTTAACCACTTACATCATGTCAAAGTATTCAGGTACTACAGGCTGGGGCTCCAGTTTGTCTTTGAGTGGCAGTGCCAGCTATAAGTTCCACTGGCCTTCACTGCTTCTTCCTACTCCTGCACCTGAGTGGACGGCCCCTAACAAATAAAATTTCATATCTGTTACAACTCTGCCTACAGTTGAGTGTGAAATGGCATCAGTGGTGCTGCAGATGTGAAGATGACTGGTAGTGAAGGCATTACCCAGAAAACAGCTGTTTAACATTTATGCAGAAATTATTTATACTATGTCCAGTACACTTAAATTCAGTATGGGCTAGATGGGATAGTTTGTACATTACAGGAATCAGAAGGTTACATTCTTGTCCTATTTTCCCAACAAAGTTTTTTGTCTTTTCGTTCTGTCACACCATGATCTGTCACATTGTGAGGCACAGCTTTCTGTTAGGGACACTATTTATCATTCTTTGTGGCAGAGTCTTCATTTTTTACTTATGCTCATCTTCACTTGTGAAGAGGCCAGTCTGCTTTTAAGATATAGATGTTTTTGCATGAATTAAAGCCAAAGAAAATCAATCACAACAGTTTAGCCTAAACATTTAGAACTCCCTAATGTATGGAGAAGATGATATGAAGGAAAAACACTTTTATTCAACGTATTTATATCAGAAAACTCATGCATGAGAGCATTAGAATGTTTGCTAAGAAGCTGGACATCCTACAGTAAACACTATGACTTTTTTTTTAGCTATCTACGAATATTTTTCCAATTGATGAAAATGTGTTTTTTAATAGAATTCACATACCCTTAGCGGAGCGGAGGGTTAGAAAAGCTTAGTTATGGAGATAGAAGAATTCATAATTACGTTCAAGACAACAGGCTTATTAAAACCCAAGAAATTTCTTTGAAGAATGTTTTCTTAACCCAGTGGCATATTACAGAACGTTCCTGCAAAAAAACTCATGGCGTTTAACTCACGGTAGAAGTTCTCTCATTGTCATTCAAATGTAGAACACTTCTTACACATACTCTTTTGAGCATAAAGAGTGTTAAACCGATTGTTGATGAACTTGTTAAGCCAAGAAGACCAAAGCAGTAACTTTCCAATATTAAATGCAACTATGCCTCTCTTATAGGTTCACAGTAAACTGAAGGACTCTTGAGGACCGATGAAAATAAGATCACAGAACAGAACTCCAATTATGAGAAGCAGATAATTTGAATTCCAAACCAGAGATCATCTCCTAAAGGTTCAAAAGTATACCATAAGAAAATGAGATTTTGCTCAGACAGGTTTACAGCAGGGGCATCTGAGCTGAAAAAATGCGCATCTAAATTTCAAATTGCTCCTTCAAATTCAGTCTATAAAGAATGATTACATCGTGCTCATTTCTAAGTCAAACTGCATTTACCATTAAGAACAGAGCTGAACTATAATCCTAAACTCCCAGTGTTCCACCTGTAGGCGACTTATGAACCAAACTGGGATCCTAACTTCTTAGCTGTTAGAAACCTGCCATAGTTTAACTCCAAACTTTAAGCCACAATTTTGTGAGTGCTTTGGCATGTACCTTAATGAAAGCAAGCATTATTATCTGCAAATGAAAGAGAAGATGCCATTAGGTACAAAAGTTACTTTCTTGTCCTCCCTGGCCTCTAAATCTGTGCATATTTTGCTTGCGTAGCAGTCCCCTTTTGACAACAGGACTAAAATTCAAAAGTCCCTCTCACATGTTGGTACAGAAGTTCACAGTGTTCGTTCTTTTTCTTAAAATAAAGGTGATTTTTATAGGCGAACAGGGAAATTACATTAAAATCAGAAGCCAATTTGCCAGTAGAAACGAAGTGTTTACATGCCCTTTTACCATTGGGATGGAGGGTTGTTTGGTCTTTGTATATAAGTAGACTCATTAATTGAAAAATGAACAACTCTACCAAGTGTGTGAGCATTTAGCTGTTTTCAAGTTTTCAGCTTTCCCTGCCAAGTGGCAGTATGTTTGGTTTGTTGTCTTTTTCTTTTAAGGGAACTCAAAAGGAAATAGTTCGGCTGTGCTTCTGTCACTGGTGAGCTGAACAATGACAGGAACACGTGAAAACAGTTACATACGAAAACAGCTTTATTAGTTATGTAAAGTAGAGTTAATTTAGCAGGAAACAGGAAGCATTTTAAGGTGATCACAAATGCTTCTCTGAAGCAAAATATTTTAAATCTCAAATTTTTAGTATGTTCATAGGTAGAATAATTTCATGATTAGATTTTAAAACAGTAAATTAAAGTTATTGAGAACAGCAGCATTTCCCGACTAAAGCTGAGTAAGAACAACTTCTGTTTCCTCTGTAAAAAAGCTGATGACATCCATTAATAACTTAAAAGAAGTGGAGTCCTACTACACTAATTTAATGAATAGAACTGATGATACAGTGAGGTTAAAACATTCATGTATTTTTACATTGAGAAAAATCATATTTAATTCATCAGTAATTTAAGGGGTTCTATGCTTTCCGGGTTCAGCAATGCATTTTAATGAAAGCTTTCACAATAGAAGTGACACATAATTTGAAAAGGAAAATGGCATTGATAAAATTAACGTGGGGCTGTGTTCATACCCCCAAGTACAAACAGATGGATCGGCTGCCACCAAACTGAAATCTAAGCAAGAAGTAGCAACACTGTTCTTGCTCTGCAGAACTTTCAATATCGATGATTTAGATTTTTTTTTTTTTCAATGAGAAAATTGTCCTGGGAGTTAGCAAAAGCTATCAACCCACTCCATTGTCAACTTCGACATAGAAGGATTTCTTTTCTAATCTGATAAAAGCAGAAAAGAACTAACAGACTAGAACCTACAGAGCTGTGACTTTCTTCCAGTCGTATGAAATATCCTCACTTTTAAAGCAGAATAGCTGACAAATGTAGAGTTCCCTTACATCATCAAATGAACATCACCAGTTTCTACAACTGGTGCTTGGAATAAAGGAATTTATGCAGGCATCCTTAATGTCATACTTTAGCCACTTTACCTGGGACTAAATTCTGCGTTACGACTTATGAGGATTATACCACGCAGCTAAAACCGAAGTTCCTGGCAGCCTTAATGAGTATGAGTTACTTACACGCTTCCTGTGGTGGAGCTACTGTCCGTGAGGAAGGAGCCATTGGTCCTTTCCATCTGTGCGAGCCTGAAAGGCAGGGAAAGACCATGACTGTCAGAGAACGTGCTGCACAACTTAAACAGAGGCAACTGTGAAGATCAATTCTACTTAGAAACAGCTCAGATATGGCAATCTTGGTACACATAAATAGGAATAAACTCCTAGATTTTGTGACAGAAACCTATAGTCCAGAGGACTTTTATGAGAAACGTGTGCTGTGATTAACTAATTCTACTTGCCAAGCAACAAAGAACAAGTATATTTTCTATCTCTAGTATAATTATCATTCGCACCACCACAACTCTCTTGGTAAAATTAGTTAAAGAGATGTTTTCACAGATGGTTTTCTTTTTGAATTTTATAAAGCTGGACTAACAAAAGAGGATGAATACTTTTTAAATATAGCACATGCAACACATGAAATTATGCTTGGCAAATAACATCACACTGTGGACAGACAAGTCCTGGAAAACAACACAAAAACCAGTGTAATTACAGGGAGTCATGGCCTGTGGTTCTCATTTGGAAGGAATTAATCTAAAAGGACTGGATCATTATACTTTACATGTAAGGCCATACTGCTCTAAAATCACAGCAGAAATTTTCTGTCTATTCAATTTTCTAGGAAAGATATCTTAAGACACATATGCAAAAATCTAGGAACGCTCAATGCTGTGCACATACACCGAAGTGCACCAAATACAGATATTTCCTTTACTCTTAAAGTATCTTAATTTCATATATATTTTTGCAAGTGTGTTATGCATAATTACGGACATCTTTAAACTTCTTGTTAAAAGGAGTGGGCAAGGCCCTAAAGAAATTGGAGCTCTGATGTCTTCTTTTAGCATGGAGCAAGCTTGCCCATCTGTACGTTTGTTAATAATCCTCAGGGTTGAAGAAGGATAAACAAAAGCACACACAGGATGAAGTTGTCTGTGATTGCCTCGTCCCACCATGGCTGGGCTGGGACGTTGTGCTCCAACGCCTCCCCTGAAGGGAGGGACAAGCTCCTGAGTGACTAGAGACATTCAGATCATCTCCGCTCCGGGGCATCTAAACAGACCTAGCTCATGGTGAGTAGCGGGATACAAACTGAAAGCTGAGAAAGGGAATCAGAAGCAACTCAGAAGTGACACAGCACATCAGAATGGGGAGACGGTACTTGATTGCAGGTAGGGGACTTTGTTAAGAGAAAACTGAGAGTTGAACGTTTTTCAATCAGTGACAATAAAGGTTTTAAGCCCTAATATACTGGTTTTGCTGGGCACAGTCTTATTAAGGAAGCCCTGGTAATATTTATTGAAAGAAGCTTAACTGAAAAGATCAAGACAACAAAAAATATTTACTAGTTTGTATGGGAAATATGCATAACAACAGATCCAACCAGAAAGCACATAATAATAAAAATTGTATGAAAGATACAGATGGAGTAATGTCTTAATTTTTAGATTTTATTACTAGAGGGAAAAATCATCTTGAATAGCTTTAGATAGTTGACTTATACAGTAATTAGTATTTTTTAAGTTTGAGGTTTTGTTAACCAACTTCTGCGCAGAGCAGGTACTGGTTTAGCTTTGTATCCTGCAAGAGACACACGGTCCACCTTCGTCCACCTTCAGCAAGTCTAATCCAGAGCAGAGCTGGTGAGAGCCGAGGGGGAGCAGAGGGAAAACAGGTATCGCACCTGCCATCTCCCTTGATCCTTAATGCGGGTCCAGAGTTTGTGATTCGTCTGGGCACAGAAAGCCACAGCATTCTGGCACCACAGGCTGAAGAAAGGACATAGGGAGACAGAAAATTCTCACATCTTTCTAGAGAAGTCTAGGTTTTTTGCTCTCTTGTCTAGTTTGTAGTCCCATCCATGGGTTTTAACTGATTACAGCACGGCCTAAGTTATAGATTCAAAGAAATGCTGGGTGATTTAAATGATTTACATGTTTGACAATGTACTATGCTGCTTATGAAGGATGAAAATACTGATTGTTGCGAAAGAAAGAAAAAAAAAAGGAAAAGAAAGAAAAATGTGGAGGCTGATAGTAGGTAGCCCTTCAGGGTTAGTTTCCGCCCCATTTTTCCCCTGCTGCTGCAAAGATCATCTGTTGGGTATCCTGGGTATTTAACAAACTGTTCTGTAGCTTTCTCCTGGTGCCCGTAAGTAAGAATTCAGTTATCTTAAACATGAGCTCTGAATTTTTATTCAAAAAGCTGAAAAAGTTACCATTGTTTATTAATTGTGGAGATCAGATACAACAATAAAAACACCAAAAGCAAAATTAAGCCAGTTCCCATAGTAGTATGAATCGATTTCTTTGTTGCCTAAAAGTTTGGCGTTGTTACTTGTTTTTGAGAGGGTGCCTCTGGTTAGCGCTTAACCATCACCAGCTCTGAATGTACAGAAAAGAGTTCAACAAAACACAGATGCACTTAGATGGACTTGGCAGAATAAACATTTTCTCATTAAAGGACTAGGGTGACCCCATAAAAGACAGAACATGAAACATTTGGAATTATTCTACGCTCTGCTAAAAGTCAATGGTAATGGATAGTGTCAACCTATTACAGAAGAAAATGAAAACCTGTGTCTAAAACCCTACAAGGAAAAATTATATACCAAACAAGTTCAGTTTATTTCCAAAGGCTAAAAATGAAGAAAGAAAAGGAAAGCAGCACATTTTAGAAATAATTCATAGTAATTCTGCAACAGTTTCTATTCTGTATGACAGACAGCAGATTTAATGCCTCTACTTTACATTTAATACGACTGTATTCAGAAGCTGATGATTTAAAAACATTTGACTTACTTCTGAGTACAGAGAATCTTTTTAATAAATAATGTCCAGCCAGTAGAGTATATTAAAATCTGCAGGAATCAATCACAAAATGCAGTGTACCAGTGAGAAACTGTGCATCTCTTACCTAGTAGCATACTGCTCTATCCTGGAGTGTGTGTCATCATGAAACAGCTGTGGAGACTGGGAAGGACTAGTTTAAAAAAAAAATAAAATAAAAAAAAGAATGGTGTCTAAAGCAATTCATGATACAGACAACATTATTTTTAAAGTAAGTTAGACCGATGACAAATAAATTCACAATATTGCTGAGGGGGTTATTGCTTTGGGTCAGCCATGCCCTAGAGCTCATGCACATCAGATTAGCAGCAACTGAGCCAAAGGAAAAGAACCAGTACACTAAGCTTTCCAGACAAAGGGGTTCTGCATACTCACTCATATTGCTCTGGCCACATACTGATGAGAGTGATAGGACTGTAAGGAAGACAAAAAACAAACAAGAAAAAAAGAGAGAAAGAAAGAAAGAAAGAAAAACTATGAAACAAAAACTTCAGTGCCATTTAAGCAAGAGAAAGCTGGAGAAAGACAAAATATTTTAACCAGCAACCCACCCAGATTATTTGAATCGGCAACAATTGATGTAGTAAAGAGACAGCAAGAGATACTGCTGTGTATCATGGAGAGACATGAGACTGACTTACATACTTCATTTTGTTAAATAAAAATCGATTTAAAAAAAAATACCAAATCAGTGTTATTGATTGAACTGCAGTTCGCAAACCATAATCAGTTCATTTAAATTCTGCTCAAGTACTGGAGCTTTCCTTTTAAACTAATTAGAACTATATTTACAAAAAAAACCACTGGGGGTAGAAAACACCACTAATGAAAAAACCCACCATAAGTCAAAGTTATCAATGCTTATTTTCCTACTGCATAAAAATAATCAGAGGTAAATACATATTGTATTACACTCTGACACTTGAATGACTACTTAGGATTTTTAATTTTTTATTTCTTTTCCTTTAAAGGAATGTTACTGAGTTTTGCCACCTGCAGGGCAGAAAACCAATACCAACAGTTTCCTCAGCATGATGTTAGCAATTTACCTGTATATTTCTCACATAACTGGATCAAGAGAGTTTTATCCTGACCTGTGATTACAGTTTCAACATTCCGATTTCTGGCACCGTTGTCAAACTTTCATCACATCAAAGCAGCTTTCCTTTCCTGTATTGGTGACATTTTTTTTTGAAGACTGCCCCGGTGAGTAATATTTTAACATCTGAATGTGCGTTGCTTCCTTAGAAGCCAGGCCATCAATAATGCCAGTTTTCAGATTACTTCCTCCTGTTTCTTAAACCCCTAATGAGCAGGTTTTGTTTGTTTATTGTAAATAAAACGTACAGTCCTCTGGTCATGAAAACAAAGCATGGACAATGGCGCCAGGCTCTTGCATGCAAGCAGAGCGCGTATGTTGAAGAGTCTCATTTGCTGTTGCTAGCTAAGCGTGCTGTGTTCAGAGGATACAGTAGTACCACAGACTCCGGGATGTCAAGGAGAGTCAATCCATGAAACTACTTCTAGCACCCTGTCAACACATCTTAATTTTTCTCTTTTATGAGTGTCCTTTGCTGACAGCTACCAAGTAACTAAATGAAGTGGAGGATTTCTGCCAGCACCGTAAGTAACATTGCGGAGACACTGAGAGTGCTCTCTTTTATTAGGCCACCTGTATTTCTGAGGCCTGTAGAAACCTAATTAGCTTTCAGATTTCTAACTCCAGGAACTTTGAGATAACCAAATAAGCAGCGCAGTTCCAAAAACCCGGTCTCCCCAACGCTATAAAAGTGTTCTCTGTAAAACAGCCCTTTGTCTCCTTCCAGCATTACCTGCTGAAGTCCGTGGCTTTATGATAAAATGCTTATCAAAGTTTAAAATACGTTACTTTTTCAAAAACAGGCAAGATCTGCAAATAATGCAAAACAATTCATTGAAAATAATACAGCACGAGGCTCTACAGATGTTGTTGATTATTTCTCGGATTTCAATTTTTTACTTTTAATGGAATAGGCCAGGGACCCCAGGAGCAATTACTCTATAATCAAGCTTACGTCTCCAGGTTGTCACCCTCCAATACTGTTTGCACAGGTAGGTAGCCAAGTCGGGGATGCTTTGCAAAATACTTCTTTGACCGGAACTTATTCTTCAGCACCTTTGTGAAGTCCCGTACATCTTCCCCAGATGTTGTCTTAAAAAGTTAAAAGAAATTAAATTGAACACATTGCTAAATAACACTGACATAATAATGCTGCAACTGTCCTGAAAAGGATACAAGGAAGAACTTCAAAATGTTAATGATGTTAAAATTGCCTTTTTAGTGTCCTGAAATATGGTACAATAATAACAGTACTGCACCTACAAATTCTCTTCTACTGGAAAAAACAACGAGGCTTCAAATGCCCAGCAATAAATGCATTGGATTTACCCATTAATTTATAAACTAGAGAAAAACTGAAACAGGTAAACATGTATAACCAGACTGACAAACCACAAAAATTAAATTTTTCAGAAAAAAAGCAAATCAGTTTGCCAGGTATAAGGGGATACTCTTAGCCATTGAAAGCAATCTTGACAGTATACTCATACTCATGAAGCTTGTGACTCACCCCACAGACAGAAAAACCTTGTAATGGCTCTGCTGGAAAAATACAGCTAAGAGTAATGACCTTGTTTTTAAAAATAAAAAAAAAGCTAATATTCACAAAGTGCCACAAAATACTCACTGCCTCTCATTCTATACTTGAAAACTATAACTGGAAAACTTTACCACAAGAGGAGAGCAGTACGTGCTAAATCATTCTCTGCTGCACGCACCAAGTTTTCCATGAGCATTTTCTCAAGTTACCAGATCTCTTCGTACAGGTTTCTGCCACTATCATTCCAGAGTCAAAAAACCGCACAGATGAAGTGCCAGCCATTGTACAAGCAGTGTTCAAAAGCGCAGTCAGAAGCAGGGCTGGTAAGAACAATCAGAGCCTGAAGTAACGAACTCACAGACTGATTCAGTCAGCTCCTTACTACGGCAGAATAAGACTAGTACTAAAAATTAGCCACAAGATTCTGCAAGTCTAAATTTACAAGCCACAAACAGCAACTCCCACCCCAGCAGCATTTTTACTGGTCCCCACTGATGCAGCCTCTTCCAAAACTGACAAGTGCTTAGCCCCATCCCTCCTCCCCACATGAAATTAATTGTGTTCTTTATAAGAGAATTACAATTGCTGCAATCGCTTTTAAAAAATCAATTTAACTGGAAACAATCACAGCAATAATGGCAGCACTGCTTTGGTAATGCTACTCAGTTAACTTCTGCTACAAAAGCAGGGATACAAACAAAACATGCAGGCATAAAATACAAGGTGAAAACGGCAATAAAGAGACCTGCAGGAAGAAACAATAGTCTATGGTATGCCTTTAAAGTATATGTGCTTACAGACTCTACCAAGTACTTAAACAGAGCAGTCCCCATCACATGTAGCAGTTACTATTAAGCATTTCCTCTTGCAACTGCAGTAAAGAAAGAGAGGCCATTCACCTCCTACATTAGCTGAAGATTTGCAACAGCTTCTACAGATTTCCAGCCCAAACCTTGTAAAAAAACTACAGATTGTATTTCTGTACCCTCTGCTCTGGGAGAAGCCTGTTAACATAAAAGGATGCCAAAGCGGATGGATATCCATAGGGAAAACAGAGTGAAAGACACTTCAGTTCTGTAAATTTTTCCATTACGTACTACAAAGAGGTCTAGAAACAGGTCAGACAAACTATTATCTGATTTTATTATCTATTGTCAAAACACTAAAATAATTCCCTATTCACCTATATATACTTTAATGTATATATAATACACGCAGTTACAAACTCTCTAACGCAGATCAGACAAGCAATAAAAATTGTAGATAATCAAACTGTTGTTGGTAAGAGATTCTCACACGTGACTTTAACAAGTAACAACAAACTGAGCAAGTTTGGGATTAAGAGGTTTTGAACCCCCGAATTTTAACACAGGTGAATTCAGGGAGGGCTCACAAAATCATTTTCAGAAAGCATCTGCTCCAATCACTGCATCATCCAAACAAGGAACATGAGGCAGCCCAAAGGGCTGCTTGTTCTCACGCAACAGTGACTCCAGCAGATGGAACTCTGTCCCAAGGCCAAGGAATGAAAGTTTTAGTACCTACGCATTGCAGAAATAAACGTCTACTGAGACACCAAACTTCTCCTCTGGTGTATTCTTTACTTGGTATGACAGCCTGACCCAGTTCCTTGGAAAGACTAATATGACTGTGTACTGACTGAGGACAAGAAGTACTAACCAGTGAAATTTGATCAGATTTGGAAGAACTATTTTAATTTACATGCAACTAAGATGCAACTCTTAGAAGTATTTCTCCTATGTTTTTTGCATATAACCACACTACACAATCCAATCCAAAATCATGTCAAAAGAGATGTACTATAACACTTTACTTCCGAAAACAAACAGACAGGCACTGTTGCGTAGAATGTGTTTACTAAATTCAAACCAACAGGTAGCTTGTACACATCCTTACATCATGACATCTTGCCTATTTCCACAGAAGTCAATAGCAAAAATACCACTGTAGTTACAGAACTACTTCAAAAGCAAAGAAAAAGAATCCTTTCCCTCACTGAAAATTTCAGCCAAAAGACCACGCTTTTAAACTCAATATAAAATGTCAGTTCTTAGAACAAGACAAAGTTCAGGAAGGAATGACTAAGATCCACGGCTGGCACGCATAAATAACTAAAAAAACATCTGTAGTGGAAGGTCTCAAGGAGAAAATCTGTTACAACTGACAAACTGGCATTAGTAATCTTGAACATAGCGGCCAGGCACAAATGGAGTCATAAGTCACAAACTAAAACCAGATAAAATTCCTTGTAAACCAACACAAATTTAAGAAACTGGGATTTATACGGAAAGCAGTGGAAAAGAACAGAATATGCTGAGACACGGTTTTCATATGTAGGTTAAAAAAAACAGTTGGTATATATTTTTAATATGTTAGAAATAGAACAAGTCCTCGTTGGGAAAAAGTACTACCAAGAATGTAATGAACCAGTTGGAGAGCTCTAAATTAAATAATATAAAAAATATAATTAATAAACACAAATATATAAAACATGTATGTGAATAAACAATATATAATACTTATAATATATAGATATATTTATTTATATTTATATCTCACTATTCTCTTTTTTCAAAGAAAAACAATACAGTGATAATGAAAGCCCAAACAACTTCCCATTCTTTTCACTGCACCTACCTATGTAAAAGGACTAGTCTGCACCTAAGTCATCATTCTCTTAATTACATTTCTTATACTATGCCTAACACAAAACCAAAGAGCTGTTCTAATATTCACATAGCAACCGATTCCCAGAAGACATATGAACCTCCCTCCTGAATGCTGTCATTAACCCCAACCAGACATTCATGGGTAATGAGGAAGCTGGAGAGAAATGTACACAGACGATCAATACAAAAACTAATCAAGCAAGTTCCAAGGAGCTATATTCTGTATAATAAGACATGCTCGGTGATGCAAAATTCACAGTATAAAGGAACATCTATGTTGTTTAAAAGGACTTGAGTTTACTGAACCCTAATTTAGCTTTATTGAGCTTTAGGGGCACAGAGTCTAGTTGGAGGTCAGTGACGAGTGGTGTTCCCCAGGGGTCAGTACTGGGTCCAGTCCTCTTCAATATATTCATCAATGACCTGGACGAGGGGATAGAGCACACCCTCAGCAAGTTCGCTGATGACACAAAGCTGGGGGGGTGGCTGACACACCAGAAGGCTGTGCCGCCATACAGAGAGACCTGGACAGGTTGGAGACCTGGGCAAAGAGGAACCTTATGAAATTCAATAAGGGCAAGTGTAGGGTGCTGCACCTGGGGAGGAACAACCCCCTGCACCAGGACAGGTTGGGGGCTGAGCTGCTGGAGAGCAGCTCAGCTGAAAGAGACCTGGGAGTCCTGGTGGACAACAGGATGACCATGAGCCAGCAACGTGCCCTCGTGGCCAAAAAGGCCAGTGGCATCCTGGGGTGCATCAAGAAGAGTGTGGCCAGCAGGTCAAGGGAGGTTATCCTTATCCTCCCCCTCTACTCCGCCTTGGTGAGGCCGCACCTGGAGTACTGTGTCCAGTTCTGGGCTCCCCGGTTCAAGAGGGACAGGGAACTGCTAGAGAGGGTGCAGCAGAGAGCTACAAAGATGATTAGGGGACTGGAACACCTCTCTTATGAAGAAAGGCTGAGGCATTTGGGTCTCTCCAGTCTGGAAAAAAGACGGCTGAGGGGGGACCTTATCAACATTTATAAATACTTAAAGGGTGGGTCTCAGGAGGATGGGGCCAGGCTCTTTTCAGTGGTGCCCGGGGACAGGACAAGAGGCAATGGGCACAAACTTGGGCATAGGAAGTTCCACCTAAACATGAGGAGGAACTTCTTTACTTTGAGGGTGGCAGAGCACTGGCACAGGCTGCCCAGAGAGGTGGTGGAGTCTCCAACTCTGCAGACATTCAAAACCCACCTGGGCGCGTTCCTGTGCAACCTGCTCTGGGTGACCCTGCTCTGGCAGGGGTTTGGACTAGATGATCTCCAGAGGTCCCTTCCAACCCTATGATTCTATGATTAATTGAAGCCCTAGTAGAGATACCTCAATTTGATACCATTAGATACTCTTCAAATGCTTTTGTAAATTTTAAGGTCTGCAGTTTTTGTTGTTTCTTTTTTTTTTAAAAAAAAGAAAAGAAAATACCCAACATTTTTACATCTTCATCTTTTTATTTCCTGACATTTTATTTATCTGTAACATTTGGATAGAATCTGTACCACGAGTCTGACTGTTCTTGATGGAAAACAAAATTCTTAGACCTACGTATGGCAACAGCTACTGTATGTGCAAGTATGACGGTAGCTGCATCGTAAAGCAGCTGTCAGCTAGGTAGCACTAGAAGGCTGGGAAACTCCTCAGTGTAGGATGTGGGGTAGAGAGACAGATACTTCATTCATCTAATTATTTTTTTAAAAAAATTGACACTTAAGAATGCAATTCATCCGTAACTTAAACACATGTTTAAGTGTATACATTCATTCCCATTCAACAAAGCACACACACTTTTAAAAAGCATCTCTCATCCCTTGATAGAGGTATGAGATAGGATACCACAAAAATTAGGTTATTAAAGGTAAAATAACTGTAATTTATGGCTGTCACTGCCACATCAGTGATGTTTGCACTGTGTAATGTTGTGAAGATTACCCTTCTGTGACCACTTTCACATAGGGATATTTCATAGCAATTTCACACCAAGAGGAGAGACTGAGTATAAATTATGTATGTGTTTTAGTTCACTCCAATGAAATCAAGCTGTAATTTCAAGAGTAACTAACTTACCTCAGAATTTAACAAATTAAGTTGCAAAAGATCAAAAGTAGCAGATCACATAAACCAACTATCTGAACAACCCTAAGAGTGAGACGTAGAGAAAAGCACATTGCCCGGCTGCTAGATGTCAAAGACTACCCTGACCAGACAGCTATTCTTCTCAAGGCAAAGAGTAATCTCTGAACTCCACAGCTGGAAGCGATGTTCTCATGCGAAATAGCCACATTCAACCATTCTTGCTGCTTTCTTTCATCTTGCCCACAGAACAATCCCATGTTGATAACAATGAAGTGTCATGCTTGCTGCACTGGTAAGCATGTCAAGACAAAACCACTGACTTACTTATGTCAGTTTGTTGCTTATAAAACACTGAGGCTGCTTAGTGTTCAGGAATGTATCTGTCTTCTCTGGATGTCAGTAGCAATTAGATTTTCAGATGACTTACCTAGAGCAGAAGTCTTAACAGGCACTATTGCAGATAAGCTTTATCGTGCCTGGAAAAAAATTTTCAGTCTAGGGTGAACTATCATTCAACCAGTAATTTCTGATGTCTCGCCTATCATGTTCTGAGCTCTTTCAGGGAAATAAAATTCTGGTGATCTCGAAGATGAAGGGGCTAACATTTGCTGCCATCATTTTGTATAGAAAGGCTACAAAAAAAAAAAAAAACTGTTCCCAAAATAAGGGACTGTGCAAGATGAGTGTAGTGGCACAGAACTACAGAAATTGATTATACTTCCACTGAGGTCAGGAAGTAAAACTACTTGCAATGAGAAAATTTTCAGAACTGCTGATTTGACATTTGTACATTACCTCAGAAAAGCTGTTTTTCAGGTTTTACTGTGGAATATAGGAGTTGCAAAGTGGAAACAGCTCAGAGAACAAAAACCTGATGCAGTAACTATTTCCATCTGAAACTCAAAGGACCCATCGCTACAGAAAGCCACATTAATATAACACAAGTACCACTACTGAGAGAATTTCCATTCCAAAAAAGCTAAAAATAAATAATGTAGATACTTATTTAAGAGTATTCCTGAATTAGATACTAGGAAAATCTTACAAAATTTTTACATTATCTCTGTGTAAAATTCTACGTAAAAAACCCTATTTCTTCCTTTTCAGAGAAAGACCGTTTAAAGATGAAAAAAATAACTACAATAACTTTGCATTTCTACCACTTAGAGACAGTCATGTTTTCAGTTCCTTACCTCACCCATCTCTAAATCTTGAATGAAAGAAAAAAAGACATAACCAAAGACATTATCATGAATTTTTGCATTTCTAGCATCAAGAAAACTAGACTGCAAGCTAGAGTGAATGCTAAATGGCATTACAGATTACAATTCAGTGACTACACAGAACTACCGGGTATAAAAAAAAAACCTATTCTGAAATTATGAAGCAATTCTCACCTGATGCAAATATCATAAAACCCATTAAAACAGAGAATCCTCCCCTTGCAAATTTAATTTTAAAAACAGAGTCCTTAAGCCATTCTCCAAATTATTTTAAATTTAAGTAGAAATAACTGAGCTTCTGAGAAATCCCTGCAAACCCTAGACTGAACTGCTTGCCAGAAGACAATTAAAAGGTCTTCCCTCCATTTGTGACTAAGCTCCAGTTCTAAATGTCAGATTTATTAACCAGGGGAGTGTTGTTTTGGGGTTTTTTCTTATTATTGCTAGTACTATTGATATTAATGCATTAATATCCATTTAGAGTGAGAAGCTGGATTTTATTAAGGCAGTTTGATGAGTCAACATATTTGTACTCTGCTTTGCAACACAGGTCACAAAAGTAACGTTTTAACATCAACGTTGCATTTGGTTGCAAAGGTAGAGTAGATGTGCTCTTCCTATTCAGGGCATCTGTACCGTAATACAATGGATTCTAAGGAACAATTCACTGTCCTTTGGTACCTTCTTTTTATTTAATTTTTTTATTTCATAGACCCAGTTCTATGGTATTTTTTGAGCATTATTCTATTTAAACATAGAAGCTATTCTAACTTACTGCAAAGAATTTTGTAATTCGTAACTATTATATTGCATTAAATGAGTTCAATATGTAGAGAGGTTTAGCAACAAATTAGCACACCAACCATAGTCCATTATTACAAATAGTAATACAAAATAACAGTGGATTCTTTTCGTGAAATCAATTCTTTATTCCTGACCTAATTCAGATGAGATTAGGTAAAATGGATTGCATATGGGTACTCATTATGGAAGTCAAACAGGCATATAAGAAGTCAGTTCATATAATGGCTCATTTGTTTTTACAGAACTGGAGCTAGCAGAGTGCACTTAAAATGGGACCCAAGAAAAAAATCCAACTCCCATATTCAGCTTCCAAATTAATGGAGGTCTGTGCTGGACCTCTAATTTTAGGCGTCACCTAAATTATATAATATATATATGAGCCAGCAGTGTGCCTGGGTGGCCAAGAAGGCCAACAGCATCCTGGCCTGATCAGGAATAGCGTGGCCAGCAGGAGTAGGGAAGTGATTGTCCCCCTCTACTCGACACTGGTGAGGCCACCCCTCAAGTGTTGTGTCCAGTTTTGGGCCCCTCACTACAGGACAGACACTGACGTGCTGGAGCGGGTCCAGAGAAGGGCAACAAATCTGGTGAGGGGTCTGGAGAACAAGTCGTATGAGGAAGAGCTGAGGGAGCTGGGGTTGTTCAGTCTGGAGAAAAGGAGGCTGAGGGGAGACCTTATCACTCTCTACAACTACCTGAAAGGAGGTTTTAGTGAGGTGGGGGTCGGTCTCTTCTCCCAAGTAACAGGCGATAGGACAAGAGGAAACGGCCTCAAGTTGCACCAGGGGAGGTTTAGACTGGATAGTAGGAAAAGTTTTTACACTGAAAGAGTTATCAAGCATTGGAACAGGCTGCCCAGGGAAGTGGCTGCGGCACCATCCCTGGAGGTATTTAAAAGACAGGGAGACGTAGTGCTTAGAGATATGGTTTAGTGATGGGCTTTGTCAGAGTTAGGTTGATGGTTGGACTCGATATGCAAGGTCCTTTCCAACCTAGACAACCTATGATTCTACACGTAATCTCTTTTATTCTTCTATACTTTAAACTGCCCCAAATTCCTTCCTTTACCTCCTATACGCTTGCCTTCCTTCACCCACTTTAATCAAGAATGTCGTCTTATTCCTCTTATTATCACAAAGTGTATTCACCGCATTCCTCCCATATTTCATGGAAAGAAGGGACTTTTGCCTTAGGTTACCTCATTTTGCACTTAATATTACTTTAAAACTATATTCTTTTCGCAGTGGGAATAGAAATCTTCATTATAATACAAGCTGTCCCTAGTCCCAGGGACAGCGAGGACTCCAGACATTTCCAGAATATATTTTTCTGTATGACAGTCTTTACTTGTAAATGAAATGGCTCACAGTTACATTACGTGAACATGTTTAACAAGAACTGAAAACTCTTTTCAGGTATCAGATCTGCTGCTTTAGACAAAACCCAGAAGTCATCAGAAATGTACCATCCTGTTCCAGGGACAGCACCATACCCCATATCAGATGTAATCTGCATTTGACAAACACAACAGGAAAGGTATCTTACTCTGAACTGGCAGCATTATCTACTTTGACACACCTTACACCTTCATTTGTGATTTTTTGTATATTATAGGCATTGATAAATAACATTTCTGTTCCATGACCATGACACAAATTAAACTGAGGTTTGAGAGTTTATAAGGAAAAAAAACCCTGAATCTAAGAAAAACACATCTCAAACATGTTCAGATTGTTTGGGTTATGTTGGCTAAGAAGGCAAGTAAACAATCAGTATCATGGTATTTTTAATGATGTCTAATAAAGGAAAGAAAACACCACAGACTTCCAGATCCTGAGGATTACAACAGTCGTGTGGGTATGGGCAAAACTGGGCCTATTTCATAGCATGAAAGCAGTATAAAACAAAACCAAAAAATTACCTAAGATGTGTGAAAAAATATTTTAAAAGGGAATAAACTTCAACTCAAATCAATTTTAAACATTACAGATTCTAAGAATAAATATTAGGATTCAGGAAAACACAGAACGTTTTCTTATCAGGTACTTTTATAAATTAATCTCACAGCTGCTACTGTACTAAGACTTCTTATTACTTTTAAATTCTTATGCAAATAAAAATATCAAATATTAGCATAGTCTTCGCTATAGCTTGAAATCTGACATCTACTCATGTCCAGATCCCTGACCTGCAGAGTCTGGCCTAAATCCTGACCCAATGTCTGTTTTACATAGACTCCCCAGCTGCAACTATTAAAAAAATTGTAATTATTAAAGACTGGTTCATTTTAGTTTTCTTTTTCTAAACACTTGTGACTGACCTACAAATCAGGCATGGGTTTTAGGCAAAATGAGCATCATCTATATAGTCTGTTGTAGATAGAAACCAACAGGTTAACGGTCTAACTTGGGCTTCCAGTCACTTAATGTAGAAAAAAATGCCACAACCAATCAAATCCTTTTAAAAAGAAGAAATCAAAACCATAGAAAGCCACACAAATAAGAATAGAGACTTTCTGATGATAAAAAAAAAATCCTGTTGTATAAATAAAGCTACAGGCCAGGCAATACTCTGAATTATGCCAAGGACGTTTCTATGCCCAGGCAGCCATACAGATGGAACATCTTTTTTTACATCTTCAGTTGCAATAAGAAAATATTAGACTGTATGTCAAGAAACACATCAAATCTGTAGCTAAAGTACATAAAGAATCTGTATTGCAGACAAATATTACAGACCTTTTTTATACTCAACACATTCACCACCGTTACCTAAAATTATATATTTAGCACAAGCAACATTTTTCCCCCCTTGTAAAAATCTGCTGTAATTTCAAAACATAGCCCTTAAACAGTCAGTAAGTGTTTTGAGAAGGAAAAGAGGAGGCAGAAAGAGAAAACTTGTGAGAGAATATAGCAAATATTAGAACAGGCTGAAAAACAACAAATATACTTCAAAAAAATTCTTCAGAATGTAGCCTGTCATGCCAATTTATCAATCAAATACTAACGTTAGGTTATAGAACTAATGAAAATAACACAACTCTTGGTTTCTTCTGATCGTAATGAAGTGAAAGCACTACTTAATAAAATCTGAATTCTGTTACGGGAGACACATTGGATGAAAAAGAGTGGGAAAACACAGTAATAAGCCCAACTGCTACAGCAAAAGACAATCAAATAACTCCACGATCTTTTTTATTTTTTCTAATATAGGAACCCAAAGAACCTCAGAACACTAGTGGAAATCAGCTCTATTTCATCAGCTCTTGTTACAATTTGGTCTGAATTTGTTTTTCTGTGCATACAGACCTTTCACCACTGTTGTTTAGATTACATATCAATTATCCTATTAATTTATTTGTGACTGAGTTAAAATTCCTAAGAATGCAAACAACTATCAAATAAAAAAAAGTGAAAGTGATATTTGTATAAATGAAGTTACACACTCCTTCACTTAAAGTTTCCTAGAAACTTAGAAAAATCATGTTTGAAATTTCACTAGGGAAATATAGTGTTGTAAAATTAATTTTTGTTAGATATTGCAGGAAAACCGCTCACACCATTTTTGGGTAGAAACTGTCAATTCTGTTTATTTTTTTCCAGCTACACACCAATTTTTAAATATCCCAGTAAACAGTAATTACTCAGGGGAATAAAACACGACATATTTCCAGCCGCGTTTTCAGGAAGCAAGCAAAGTTGGACCTGAAAGCGAAGATTGTGCACCTTTGAAAATATTAAAGTGCATTACTAGAATATTATATACTCTTTACTGTGGTATAGCAATAGTAAAGTGAGTCCTTTTCCTCTGACATGTTCTCACTCTTCTCGTGTGTCTGCACGTGCAAGTATAGAAGTACTACAATTACATTTAATATTCCAGCTTTATTTTTACAAAAGTGCAGTTCAAGTTCTCTCCGAGGTGAATACTTCTACCCATGTCTATAGAATCCGAACACTGCTCACATAAAATCAGCAGCACTAGCAAAGTCCCTGATGACTTCCAAAGAGGAGGGCGGCAAGAAAGGCCCTACTAAACACATGAAAAAGAAATCCTGGCAGAATATCTAGGTGACAAAAGACTACAAAAGAAATTTTACCTCAAATAATGTAAAAAACCAATCCCTTAGGAACGGTCAGTAAATTGGTACTCACAGGTATACAATACTCCACCATTGGGTAATGCAATTTATGCCCCTTTGCTGTACGGCCAGAGAAGAAACAGCTCTGACAGACGTCATAGTTGAAATGTTTTAAGCTCCGGTACCTGTGGGGACATTAAACAAAGCGATTAGAGCTTCCTAAGTTTTGTTCTAATATTTACTTGTTAATAAGCCTCATTTATTCTCTGAAATGGTGTCATGTGCTTTTCAGCAGCAGCAACACAAGGACATAGTGAGTTTGTTGGGATTAGCTCAGAAAGCACCTTGACGTGCGGGGGCGTGAGCAAATGGGACATGGCACGGCCAACGCTCCTCGCAGCTGCAGACCCAGGGGCACCGGTTCCACTGCAGCAGCCGCAGAGGACGCAGAAGACCCACAGCCCTCGCGGTCCACTTCACACAACCTTCCTACACCACATGGGTTACCTCATGGAGTGTTTAATACAAATTCCTCCCTCCTACAGCCATACAGGGAGCTGCTATCAGTCACCTCTTGCCCAAGTTGCTTTGAAGCAGAAAAATCTTATTGCCATCATCTTCATAGACGGAGTGTGAAGAGTTTATAATTTTAAAGCTCAGACTGGCTTAAAACTATATTGCTTTCTTTTCCTCTCTTCAGTATTCAGATGGTATCTCAGAAAAAACATTTATAAACCAGACTGGTTTATTTTTATGGTTTTATATTTACCAGTTAGTTTTTACACCTTTTTTGATGCTCAGAAATCCTAAACACATTTCACAAAATAAAATTCTTGAAAACTGAGAATTATAAAAAGTATAAAAAATTAAGTTTAAAAAAATACATTGAATTTTGCTTTTTTTAAAAAGAGAATTTGTATGTATAAACAAGGTAACAAACTTATTCAGTATCCCTTGTATTAAATGTAGCCACCAGAAGCATGATTTTTAATTATTTTCTTTAACTAAAGCTGACTAAAGCAATGATTCAACTCCAGATTCCACCCACTGTTTTTTATAGTATGGTTGTTTTGACCGTATGAGGTTATATCACTGGTATGAAACTAAAACGAGCTAACTGAACCAAACTGAATAGCTACTGAATAGTTAAAGTTTAAATTAAATTGCTTCCTGAGAGCAGTTTTCTGCACCAATCCACATTTTTCCCCTGCTGAGTTTTATGTTTTCTTTTGCAAGACAATATGTGTCCATAAATGTAAAGGTTTGCTTTTAAGGATGCTGATGCAACTTTTTATAATCTTTACTGAGAGTCTGTGCATTAAATGTCCACACCCACCTTCTGCTAAGGTGCTAGATGCTTTTGTTGTTGCAGATCTCTAACTTCATGGTAGAAATCATTTAGAATGAGCCATTCTTTTGTCTTCCTTTCTCTTCTTTTCTATCTCTATACCCTCCTTCTCCACAGAAAATATTTCAGTACAGACAACATTCATCAGCCCCAACTTACACATCTAAAAGATATCTGAGCTGGAGCTCTGTCGCACTACGCTCCCTCAAGCATTAATTAAGAAAAATAGGAGCATTTAGAGGAATTTTGTCTCGTCTTAAGACAGGCAACAAAGTTTGATCAGATTAATTACTTTTAGAAGTACTCACATACCTATATTTACAGTAAAAGAGGGTTGCTCAATCTTATATGACTGACTAAAGCC
Source organism: Chroicocephalus ridibundus (assembly GCF_963924245.1). Lineage (NCBI taxonomy): Eukaryota > Metazoa > Chordata > Aves > Charadriiformes > Laridae > Chroicocephalus > Chroicocephalus ridibundus. The sequence continues at coordinate 55,926,948 of NC_086286.1, read as the reverse complement.
ATCACGCCTAAAGCTAGGTGAGATGAATCCAACCTCAGGATTCATATTATTATCCGTTAAAACAACAGAAAGAAGGAGAAATGGAAAGCACGGGGAACAAAAATTACTCATCTGTGTAGATACCTTAAGAAAAGTCTTAGAATCACTGACAAGAAAGGCTGCTTTATATTGTTCCTAAATAACACACTTCATGACCAAAGCAGAAGAAAGTCAGTTATGTTTAGCTCTAGTCCCTATTCCCCCCACCATCATTTTATACGCTGGAGTAATCCATTTGCAAATGCATGTTAGTTGTAACAGTACTCACTAAGGGTACCAGCTATCTCATGCCCCACGATGATAATTCATAGTAAAATCATAGAGTTCAGGAGGATAATATGGAGAATATCCCTGGCCTCATCGTCCCTTTCAGAATTCACAGCTTCCTTGAACAGATGAGTGTTTGATTACGTTCAATGCTTTAGCCAGGAACTGTGTAAGTCTCATCACATTAACATATCACTGTTTGGTTTGTGCTAAGCAAGGGAAGATTGCTGTTGAGGGGTGTTGAGTATTGCCTGGCATGAGTTAGTTTCCCAAGCCTTATGCAGGAGAGCAGCCAGCCGGCCCACATTTTTTTTTTACTAATCAGCTCCTTTTGGTCTTGTGCTTACAGAACACATGGGGTGCATTTATACTTCATTTGCTATCTATTGGGTCCACCACTGCCAAAACACCTGATGACAGCCCGCCCTGACACCTGTCAGTCCATTGGGTGTCTAATAACAGCAGTGCTGCAGGAGCCAGAAGCACACTGGCTCAGGCCACACTGTGGCCTCACCACAGGCAGCAGATCCCATCTTAAAGCACGAAAATGGTGAAAAAACGAATAGAACTGTACTTCTTGGATGACAAAAAAGCGTGGATATTTTCAGAGAAACCTTGCACCCAACTCCCCTCCTCTTTACCTAAAGCCAACAATTGGACACTCTTTACAGATGTTGCACTTGGCCTGATGTTTTGCCGTTTCTGCAGCTGCCACGCGGTGTAGAACTGGTAGCCATACCATAGACTGTGGCTCTAAGCGCATCCAATCTATAAATTGCTTTACAGTTATTTCTGGCTTATTGTGGTTCTGTGGAGAGAAAAAAAAAAACAACAAACATATTGAAAATAAAAAAACCCCAAACAACAACATACGAAAAAAGCAGATTTTCCTTAGGATTCAATTAAAAAAACTCACAACCTAGGTCAACCCTTTCCATGCCAGGTTAATGTAAAGCTAGTTACAGGATACAAGAAACAACCTTGATTAAAATGGAAATAAAGACGACAAGTGAGTAAGAATATAGGGGACTAAACAGCTGTGATAGAGTAGACAGATGGTAACAAAGATGGAGTACATAATGAAAGAGTAAATGCAGTCCATAGTCTTTTGAATGAAGATCGATGACAGACCACTAAAAGTCAGTAGCGCTTGCGTGTGTCTACTAACTGCCACGAGACTCATGCAATTCTTTTTACTGTGTTCAAGCACACGGCATTCTTTCAAGCTAGCACATTAAACAAACACACAGATGAACAGGTAAATAAATAAATAATGAGAAAGAAAGAAATCTGCCACTTAGAGGGAATCACTGCAAGAATATGGCAGAGCTAATGTATTAGTATGATTGTTTTAAGAAGCAAACAAACTGGCTTCCACATTCTCTTAAGTTTTAACCACCAGAGGAACCTAGTTGTAAAGGTATGTTTATCAACTTTCTCCGCAATAAGAACAAAGGTCATCTTTCTGAGCTCACTGGAAGTAACAGAACACAACTTAAAATGAAAGTTATTCTTAAATGGTAACACATGATGCAACACTAGGCTTCTTAACCTATTCATAGTCAAAGTCAATTTTTGCCAGTAAGAGGGAGCAGCATGAAAAAAAAAGAATAATGTGCTTTCATTACCAGCAAAATACTTGTTTTTACTAGGCTGGGATAACTGTCATGCAGCTGCACACTTTATGCTCTCTTAATGACCAGGGACTGAACTTGAACCATTTATGTGAGAGAAGGGATACAACCTTATCATCAGTATAGTCATAATATCACATCAGATATTTAAACACTACCTTTCCAGTATCCCTGGGAGATGGGGGAGATTCTTGAGGGACATAAAGATCATTCCTCTGTGACAGAAAAAGTCTGCCTCTAACAAATGAATAATTTATTTCAGGATGACTTGAACCACTCGAGGCCAGTGATAGGTATGTCAAGCACCATCCCTTATTGTCTGAAGCAACAGTGTTAAACCTCAGAGGAAATTTTATATGGTTAACTGGTCAAACCAACCTCCATAAGTATCTACCAAATTATTCATGATCTGGAAAAAACTCCTCCAATTCCAATCATCTCAGGCTCCAGAAATGAATCTGATAGTTCTGAAAAAAGCTAGCACAACTGAATTTGTGAAAGCCCTGGATGACAACAAAGAAATGTCTATGAAAGAATGGCAAAAGAAAAATGCTCTAGAAGTTCACTATAAGATTTAATGTTTGATTCAGTAAAATCAGAAATATTAAAGTCAGTAGTTTTATATATGCCACAGTGAATTTTTAATCCATATATAATTTCTGACAATGCTCAAAGCAGACACTTTCACAGAAATAACACACTCAAGCAGTATAGATATCACTAGCAAACAGTTGGACCTTTAGGCATCCTTGACAAAGCCTGAGTTAGGTTGTGTTCAATTACGACATCCTCTTTTTAATTCTCATCTTCTTTAAACAGACAGACGCTCCTTGCAGCCTCATTAACCCCCTGCATGTAGCGTGGAGCTGAACAGCAGGCTGTAAGACAGCTTTATTCCATGTTCTGATCTGCTGCATAAAGGCTCACAGTATATAAATGACTATGCTTGAAGTTTCATGCAACTGCAAACTCTTTTGTCAGTAAAATAATGCTAAATAATTTCCTGATGCACAAGGTCAATAATTACTATCAACATCATTCTCTTGTTCCGTTGAGATCACGCCTTGTTCCAGCAGAGAAAAGCACATTGTTCTCACAGTATCAGGTTGCTTTGAAGGATGCAGAGCAGGATAATTGGCTGCTACAAAATTTTTTAACAGCTTTCAGAGCAGCCAATATTGTCAAATCCAAAGATTTATATATTCTTTTTGCTAAAAAGTCATTTGTGTGATACTCTCCTAAACCATAAACCATCTTTTACAGCTGCATTTTCACAATAACTTCACACATCGAGTAGCAGGAGCATATTCATTTCTGTTCAAACACTCAATGGATGTTTTTTTAATTCGTCTCTTCATTTCACACCATGTAGAAGTGAATCTTAAGACTTCAGACAGAAGGGTTTTTTTCACATGAAGGTCTTTGTTATCTTACCTGTTGGAAGCAGCTGCGCACGCTGGGTTCAATGTTGCTGCCACCGAAGGCTGCCACTTCCCCGAGCTGCCGCGGGATCTGGATGGCATCGTGAAGCAGAAGGCCCAGCTGCCGCTGGTCGCACATTTCTGTGGGGCCTGACACCTCCTTGAAGAGGTCTGCAACAGCGACAAGAGGCACTGTCTCATTTCATTTCCATGTACACTCTCTTTTATGCAGTAACGCTGCAGCTCGAGCTTTGTAATTTTTCTAATCCAGACTTGGTTACAGATCTGTCCCATTTACAATAGTTCACCCTCACCTAATCTTGATTACTTTGACTACGTTTTCTTGATCCACAACCATACAAATGAGAAAAGTAAGGCCAAATGAATGAAACTGCACAGATTCTTATGGCATCTCATGATAAAACTGTACATTGCAGCTCCTGTTTTACCTAGGAGCAGCTGTGTGACAAAACAAAAGAGACATCGCAAAATTAGAACAGCTTTTTGTTCTAATTCATCGTTCCCACATTGCCCCCTAATATTTACTAAGTTGTCTATGTTATCATTAGGGAAGAAGGAAATCATATTTCAGAAATCCACAATCTTATCCTAAAGTCTACGCCATCCTTTGGTTGGTTGAGGACAGAAGCACATTTGCTCTGAACTGAGACTAGAAATTAGCACAAGTCACAGCTGGCCGTGTGGAATAGCTCAAAGCAAGAGCAGCAGCCAGCAAGGCCACTCAAGCTTAACATTAATCACATTTGCATCCCAGATAACCACGTCTGCTTCCACGCACTGTCCCTTTACTGATTCCCTTTTCCTATGGTAGGTGTCAAGCCCCGCAGTATAAGTGGATGTTTTGGGATGACTGTAGTGACAGAAAAAATTGAGGCTGAAAGGGGTCAAGAAAATTGTTCCAGATACAGACACTTACTGGGGAGAAAGACATTGCTTGTACCTACTTCAGAGTCACAGCAAAGCACTAAATTAATAGGCTTGTCTGCAGGATAGATAATACTTCTTAAGTGCTTTCTTAACACATTTCTTTGATTGGACATTTTTACTTGTTAAAAAATTCAGCTAAAATTTTTAACGTTTCTACAAACAATCCTTCATTTATGAACTTTGTAGCTGTGTACATTAATATTTAGTCACAAGATGAATCTCTACCGGAAATATCTTAAACACTGAGTTCACTCTGAGTTCAATCTGATGAACACTGAGTTCATCTCAAATATTTTTAAATTCTGTGATTTGGTATAAATTACAGAAGAAATGGAAGTGAATTCTTGTGTTCACTCCAGTTGGCTTTTACATTCTCGTTTTGTGCTCAGTGGCTGACTTGGATTATAGCTCCAGGTAATCTTAAGGAAAAAAAAAAAAAAAAGAAAAAGATGAAAAAATCCACTTATGTCCCTAACTTTTCATGTTTCCCAACAGAACAACCATTAATAGATTAGAAATAAATGAAATTTGAAAATTCAGTCTGACTGCACTTCTGAATGAGAAACAGACAAGCTTTGTTCAGAAACACTGAAGAGAAACTCTTTTATTTCACTCTGTAAATTGTTTTGCTCTTCATTTGGAGCAACTGTCAAGCTTTGTCAGCATGCTTCTGAAAATCTGATCATACTTTTTTTTCTTGGCAAAGGGGGTTGAGGCAGAAGAAAGGATTTTCACAAAATAGAAATCTAGATGACAAGTAATTTTTAGAGTTTCTGGTATTTCTCTAACCCCTTTCTTGCCTAGTTAAATGCTACAGCAGCTTCAGTGCTTAGCAGTGAGAAAAAAAAAACCATAGAAAACAGCAGTGTCAGAACTAGTACTGCACAGCTGCAGGCTCATCCTAGCAATCCCAGATCCTGGCTAGCTTCTTCAGCTGCAGTTGGAATAGTTTTCCAGTTTCTAAGGGTCAGTTTAAAAAACCCAGTAAGACAAAAAAAAAACCAAACAAAAACTCGTCTGTTTTATTCTTTTTGTTTGCATCAGTCTACAGTGGAAACAGGCACTAAAAGAACAAATCATGAACTTCTCTAGCTGGGAGGAAGATGAAGTAACTTCCCAAGCCCTAAACCTTCAGTTGATTGGGGAGTGAGTAAATAAAGGAAAACCGATGTGGCAGAAGAGGGAAAGGGAGTGCGATCAGCTAGGGTTGATCCAAGTAGGAAATAAGCAAATACCTTTGAAGAACTCAAACTCCTCCAAAGCACTCCACTTAAAAAACAAATAAAACTTAATACTGGTAGCTGTGCCATAACTGATGGGCATCTATGTGCGAGGGAGTTCCATGGATGATATCCTCCTTACCCAAAACCCTCAATGCCTTCAGTGTTGCACACAGGACAAGCTCCTCAACTGAAGGCATGAAAGCCAAAATGTTCTTGCTATCTGGCCAAATTCTTCAAAGTAAGCCACGAGCTATTCCCTGGCAAAGGAGGCATGGCAAGAGCAGCTCGCAAGTGGCAGGCATATGGGAGGAGGTCTGACAGGGTGCAGCCAGACAGCATACTTGCCAGTGGGAAAAGGGACTGCGTGTGCCACCCACCAGCAATGTCAGAAGCCACAAACTCTTAAAAATGGAATTTGTTAATATGTACCTACTTATTATATGAGTTTATACATAAAATGCATTGATATAAAAGCTGAACTGTATAAGGGACTCTACCAAAAGGACAAGAAAAATGACTGGGGAAGTGAAATAAAAGATTATTCAGATTTGAGCCACAGGAAAAAAAAAAATAACAGAAAGAAGAAAAAAAAATATCTTAAATTCAATTCAGTCTCACACTAGTATTTTAAGGATAACAGCCAGCTGGACTCAAATGGCAACTTAGCTGGACAACCTGAAAAAATGTACTTACTGGCTGGTATAGAAGCGAACACTTGAAAACATTGAAAAGTTTATTAAATTCCTACCAAAACAGTAATAAGACAGTTAGTAGTAAGATGTCCACAACACACATTTTCTGTCTTCTGCTGAAGTTGCCAAGACATCAAATCAAAAACCTAGCACTGCCACCCGAACCATCCACGCAGCCCCAATGAATTAAAAAAAAAAAAAAAAAAAAAAAAAAAATCACATTCCAAGGATGCTGTACCTCACTTGAAAATTGAGCTGCTTCACAGTGGAGATTTTTCAAGTAGCCCTTCTTTTTCACCTCAAATCCTACAGTTTTTATGCATTAAATGATACGACCCAAAATCTACAAATCTACACACTAAGTAAAACTCCATGTGTGCTTTCTGTTTCTGCTGTCGGTCTGGGCTTTCTGTATTATAAATGAGCCCAGGTAAGAGCGAAATGCACACAAATGTACTCCCAGTTATTACACAGTGGTATGACTCTTCTCCACTGCTAAAATTTAACAAAAGAAATGGAAGATAAAATTCCTGCTGTCCCTCAGGAAATCCATACTCTTTGAGACATGATTTGTCTCCTGATTGCATGACCAGGAATAAAACCTGCTGTGTATAATCACACATGCACATTAAAATTTTTACTGTTACAAATACTTGCTGATATGATTGAAATTTACCTTCCAAGAACATTGTTCTACAGTATTCAGAATTCCTGTAATAATGTATGAACAACTAGTGGTAAAAGAAGCAGTGTTTTGTTTATTGTATTGTGTTGTGATTGTGTATTGTATTGAGTATTTTGGAACTAAGCTACTATTATCTTTTGTCACGTGGACCCCTTTTTTTTTTTTTTTCTTCTCTTTTCCATTTTTTAAAGCTACTTCCATACCCGTGAACTTAGCAGCGCACCAGGGCACTGGCACTGGAATGCTGTCATCCATATCATTAAGCTGCTAAAAAAGCACCCATCATGCTTTTGGATCAAGGTTGACTAACTCTCGCTCCCAGAACAGACAGGAACGATGTGAGAGTAGGGTAGGGTCTGGGATCACTTCCAATAGGTAGCTCATACACAACCCACCTTGTTTTGGGGAGTAAGGAGAGCACAGCATGGACACAGTCAGACCACGTCATTGGCCTCACCAACAAAAAAAAGGCCCTGGGCTATTTGCTCTCCAAGCATTGATGTAACCAGGTCACGGCAACTCAATTACATTTGCAGGTCCATTTTTATGCACAGGAGCATCCAGGTGTGTGCTTGAAGTTAAGCATGTCTTTAAACGTTTTCAAGAATAGGCATTCTTTAATTGAGGCTTCAATGTTTCTTCTAAAGTAATTGGGACTATTTTTAATTAAAGATTCATTCCCACGTCAACCCTGAAGTCTAGCATCTTAAAAAGAAGCTTAATTAAAATCACAGAAATTTCTCTGGCAAAACATATTTAAAAATGTGTCAAGTGAAAAGATCATACCTATACCGGAAATTTTACTGTAAATGAATGTGAAATGAATTTATTTGGCTGTTAAAACCAAATAAAAATAAATATTAAAAGGCTCACATTAAAGAAAGGAAAAAGAACAAAGGCTTGATTTCCCCAAAAAAGGTAAGAGAAAGATGAAGGTTAATTGTACTGGTAAACTGTCAGTTTACCATATCATTTCATAAATCAAATGTCTCAGCAGCCCAGAAATTATGTTTCCTCAAGTCGATCCCCAAAACTATGGTCTCTAGGAAGGCTGAGGTAGAAAACACTTAAGCAGACAGTCTGGTTAAGCATTTTATAAACGACTCAAGCGTTCATCCAAAAGTTTCTAAAACAAGAAACTTGCCGATTTTACAACCAACTACTCCGAGAAGAGTATGCCTCTCTCAAACTACAACCTTTAAAGCATGGTCTGTGCTGTGCTAAGGGCTCAAACTGCAACCATACAACAACTGCCATGCTCAGAGGAGCCTGGGATCAACAATGCCTCAGAAATGCTTAGAAGAAACATAACCAAAAGGAGAAGAAAACGTTAGGAGCTGGTGTGAGAAAGGGAAAAATCAGAAGGCAGGTAATTCGTATTAAGCACCCATGTCTGGGGGTACTGCTCTTCCCTCTAAGGGCCTTATTATCATGGTTTCAGTTGGGCTGACTTTCAGTCGACTTTCAAAAGTTGACTTTTTTACTAGCAGCAGGTATAGTGCTATGTTTTGGATTTGGGATGAGAAATACTTTTGATAGCATGCTGGTGTTTTTGGTTGTTGCTAGGCAGTCAAGGCCTTTTCCACTCCTCATATCACCCCAACAGGGAGTACGCTGGGGGAGCACAAAAAGTTGCAAGGAGACACAGCCAGGACAGTTGACCCCAACTGACCAAAGTGATATTCCATGCCATGTAACATCATGCTCAGCAAATAAAGAGCTGGGGGAAGAAGAAGGAAGCGGGGGGATGTTCGGAGTGATAGTGTTTGTCTTCCCAAGTAACCATGATAGTTAGTTCCCAAAGTAAGCGTGATGGAGCCCTACTTTCCTGGATATGGCTGAACACCTGCCTGCCAATGGGAAGCAGTGAATGAATTCCTTGTTTTGCTTTGCTTGTGTGCGTGGCTTTTGTTCTACCTATTAAACTGTCTTTATCCCAACCCACGTGTTTTTTCTCCTTTTACTCTTCCAATTCTCTTCCCAATCCGAACTGGGGGAAATAAGTGAGGGACTGCATGGTTCTAGCTACCAGCTTGGGTTAAACCACAACACTAATTTTCTTGAAATTACTTAGCATTTCAATTATGGTTTTCACCTGAGGATCTGAAAGCTCAATATCATAGAATACCAGGTTGGAAGGGACCTCAGGATCATCTGGTCCAACTTTTCTTGGCAAAAGCACGATCTAGACCAGATGGCCCAGCACCCTGCCCAGCTGAACCTTAAAAAAGTGACCAATGTTGGGGAATCCACTGCTTCCCTGGGGAGATCATTCCAGTGGCTGATTCTTCACATTGTGAAAAATTTTCCTCTTGTGTCCAATCGGAATCTCCCCTGTGGTAACTTGTACCCATTACCCCTCGTCTTTTCCATGTGACTCCTTGTAAAAAGGGAGTTTCCACCTTCTTTGTAGCCACCCTTTAAATACTGGAACGTGGTGTTAAGGTCTCCCCTAAGCCTTCTTTTCTCAAGGCTGAACAAACGCAGTTCTCTCAGCCTTTCCCCATATGGCAGGCTTCCCAGTCCTCTGATCATCTTTGTGTCCCTTCTCTGGACCCTCTCCAGCCTGCCCACATCTTTCCTGTATAGCAGGGACCAAAACTGAACACGCCGTTCCGGGCGTGGCCTGACAAGTGCTGAGTAGACTGGGATAATGCCTTCTTTATCTCTGCTGGTGATGTTCTTGTTGATGCAACCCAGCATCCTGTCAGCTTGCTTTCCTGCTGCAGCACACTGTTCACTCATATTGAGATATGAGTGAGACAGATATGACAAAATTTCTCTCAGCAGTAGATTTTGTCACACCCTAATCATCATCAAAGCAAGAAAGAGAGTTCACATCAAAGATCAGTCTATAACACAGCTGGTGCCAGAGGACCGCAAAACACTGGCTGCATAACCAGTACCTGACACTGTTATTTCCTTCCTCCAGAAACTCCTGCAAAATTTCTTTCAGACTGAAGAGTTTTGTTTTGTGACAATTTTATGGTTTGTAAGGACAATACAGCTGACAAAGATATCAAAGCCTAGCCAGGAATAATAACAGCAAAAAAAATATTTTCTGACTACTAATTCTCTGCTTTGAGAAGATGAACAACTATTTCAGTATCAGATGTATTTCAGGTTGAAGTTATGATCACTTGCTACAAAAGTCTCCTGAGATTTTTTCTGCACTAATTTTTTAGGACTTTTCACAGCAATCTTCAGGAAAAAGCCCATCCTGTTAACTTGGGTTATGCAAATCTGCTGCCATTTTTATTTTACTACTAGACACAAAGCAACAACATAAAAATGAATCCAGTCTAGTCATTTCCTCATTCTGCTTCAGTGTCTGTATTCGGTAACTGTAAGTATGCTAATTAATAGCAATTTAATGTGAGTTTATTCCCAGGTTTGGGGGTTTTCTTAAACTATCTTTTGGTAGGGTTATCATTCTGTTATCCATAGCCTAACTAACTCCCATTCTTTATGAAAGCTTTTTATTTCACACCAAATGGCAGATCACCTCCTGAATTGTCATTACTGAATAAAGGTACGTCCACCGAGCTCTTGTAGTTATTCACTAAATATGTTACTAATTCACAAATACGTCAAACGACATAATGAAACTAAAAAAACCCAGTGTCTTAACATGGGCTCAAGTTCAGATGCTAAAATATGCCCCAATATATACCCGTACTTTTGCTCAATGTTAATAACCAAAATTACCTACAAACGCTTCTAAGGAAAGCAGAAATTTTTGCAGAGCTCCAGTGGTACGCGGCAAATACAGCCTCTATAGATTTTACACGTGCTTTCAAAATGTGTCAAGGAACTACTGCAAAGAATAATGATTTTAAGATGGGCTGTATAAAATATAACTGTCCATCACCTAGGATGCTCTTACATAGTGCTTAATCTTTTGTTCTGTATTTGTCGGGGGGGCTGACACAAAGTTACTCTATTCACTTCTGCTCCTGCAATTATTTTTGTGAAGTATTTTTATACTACTTAGTATTTCTCAAGCCTGTGTGAGATTACTTCAATCAACATAATTTAAACTTTCTTTGTACAATTCTGTCAGGAAGGACAGATACTGTAAAACTATTTTCAGAGTTCAGATCAACTTTCTCAGAGACCACGAAATACAATTGCTGGGTTTTGATGTATTTCCTTGCTTTATCAGACATATCAATCTGTTCCAATCAATACTGACTTGCTTGATTTTTTCCCCAAACAAACCATCCACACACCAAAAAAAAGAGAAGTGAATCAGTCAAATAGAATACTTCTCTAGCTTCCACACAGCTACATTCTCCTTTGCTTTTGGGGAGCGTAATACTGTGCATTACAAAGATGCATAATTGACATCAATACTTTATGGTCAGGATATAAATCCTACTTTCTCCATTGTCACTGATGATAACGAAAAAGAGCAATTCTATTTTACTTCGAAGAAAACTGTCTTGCTACAGGCGTGAGAGATGTTTTTACTACAAATTTTGCTACAATGTGTACTGTTATTGTACATGACTTAATTATATGATGTAAGCATTTTATAAAACACATTCTTCCTTACATCTGTACTTCTCTTCCAGAAGGCCCTTAGAAAGAGACATCAAGCCAATTTTCAGGGACTGCACTCGAATTTTTCCAGTTCGGCCACTGAAATGATAAAGATAAGACAATTTAATACAGTTTAATTTTATTTCATTCCAACTCAAGTCTATTCAAAATGCAAAGGCATTGGTGAATTCTACTTCAAATACACTTCAAATCTCGAAAAAAATTAACACTACAAATCACATTAAGAATACTTCCCTTACAAAAGCTTAACTCACCTTTTAAGTGGTCTGCATGTCAAAACAGTTCATATTACTCCAAAAGGGCAGACATTTAAGCTCTGCAAAGCTCTCAACATGATTTAATAATGTGATATACACAGAAAAAGAATACATGAGCACACAGCAGGAAAGCCTATTACCCACTGTGAAACACAAGGACTGCAAAATAAAACCAAGTTTTCATGTCACAGTAATTAATTCTATTTTTTAACTTCATTTTTTCCTTTTATTTAAAGGAAAGTTTAAAATGCTCTGATATACATGTGTACCAGGACATATGCAGCCAACCACATACAGTAATTAAATGACGTGGAGCTGTTGTTCTTTTTAAGCAATGTGACTTCAGGTTCATCTTGTCCAACATGAAAAAAAAAAAATAATGCCCAAACCCAAAAAACAACATATCCAATCTTAAGCAACTTGAGAACAGATAAGTGGGTACCAAAGCAAGTGATTTTAAGCCTGCAAGACAAACATTGTTCAAAATGATAAAAACAAAAGCGATAAAATCAGGGTACCTGGAAAGGGACATTTTTAAAGTTCAAAAGATCAGTGCAGAAACATATTCTTAAAAGATCTGGTGATATCTTCTTTCAAAGACCAAAACACACCACGCAATTTGTCTTTACATGAGACATGGCAAACAAACCATGACAATAGTAGTAAAATTGTATATTATACACAAATGCCTGCGTTTAAGGTTAGCTGGGTCCTTCACCAGCAAGTAAAACAATACTAAAATAAATATTACCCCAAACGTTAATTTGGTCCCTTCTGTCACGCAAAAGTGATATATCCTTTAATTACTTCTCAAGTGGTTATTAGGTATCTCTTTCTATCCAACCCATTCAACATATGGTCTGCCGTCTGATTTACTTCATAAACGTTGTGCTGAATACAAAATTATTAATTTACTTCTGGGCTCCCAGTATAATTAGCTAAACGCCTTACAAATATTAATGCATTTGTCTTCACAACCATCACCTAATCTAGTGAGACTAGACAGTATTATCTTCTCTATTCCACAAGCTGGAACAGAGGTACAGAGAAATTATTGCTAAATTAATCAAAAACACCCATTACTTTTACTGCCTAGTTTGAAAATCAGGACCCAATTTCCCAGAATATTATAAAAGTGCCACCTATTTTATACATTCAATCTTACCTTCAAATTACCTCTTTCAATCACAGACACTACATCATTCTGGCATACCTTAACGCGTAAATGGCTCATTTTGCAACTTTGATAAAGTTCTTTCACCATTCTTTTCTGTGGAGGGTTCTCTGTGTTTTAATTTTGTGTTCCCCAGAAAAACAAAGCAGAACATTCATTTGGGTTTGATTTAACTCAGGACTGACTAGAGTATTTGTTTATAAAAGGCAGAAATTCAAAAAAACTTTGCAGTTAAAAAGTTAGGACATATATGTGGAGGCTTAAAACTTGCCAGATTTTAGCATATTGTTATAAGGACTGTGAAAAACTTCCTTCACACAAAAAAACCCCATTTCCTCAATAAATTATAAAGCCTGCAATATGACATTTTTCTAAAGAGCAACATATTTTCCCCTAGCCTCTTCCTTGGAAACAACTAAATATTAGCACTGGAATTGTATATCCAAGTAAAAAAATCCCACACCAAAGACAAACAAAAAGCCCTCACCAAACCTACAGACTTTGTAGTACTGACACTTCCAATTCAATGGTTTAACTTTTCCCAGCTTAGAGAGTCACAAAATCACTGGGGTTAGGAGGGACCTCTCAGAGATCATCTAGACCAATGCCCCTGCTCAGCCAGGTAGAGCAGATTGCCCTGGATCATATCCAGTCAAGTGCTGACTATCTCCAAGGATGGAAACTGCACAGCTTCTCTGGGCAACCTGTGCCACTGTTGATCACCCTCACATTAAAAAAATCCTTTTCTTATATGTTTAAGCAGAATTTCATGTGTTTCCATTTGTGCCTACTACCTCTTGTCCTGTCACTGGGCACCATGAAAAGCCTGGCTCCATCTTCTCTGTTGCTCCCATCAGGTATTTACGCACATTGATAAGATCCCCCTGAGACTTCTCCTCTCCAGGTTGAAGAGTCCCAGCTCTCTCAGCCTCTCCTAATACATCAGATACTCTAAGACCTTAATCATTGTGATGGTTCTTCACTGGACTTGCTCTAATTTGTCCATGTCTCTCTTGTCATGGGGAGCCCAGAACTGAACCCAGCACTCCAGTTGTATCTCAGCAGTACCAAGGAGAAGAGAAGGATCACCTCCCTCGACCTCCTGGGAATGCTTTTCGTAATGCAGCCCGGGAGACTGTTGGCCCACTCTGACACAAGTGCACAAGTTCATGGCTTATGTTTGACTTGGTGTTCATCAGGATCCCCAGGGCATTCCCTGCAAAGCTGATTTCCAGCCATTTGTCCCCCCGCCTGTAATGGTGTACAGGGTTATTCCTCCTCAGGGGGAGGATTTGGCATTTTCCTTCCTTGAACTTCACGGTGTTCCTGTTGTCCCCTTTCTCCAGCCTGTCAAGGTCCCTCTGAATGGCAGCACAACCATCTAATTCTGCTGTATGTACAAGCATCTGAAAATCAAGGTCTTACTGTGGAAAGGTTCAGAAACTTTTTAATCCTTGAATTCATGCAGAATTTATGCATCGAGTGTTTAGAATTAAGCACCAGCACACTATTCAGATACACTTTATAGCAATGCAAGTATGCTTGTCATTACAAAATCAATTGATAAGACCACTTTAAGCAGCTCAGATATTTTTTTGCTCAGATCCTAACGAAAGGAAGTCTGAACCATTATAGCTCTATTAACTGGTTTAGAGCAAACTCACCCATTGTCAGTCAATACAACAATGAAAGGCAGTATAAAAATGGAATATTATTGACCTCTGACCTATCTTCAAGTAAAAAATGGTAAAAACATTATAGCTGCTTGTCAGAAGCACTGTTCTTGTTTACTAAAGTCCATTTGTCCCTCTGGATATATCTGAGCCCTCTTATCCCCAGCAATACAAAATCTAAGGATTCATTGCCCTTGTAATGTGATGTTGACATTCTTCTCCTTCCCCAAGCGAACTGGAATTTTATTGCTTTAGTAAGGAAGCGGACAAGCTGATTCTGTTGTCTGTACACCTGCACTAGGCAAGCTTTGGCCAATATGCCTCAGGTATGATCCCCTTGTTGCACCTTCATCCACTGCCAGTCAGGAGGTGCACAGAATCTAGAAGTAATGCAACTTTTGAACCTGCCACAATCAATGTTTTAAAAAAAAAAAAAAAAAAAAAAAAAGGGGTACACATCATTTCCAGGCATGGTAGGAGCATGCATTGGTGCACTGAAAGCAGATACTACAGAGAGGACTAGCTTAGTGGGGAATCAGCTAGCTGGAACATTTGGTCAAGGACATGGGAGGCTACCATGCTGCACAAGTAGAGAGGCTGGATTGGGATTGGAGTACATACAACTTTGTTGCATAGTTTGGACTCACCGTCCAAGCACAAAGCAACTATTCAGCTGTTTCAGAGATCCAATGAAACTTCAGAGAATATCAAAGAGCTGCTTTACAAAAAACCTGAGGACTGTCACTACCATACAATAACATAACCAACTGAGAAAAGGAAGGGTGAGCTAGAAATGGCTGTATTACCCGAAGAGAAAGGGAGAATACTTTTACCCTGCATCTTAGTACAGGAGATAATTGGAATTAGAGGATGCAGGAGAGGGAGGGAAGAACAGGTAACACAGAGATAACAGGGGCCGTGCCTCATGAGTTCCCTTGCTACTCCCGTAACAACTGTACTCCAAAAAAATGAAACAACTATGATTCCAACCTCACTATGTCAGACATAAGCTGTGTGGAGCACTTGGGAACCACATAATATAGTTTACCACTACTCAGCCACAGGAACATCTCAGCTGCAGAACAGCATGCTAAATCCTAAAACTAACATTCCTCTTTCTGCTCAAACACCTAGGAAATTCAATAAAAGACATTAAAGCAGGGTTAAAATTATCTGAAGGTATGTCTTTCCAGGCAAATGAGTTTAGTGAACTTTCCAAAAACGTTCCATAATCACACAACCGTCACATGCAAACTTTATTCCTTTGTCTAAGTAACATCCCAATACAGTTAGGACCCAAAACTCTTTTGACAGGAAAACACAGTCTATCCCGTAGTCAAAACAGAGGCCTGTAACACCTGTAAATTATAAATGTATTAATCAGGGTATAATTAATATTAGATTGTTGAATGTAATCATACAAAACTCTTATTACCAACAACAGTATGCAAGTATTCTGTAGCTTTGCAATGGCATAGCCAGACATAATGTGGAAGTGTTTTACCTAAGTACGTAAACAATGCGAACGCCAAAGGGGCAAACAGTGATGGGCACAGCTCACACAGGAGTCAGCCAGATAACAAAAAGTTGCCAAACAGAGGGCAAGATTAAGTATAAGAGATTGTATTTGAGGAATACACAATAAGGATGACTGTCAAATCAACAGAAAATAAGATAAGCAATATCAAGTCCAGAGATAATCTATGTCCCCCAAGGGAAGGGGGCAACAGCATGAAAACATCAGGCACTAGCAAGGAAAACTGGAGAAGTGAGAAGATGAGCCCCCTTCAGTTCTGACTTCTGTCAAAGAGCTCTCTCTCAAGCCTGGTCAGTGTTGACACTACAATTAAGGCCTACCAAGGACAGTAGCTATCAGTTATCTACATAACCCAGCAACAGGAGGCAGCTTGGCAGATCTCTGAAGGCCCCCACAGATGCCTCCCCTTGATCAACCAGAGAGGAGTGAGTCAAAGGAGCCCATTTTCCTGCCCGACAGAGGGCCAAGTCCTTCCTAGAGCACTTCTTACTACTATCACAGCCTGCCAAGCTGCTCCCGCTGAGTCCTCTATGAATCAAGACAGCTCTTATCAACGCAGGGAATGCAACTGGAGTGCATGCAGAAAATTTCCGTCAGCTACTGTCAAAACCAGAGCATAAAGTTAAGGCTGACTGAGCAGGTCTCTCATCCTTCTCATTCCTCAGAAGTTCAAATTTTGCTGAACTTAAAGTGATGGTAAGGCCTGGGATATTAACTCAACCTGGTATTAGAATTTGCCAGGTATACAAGTGCAACAATAAATAACAAAGATGTAATTCTTCAGGGGAGGCCTGGGCCATAGAGAATGATCACGATGACAGGTTTGATCATATGGAAAAGGTTAGTATACGTGCAACACCACAGATAGCCTTCCTAGACTAATGCACCAAAGAAATTAAATTTAAAAGAATGCATTATCAAAAGTATCCTAACACCACAAAAATCAAGAAAATTTTAAAGTTGAAATACAAGAGGTCAGATAAACGTTGCAAGACTTTAAAAACAATGCATGTAAAAGTTTCCTTATGGATGTCGGGTAATTTTGATTGAAATAATGAGTCACTACCCACAAATAGTGCCTGTATTCTGTATTATGTATGACAGACTTCAAAATATGTAAACCAACTCATTTCAAGGGGTGTTGAGTTATTCCATTAGTACTGAAAGCTATCAGTCCATTTCATATAAATGACTTTTGGAGATTTTAGCAGATCTGACAGTATATAGTCCAGAACAATAACCACCAGCTATTGCTTTTGGATGATTTAAACAGAGGCCTGGCCAAATGATTTCACAGAGCAAACAATTTCCTTCACAGCTCTCGCTGTAAAATGCAATGTGTTTATTTATAATTTCATTTAAAAAAAATTTCTCTGGGCTAACAAAAACAAGATACTTTCACTTTGGAAGACGTTTACAGGGCAGATGTTTCTGCCTGGAACAACCTTTGAGTCCTTGAAGAAGTCAAAGTCACTGAGTAAATTCAATGTTTCTCTCCTCTACTCAGCTTGAAGAATGAATCATTCCTGATGTGTCAGAAAATACCAGAACACAACAGACTTGCTTTCTATTTCTAAAAATAAATTGGTTCTTTTTAAGGGCCAAAGACATCTGTAGGTAAGTCTGAAGAACTACCCCGTTTGCCATAAATCCGTGTATCAGTAATTAAATCTCCGGTTAATAGCATGCGACTAACAGATGTTTTTTGTAGACAGTTTAACGATTTGAAACATTGTATATGTACAACACCAGTGCAATAAACAATGGAAATGCCAAGACACAAATTAGTTCTTTCCTAAAGGCCAACTGGAAAAAAAAAAAAGGCAGCTCAAAATTGGTGCCTGTTCTTTCAGCTTTTTTTTTTTTTCCTGTAGTGGATTTCAAAGGGGAGCAAGGAAACATAGTGTAAAAGGTAATTTTATCTCAGAAAACCTTCATCCTCCATTTTTCAAAGTTTGACTGAAGATTAAAGTCTCATCAGCTTGAAGAATTATCTATACTAAAGCTTTCAACATAACAAGCAAGGGGAAACGGGAGCAACAGGAAATGTTATTGAAAGAAAGGTTTGTTACTCACTATGTGCATTTTCAATATGAACAGATTAAACAACTGACTTCTAACTGAAGTTAGGAAGCAAAAGTAAGTTGAAGAAAACATAATGGATTTGTGATCAATCTGAAAAAAAACCACCCAACCAGTAACTACAAAAAATTAGTAGTTATTTATATCTGACATTATTAAGTCTCTTATTCTAAATAACCAATAACATTTAAGTCAGGCAACATATTTGATCTACTGCTCTATTTGCAAGCGATGTGTTTATTCACTGACAATACCGAGCTCTGCAAAATAAGAATAATTGCAGGAAGAAGTCCCAGTCATTATTTGATGGGCTTTCCAATTTTCCAGCAGTAATGATGAGAAGTCCAACTAACAGAAATGTCACAATATTAAACAGCAATATTTGAATGCCAAAGCCAGCACATAAATGACAAATGGTAATACTCTGTTCCCTCCCTCCCTCTCCCCTACCACAATATTTAAAATAAAAATAAAACAAAATAAAATATCCACGAAGTATAGGACTACTGGCATGTAATCCTCCGGGGGTGTGGGGGGGAAGCAAAAAGCTATGAACTGCAGAATTTGGCATTGATTAAGTGAGTGAACATAGTGAGGATAATGCATACATCGAGGAGCTCTCTTTTGCAAAGCCACGTATGAGAATTTCTATCACTACTCAAGAAATACTTTTGCTCTTTCCATCTTCAACTGCTGAGAAAGGAAAGAAATTTGCTGACCCACCTCATGCAGCTTAGAAATTCTGATTGTAATTCTGTGTATAACTCTGAACTAAAGCATATATTCCATTAGAGACACTGAAGGGACCACACCCCATACATATTGCACTTCTGTGTCTTTAGTCAGCTCCAGAAGAGTCCCAAAATGCCTCTGCTCAAGCAATATAAGGAGGTACATTATAGGGAATTGAGGAGCTGATGGAAACCAAGTCTCTTCCCAGTTTTTACTACAGAAGGGAGATGAGAACAGTAACCACCACTAAGAAAAACAGGCAACAGACTCACAACTCAAAAGCACAACTAAATAAAAACGTACTGATAGTAGGTGACAGGCTCATATAGTGCGGGGCAGGGCAGAGAGGTCAGAGTTTGATACTCAGCAGAAGAAAGAAGTGTCTGGGGGCTCAGAAAGGATGGGCCAAAACCACAAGGGGCTGCTGGAGTGGACTTTTGCACGTCCTCTAAGAATCAGTGCTCTCTCAGAAAATCAGAGACACGCATTTAAATAAACCCACAAGTTCTCCCTGTAAGCATCCTGAAACATTATTGAGGCAAACTCACGATCCGCTGGGGAAATACAGCTTTGCTGCCCGGACCAGGGCAGGTGGATGACACCACACCAGCACTCAGAAGTGATACGAGGCAGGAACTGCAGGTGCTGGAAGTGAGCCGGGACCAGGACACCACTCAGCCTCCAGCATCAGAGAGGCTTTAGTGCTGAGATCAAAACAACCACCACCTGAGAGAGGATTCAGGACAGGGAGCTCAGCCAGCACTAGGGCATGCAACTAACTAAGCGTTAAGTAGAGAACAAAACCATCACCAACCTGTAGCAGAAATAGGATCTGGTACAAATAGCAAACAATCTGGGCAATTTGGAACATTTACATCAGGAACACAGCTAAAGCAGCATATCCAGTTCTCTACTCACATATACATTTCCTGAAACCCTTTCAATATTTCTTTAGTAAGCAGCATAACGTTAGTTCACTGTATCTGAGCAGGACAGCAGAAGAAACATGTCATCTCAAGGAACTGCACTTCCAATACTGAGTCAAAATTATCGAAAGATATGACTTTTTATTAAATAAATTCTTAAGGCTTTATCATTCTTCTATTACCATGAACATTTCCTCAAGAAAGTAACTCCGAAAAAACATACAACAGTCCTATAAGTCTAGTGTTTTTGATAAGTCACATGTGCAAAAATAACCAATGTGTCTCCACGTTTTATGCTTTGTTAATACTATATTAAATTACTGGGGTACACACTGTGAACAAAGACTTGTTACTTACCTATCATACACATTGAGTAGCCAGTTAAGACACATGTCTACACAGAGAGGAACATTCACCATGTCTTTGTGTTTCTCTTCAAGTCCACTATAGATGGTGGTGAGACAGCTGATCACATCCTGGACACCAATCAGCTGGTCATTTTGACTCAACTTGTGCTGTTTGAAAACTTCACTTGTCGTGTTCAGGTCCAACAGGTCCACTAACAACAGGTGATTAGGAAAAAAAAAAAAGGAAAAAGAAAAAAGGCATGAATACAGATGCCCAAGCACAGCATTCATAATACTTGTTCATGTGCATATTGTAGCAAACACTGCGGACGACTTGCCAAGAAGCAGCTTTCCTTTAGTAACATTATAGTGAAAAACCGTTCTCTATGAGGAGTCAACAGTATTTTTGGTACCATATATTTAAAAAAAAAAAAGAATCAACAAGAATACCATAATGACACTGCACAGCTCAGAAGAACATTTAAAACGCCACTGAAGTAGTCTGCGTAATTAGAGGATCCTAACTTCAGATGTATGCACACTGGGTGTCCACTAGGCTTAGAGGATTCTTTGCATTCACCATAAAGCAGAAACCCATTAAAGGACTATCACTTTTGATTAAATGCAAAGCGAAGCAAATTTTTAGGTAACAATGTTCTCTTAAATGCAGTAGGAATGTACTGAGGTCTGATTAACTGAAGAACAGTTGCTAAATTAAGACTTAAGAGAAAGCAGGGGGACACTGGAAAAATTTTTATTGTAGTTTTCAAGAACACAAAAATGCTACGCTTTCATGAAAAATATTTTGATCTCCTTTATTACAGCATGCTTTCTATAAGCAGCTGGTGAACCTAGATGTGACAAGGTTTTCCCCCAAAACCACAGTGATTGCGATTGTGAAAATCTGGAGTTTGCATGGTGAAAACAAAAACCTGTCAATAAGCTCTTTAATTCCTTTTGCAAAACAATGTGAAAAGGAGGAAATTTATTTTGGTGTGAAAGAAGGAAGAATAATATAAGTCAGAAGGTGGCATAATCCTTAGTGACATTTCTTGACAGAAGCAAGGACTTTAGCAAGAAAAATATTTGCAATATATCAGTATGCTTGCTACAGTGTATGTAGCATGAAGTTGAAGTATATTCTGAACTCATACAGCGCTGTTTCTGGAGAGCCAGTAACACATTTACACTATATATGTCATCTCTCAAAGGAAATGAAACATGACAGTCCCACATGTGCTGTAAATTGCTCTGCACCAATAATGTTAAATAAGGACCCTAGAAGAGCAGTCTGTGCAGGTCTGTGTAAATCTACCTTGGGCTGGAAAATAAGTCCAGCAGAACAAAGCAGGAGCAAGACAATATTTACCACTACAAACAATTCTGTCAAGAACTCAATGAGCATCTACCAAAAGATAAGGTTATAGGCCAAAAGAAGGTTATATTCCCAATCCCATTTCCTCAGTCTACCTTTCCTAACACCACTGTAAAATGAAAAACAGTACCTTGGAGACCTTACTTTTCTCTCCCTCACAGACATCTGTACATTCTGTTCTAACTTTACAGCATCATACTTGAACGGGTTTTATGTTTCTTTGCTTTTTATATTTTTTTTCTTTCTCTAAAAGCCCATCTCTTAAGCTTGCAAATAAATGCCAGCCATGTATTTACCAAACAGACAGACTGCTAATTGCAGCAAAACACCTCGCCACTAGTTTGACTTGAGGTAGCCAAAGTATTTGGCAGTACACTGCAGCATAATCTTCTACAGTAGCTGGAAAACGTGTAATACACTGGAAAGGGCTCACAGGCATATTTAAAAACAAAACAAAACAACAACAAAAAAAACCCACACCACAATGCAACACAGACTATTTTTTGAGGGGTGAAGGGAGGGGGTGAAGCCAGGTGCAAAACTATAACGTGCTACCCAATCACATAAATATTGCACTCAGGAGAGATGGCCACTTTTCATGCTTTTCCTTCATGACCTGCAGGGGGGAAAAAAACCCCTCAAAATTATTGCAATCAGTTTGGCAGTGGTTTTTTATCAACATGTTTTTATAATGTATGTAAGGGTTGGCTAAAAGCAGGTAAGCGGCTTCCTAAAACAGATTGACAGCCCTTTTTATAGCCAGTGAAAATTTGGAATGCTTTGTAATGCCAGAAAGTTGGAGCCTTTGGGCTTGGCTTAGCATAATCATCTTTGCACTGAAAACAGCAATTCAACAGACAGTGGAGTAAGGCTGCTAACTTCATGTCTTGATCTGCTGGCATTAAGATCTCACCTTCACATTTCTAGAGGGAACTGGGAGATGTACTTTCAGTATTTTCATATTTCACATTTCAGGAAACTCTGCTGCTGTAAGCAAAACTTACACTTTCGGATTACACCATTCAGGGAGAACAACCAGAGGAAATTACTTCCATTCCTGCTTACTTCAGTACTCACCTGGCTGAATGAACTTTGGGTACAAGCAGTTATCCTGCCCCGGTAAGGTCTACCCACTAGCAGCACTCCTGGAGTCAGCTGATGCAAAGGGGCTTATTTTCTCATTACATTTCCATTTCTGAAAGTTTTGAAATAAACTCCGTTTATGCAGATGGGGAAAAGCTAACCTGAAACTCATATGCCATAGCTGACATGAAGACTACTGTGCACAGCTTTTAGTGCATTTTTGCAGTACCATTCTGCATCCGCTCAAATGTGCTGAGCGACCAATCCTGCTGTTAACCAGCAAATGGCCACAAGGGTCATTTCTTTCCTTTCTGCAGCGAGGAGACTTTCCCAAAGGAAAACTATAAACAGAAATCACGTCATTCAGCATGGTTCAAGTAGATGTGAGAGGCAGACTCAGGAGCAAGTAATGACATGCAGCTGCTGATGGCAAATTTGAGACTGCTGTAACCCCACAGCAAATAGGCAGCTATTGCTATGGAGCTTTTGTATTGTGACCTTGTGAACGATACCAGTTCCTGCAAAAGACTGGATGGCTGAGGGAAGTCTACACGGCTCTCGCTTGTAGTCTGGTGTGCCTTAATGTTCATTCCTTAGCCTTGTGTGGTTGATATACCTATTAGCATTCCTAAATTTTAAATCACCTAGAGGAGCTCAGTGACAGAAATTCTGAATACACATGGTTGTTTTGTTCTTTTTCCATTCCAGTACTCCACTTCAGTATCTGGGGCATATATAATTTCTTGAAAATGAGCTAAAGTATGCTGCACAAGAATAAAATATTATAGTCAGGGCCTGGTGCTGCAGAGCTGCCCAGCACAACTAGAACACAGGATTCTCTCTCTGGCCCCATTCTTCTTGTGCTACAGCGGAAAAGTGCGCTTAGTACATCTGCCTCACATAATCTGAGACACAGAAGCTAATCAAGAATTTGTTCTTTCCAACCTGCAACCTTCCTCAGCTTCCTGCAAAATAAATACATGTAGGTACATACACACCTATATTAGTCTTTGCAGGAATCTACCTTCCAAAACACAGAACAAGATGAAACACAACTCTACTTGCCTGCTTCTAAAGGGACGTGGGGGGAAAAAACTTCCCCAGCGCCATGTTTTTTTGACACTTACTGAGGAAAGACTTAGAAGAGAGATTTGACATCAGCAAGTTTTCCAAAGTACAGTTCTCCAATTACATACTCCTGAACGTGCTTGTATAGCACTAATGCCCCGTTACCAGTCCTCACTGCAAAGTCAAAATCTATCAGGTGCAAGAGGGACTGTGCATCCTGCTTCGGCTCTGCCCTTGGAGTTCTCGCCAAAAAGGCCTTTGCAGTTAGGCACACACTGCAACTGTGACAGCAATTTGTCACATTTTACAGTGATCTCATTTTCTAGTGATTTGTTTTGACATTTTCTTTGCCTTAGCACATAAGCCTTCCTGAAGCATTCTGCACCCAACCACATTTAAAAACCATCCACAGTTAAAATTACAGGAAAGGCAATGGAAGACTAAAGCAACTCATGGCAGGGGCACAGAAGATGACTCCCTACCTTAAAACAAAACCACCAACAAAAAAAAAGGTCAAGAAAAGAACTCTAGATAGGGATTAACCACTCTCCCTTCCTCAGACAGTAGGTGTTAGTGCATGCTGTGTGTTTTTGGCTATCACAGCTGCCATTCACAGGACAGCAACAGGCCAAGTATCATCACAGTCAAATGGAATTTGACCTGTTCCCTGGCAAGAAATAATCTGCTAAGCAAACAAAGACAAAAGGAACAGCATTGATTCTATTTTTGAAGGTGGTCTTAAAATTATGCCACATCATGAGTTCACAGACAGAAAATTCTTGTAGCATTTAGCTTTGTGCATAATCTGTAATAACTTTCTTACAAACCCACAAATGTTGTGTTCTTGCAAATTTCATCAATCCTTGGTCAAATATGTGCATGTCATAAAGATTTGTTTGGCTGTTGTCAACTCCCGCGAGACAGAGATGGAGCAAGTAAGCAGTTTCAAAAATAACGAGGTAGATTTGATCTGTAGAGATGACAGTTTTACTCCTGGCTCCTTAAAACTGGAATATTCTCCTTACTTCTTACTACATCCCTCTGCCCTCTTTCCACCTCTCTCCCCTGAAACTGGAGACAATATTCACTTCAACAGGAAGACACTTTTGAAATCTGTGAATGAGGAGAGCTGACCAATGCAGTTACTACAGAAATTGATACATTTTGATGTAAACGCAAGCGCGGGAAGTATGATCCTCCTCAAAGCTTATTAGAAGTAATGAAAGTGAAGTTTGTTCTATACAGGTCGCTAGACAATCTGTATGCCTATCACACAGGCAGCATGATTCGCATCCATCATGTGCAGTTTTTTTCACTCCTCCCTGGGGAGCAGCATGCACAAGGTGAATTTTACTTTGCTTTCTGGTTTCTTGCTTTGCTATTGGTTTTCAGGTACATGTTGATGCA
Source organism: Chroicocephalus ridibundus (assembly GCF_963924245.1). Lineage (NCBI taxonomy): Eukaryota > Metazoa > Chordata > Aves > Charadriiformes > Laridae > Chroicocephalus > Chroicocephalus ridibundus. The sequence continues at coordinate 55,901,812 of NC_086286.1, read as the reverse complement.
CACTTTATAACTTGCACGCCGATAAGCAGAAAGCTCATAATGCTCTTTAGTCTTGCTGGGAGATGAAATTACAGCCTTGGGTGAAACCATCTCTCTTCCATAGAGAAGCTCTAGGCTGTGCCAAAGAAATACAGTTTTTCTTTCAATACCATCAAACAATCTTTCAAAGGACAGGTTCTGCGTTTTCCCCCCAAACGTAAGACCTTGAACCCAAGATCTTGAACTTGATTTGAAATTCTCTGAGAAGCCAGCATAGCATATGAAGAAGTGGTGAGATGTACTCCCAAGAGCCTGTGCTGTTGTTGCATAGATGCACTCGAGCTTTCTGGAGTAGCTAGCTACCATCTCAGGCACAGCTTCATCTGTGATCGTGCATATCTGACAAATCTCACTTCCTTCTAAGCTTTTTGTCCTTTCAGTTATCTTCCTTGTCTTCATGTGTCTTGCCCCTCTCTATAATGTAAACCATTCCTGTATTACATCAAACTATTGGTCCAATCCCATTTCTCTAAAATAAACATTGAGCAGTTACAAGCTAGTTCAGCTCCCCCAAGAAAGTACCATATATTCTTTCTATCATCCTGATTCTCAAGAACAATGCAGAAATACCAGTGACAGGATGATTCCAAAGGGTACTCTTGAGTTTGCTTTGCACAGGAGACTCAGGTGAGAGCCCAGAACCCCAGTGTGATACTTGCTGTGGGAATCAGAGAAGTCCTGAGTCTGGAGGCCAGGATAAGACCTCCTGGTATATCAGTTCTCAGGCTGTTAAACTTTGAACGTGGTAGTCATGCGACTCGCCATTGAATTAAACCATAATTGTGATATAATGTCAAAGGCTTTCTTAAAATCTAGCAAATATAGAAAACTGGAGATACAGATGCGAACCTTGGAAATGAAGTAGTTTAGACATTTGAGCCTACTGAGTAGACACCTATCCCCTCTTGCTGATGAATTCTATCTGCTCTTCAGAGTGGACTGACTGAATTATTAAATTGCTTAAGAACAAGGACAAATGCCAACACAGGTCTGGGCAGAAGAACTAATATCCATATGAAATGCATGTTTACTTCCTGTCTGAGACCCTTCCCCACACTTCCAATATATATACACATACTAATATTACTAATAGTCTGTTTTGTCAGAGTAGCTTTTTGTGTCTAAAATGTACAGCAATACCAGCTACCTATAGCCAATCATACAGATCTGTATCCTTTCCCCTCACACTTCGGGCAGCCTGATCTCCTCTTTAAGTGAAATTCACACAGCAAGATAGTCTCTCCCTCCAGCAAGGTATGTGAGGGAGGAACATTTTCAAAGTTATCCAGCAGCAGTAAACACTTAAGAAAAAAATGGAATAGAAGTCTAAAAATATCATATGATATCTGAGTTTATATCAAAGGTCAGGACTGTAGCTCACATCATTTCACACTAGTTTGTATCAGGAACAGCATGCAACAGTCAAGAGGTTCAATGTTTATTTTTCTATGACTTCTCAAGGTATTCTAAGTGGGCATACCATTTCAACTCACCTGCTGCACCACTTTTTTCATTAATTGATTTTATTTATCTGCAATGACGACACCTACTATTGGGAATTCTTCCTGCCATTTTGTTGATTGACAATCTGTCAAGGATGTTTCTGGTCCCGTGTTAAAGGCTAATGTCATTGGTCTTAAGCTGACCCTCCCTTCCCCAAGTACTGCTGAGAAACAGTTTGTCTCAAAGGCCAAACTCACAGCACAATGCTTTCTGCAGTCTTCGGATTTTGATGGCCGTACGGTAGGCTGAGAAGCGTACGTTGTTCAAGTCAGCTGAAAGAGGAAAAACAGAAATGTGAGCAGCCCTAAGAAGAGAGTCCGTAACTTTCCTTTACATAAAAATTTTCACATTTTGGACAAAGTCTGATATCCCTTCTCTTCAATGAGTTAATAGGATATATCAGAACAAATAAAACCGGGAATTTGGGACCTCAATCCAATCCACCTGTAGGGAAAGCCTCCTGACTCTGAGATTGGCGTACCAGAAATCCTGACACTATCTTGGCACATGTAATAAATATACATATAATAGAGTTTTAGATACATATTATGCAGTGTTGAGTAGTTTCTAGAAAAGTGCTCAAATACAGTGTGTTTCTCAAATAATTTACAACTTACGAGAAACAGAGGGTAGCAAAGGTCACAGTAACAGAGAAAAAAATGGCATTTTAAGTCATAATTTATATGCCATGACTTTGTAAATAGTGCTTTGAAAGGGACAGTCAGATAGTCATAAGCTCTATTTTAGAAACTGATGGGTATAGTAACATTTTTCCTCACTTAACAGTATCCTACCTTTTCACTCCTTAGAAAGGGAGATTTCACAGTAAATATAGATGTTAGCAGGGCTTGTTGAACTAGTTGTACATAATATGGACTAGCCTTTACTGACAGCATAGCTGCTCTGATTTATTACAAAAATTAGTTCCCTGCAGACTAGCATCCTGCTTTAAAGGTGCAGGCAGCCTGCATCATTGGACAACCCCTTGTGGATTTAAAAGAAATAAACAAGATACTTCATTAAAGCACAGAGTCAGAGTACATTGTTCAGAATTAAAATTACTGAAAGGCAAAAAACCATGACATGGATCAAGGCAGTAGGCTTCTTGCAAAGTCTGTCTCATCGCAAAGTGGGACATGGTCTGTTACACACAGTTCATGGCAACTCAGCTGTGGTTAGCAGAAAAATGCAGGCTTTTACTCATGGAATGAACATCACATAACGGGTTATTTTAAGAAATGCACTCACCTAAGGACTGGAAGAGATCAGTCATTTTAGGATGATCCCAACAGGTTGTCTGTGTCTCATGACTACAAAGGAATGAGGTAATAAAAGTTTCAGGCAACACACGTAGACACTCAAAGCAAAGGACAAAAGCCCAAAGATACTCTGATTTTCTGTGTTTAAGTGACGAGAAACCCCTCAGCTCTTTAAGTAAAGTACATGATCTGTGCCACTCAGCTCCTTGATTTTTTTTTTTGTTAACCCAAACCAAGCTAGGCAATAGCAATATATTTAACAGTATTTACTTTTGATTCTTAGTGTGACTGTATCAGCTGAACTCTGATTCTGAAACTAAGAGGTACACTAATAAGGTAAAAATGTAAAACTTCCTGCTCCTGTAGCACAATAAAAATGTAGCTGGCTGTATCTTCAGCTGGTATAAATGGCTGTACAATAATTTATCATAATAGATTCTCCCTCACTATCCCCCACAAATTGACAAACCAACCGAGAATGAAGTCTTTTATCCTCAGTGATCCAAAAAAATGGGACAGAAGATCCCTGCTCCAAAGAGCTACAGAGACAGGACAGGTACCACAAAGGCAATGCACGCTCCAAACGAAGTGCTGAGGGCGTTTCTTTACATTACCTTTTGAGATACACTATTGGAAAGTGCATGCATTGGGGCTCTGCATAGGGGATACAATCCCCACGTTACATTCTTTACACCAGTGTGACTTTTCCAGCTTTGAATCTGGTCTACGTCTCCAGAGTCACCTTCTCTCTGTCACTAGGCTTAACTCTCTCATTTATATATCTGGCACCATCACAACTTTGTGAGGTGTTTTTCGTGGAAGTTCATAGACCAAATATGTATATCCTATTAATACAGTAGGTATAAATCCTCTTTCTCCTCTTTGTGATTATTCCCTAGTAGACAACTGAAAGCAGGGAAAAGTCCTGAATGTGATTATGTTTAAACAAGACAGATTTATACAACATGTGATCAAAACAACATCTTCTGTTAGACCTTGACTGACTCTGAAATACTATAGTAAATCCTTCCCAATTCAGAACACTGAAGCACATCTTTACATCTGAACACATTTTTCCTGAACTAAAACTTTTATTTGGTTTCAGTTTGATAATAATATCACATGAATTACATTCATGTTTCAAATTCTGAATGAGGTGGTCAAGGTTCTGATATGCTGAACTCCAAAGCTAAGGCATACCACTGTCTAAATCAGTGGGTTTGCAGTTTCTAGAAAGGCACTTTTAAAACAGCACTATGTTTATCCTTGTCCAGAAAAGTAACTTCAAAAACAAGTAGCTTGACAATTATTTCCCTGGAAGGGCACACCAATAAATCACCATGAAGCCAACAACAACAAAAAAGGATGTATCTGGGTTTGGTGCTGGGCTAACGTAAAGGCAACTGACTGTGCAGCATTCTCAAAAACCCTGATGTATTACAAAGAAGAAGAACATATACAGCTTCAGTAAACAGGAAAATAAAATGTAATATAATGATTCAGACTGACCAACTTATAACCTCAAAACTAGTCCTGAAGCTGCCAACTATCTGCACTATCATGTTAAGCAGGATGCCATCATTATCATGTTGGCCATTTAGAATTGATTTCTGTTGACAAAACCTATTGCAACTGTCCACCCAAATGGATCCAATGTGATCAGTTTAATAAAGCTTGTTTTAAGGAAATTGTTTACCTCAACTCCCCTGATCAAGAAATGCTGCCCTGCCCTGCCCCCCCGCCCCAAGCAAATGAGAAAAAAAGTAAACAAAAAACAACGACCAAAAAAACCAAATCAAAAAACCAAGACTGGTGATTTTACTGACAACATCATATGTGAAAATGATCTCTTAGGATTTTCTGAGAAAAGACTCTTAACTAAAACACCTTCAAACTTCTATGTTAAAAGTAAAGGAGGTAGGTGGCAGTACCGTGACAGAAACTTTAAATGTATATATAAAAATAATTTTCACTGTATTTTAAATGCTGGAATATTACTGCAAACACTGCATGTAAACAACAGGCAATTTACCTCACTAAAATCCTATTTACTGCCTTAGAAACTACCATGTTAAAATTAGCCGTGATGGCAAGAACTTTGCTGAATTGCAGCCTTTGTTTCTCAGTTCCCTGTTTTCTGGCATTAAAAAAGATGTTTCCATGAAGAAATCCATTTCTTACTTGTGGGGTGCTGCAAGGATCTCACCTGGGAAGCGCTGCAGAAGTGCAAAGGTTTATTAGCAGCAAATGCCTCTCTACACAAACAACAATGGATCAATAGCAGAAGCTGATTTGAAATTCTTCTTTTCTGGTAATAAATTGTTAAATTTGCTAGGTCCAGAAACCTTCTCTTTTTTTATTTAAAAATAAAAGATGAAAAAAATTGTTAAATACTTCAATAAATCCTTGCTTCCCACTCCGCTCCTCACACACACACACCCTGCCCCGAAATATACTGCTATACTCCAGTACACTTCTGTAATGCTTAATTAGGATGTGGGCAGATCTAATTGCAATTTAAAGTCCAGCTTCTAAATAATTTATAAACCCATATGCAATGAGTAAGAGCTGATATTACCAATCAAACTTTTTCCTTAAATCGGGCTTTCGAGATTTAAAAACAAACAACAGTTTCATTATTGGAATTGTATGCTTTAAGTATATAATTTCAGTAGCAGTTTTATCTGAAAGACTAAGATCCACTTTAATCATGACAACACGCCATGCAAAAATTATGTTATTTTTTTCTATTTTGTGTGTGCTTAAGACGAAGCAGAAAAAAAGTGAAGCAGATATCCAAAATCTCTGTATCCTGGACTAACGTCTTGTTTCTCCATTTAATGTAGCAAATACCAGAACAGCTACATTTTCTTTTTAGAGAAAAGCACAGAACATGAAATGTATACCTAATAACATAATGATCAGAAAATATTTTTATGTTTCTATTTTCATTTGAAAGAGAAACACATTTGTGCAAGACTGCGTATAGACTAACGGGGTTTTAAAACTTATCATTCAGTTCTTTTGTCTGCCACACGTGGCAGATACCTGCTACTGGGATTATGTGAGAAAGGAGGCTCCATGAACATCATCTGGCGGGACAGGGGAAAAAAAAGTGAGAGAGAATCCCTTCATCCAGGTTTGTCCATAATTACCCAAAAGTCAGTACTAGCTGACAGCTGCCAAATGACTACACAAGGTGAACGCGATTGTGCCAGCCTCCTCCCAAAACACCTAGCGAGAAACCGCCTGTACTGGCTGAGCGCTTGTGTAGATGGATCCAGCAGGGAAGAGGAATGGGCTTAGAGCGAGTGAATCACCGACTCAACAGTCTGCGCAGGTCAAAGGAGGCAGCAACTCCACTGCTGCGGGCAGTGCCACCACCGACCACAAATATATTCCATGGATAGGGCTTAATTTTTGAGAAAGAAGACACCAAAGCCAGACTACACTGGACAGAGCCGAGGAAAAAATAAAATAAAATAAAATAAAATAAAATAAAATAAAATAAAATAAAATAAAATAAAATAAAATAAAATAAAATAAAATAAAATAAAATAAAATAAAATAAAATAAAATAAAATAAAATAAAATAAAATAAAATAAAATAAAATAAAATAAAATAAAATAAAGTAGCTGTAAATTTAAAAAGAGCTATAAAAAAAACTGTGGGAGAGGAATCAGTCTCAGCAGCGACATTTCTTAATGCAAAGTTTTATTTGATAACAATTTCATGACATGCAGGGACTTTTATGTGCACACAGACTGATTTTCACAGGAAGAAAAAAAATGGGTGTGCAGATAACCTTCCTGTGCTACAAATAAAACTGCCAGAGAGAGGAGTCATTTTATTAGGCGCTCCAAACAGGAGGCATGCAAGACAAAGTGCTTTCTGGTGATTTGGTTTGTAAAGCAGCTCTTTGAAATAAGATCCATCTTTCTCTGCTGTAGCTACAGTAACTTTTGTGGTTTTGATGCAAGACTAACGCAAGCAGATCAAGCACTGAGAAACGCTCGGTACTGGATGTCCGTAACAGATGAGACAGACTTGATGAAATTGGGGGAGACCTTTCTGACCGGGATCTCACAGCACCTTTTTATGCAAGATCATGACATAGCAATTTATTCTAAAATATGCACTGCAGTAGTTACAACTGCTGTCAGTTATTGCCCAGTGAGAAAAGCAGGCTTGCATGTTCCCCTTCCTCTCTGACACCTTGCTCAGTAAACACAAATAACATACAAGACATCAGACCTACAAGAACAAGGAAATTGATAAACAAAAGATTACACATTTTCTTGGCATGTATTTTACATGTACATGTGAAAGATGCCATCCTTAGGGCAAAGGACCAGAAATTACGAAATTGCTAGTTACCAGAGTTGCTAAACAAGGTAAGCAACTACAACAGTATGCAGTTCACTCACAGAAGTGCTCCAGCCATTTTCTGAAGATTTCCAGGCAAAATGATTTTACTACATCACGAAGAGAGCTCTAACTTGATTCCTCTAGAGACCCTAACTTCTGTTAAGTCCCAGGAGGCAATTAGGTAGAACTGAATGGATTGTTTTCACGACAGAGACACAACAGGAACTCTTCAGAAAATTCAGTCCTGCTAGGCAACTATCGGCTAAGAATGTGAAGAAATGCCTTTTTCTGTATTTTTTATAGAAAACAATCTGTAACACCCAATGATGGAAAACTAAGCCTGCAGAGAAGCTAATGGAAATCTAATTTTGGAAGGATGCTGAAGTTACATAGAAAAAAAAACAATTTTACCTAATAAGTTGTGAAAATACATGAGAAGTTTATTATTTTTAGTCGTCTCACTGAAGTTCTGAAAAGACTCAAAACAAGCATTGCACCAAGAGCAGATGAATCTACAGAGTCCTCCCTCTCTATTACAAGTACTGTGGCAGTCCTGTCCCAGGTCACAGTGACACTCGCACCGAGCAGCACCTTCTCTCTCAAGTACCCTACCAGCTTCAGGAAGAACCTCTTGTAGAGTGAGGTGACATTCACTGTGAGTGAGAGTGAACAACAGTCGGGCTCATTATTCATCCTGCATGTGGATGGCACTCATTAAAAAGAACTTTTCGAGGCCTACAGGAGCTGAAGATACCAGATTTCATTCTGCACGGTGGGTGGCGTAAGAATGGATTTCTGCTATGACAGAAGCGATCTGGTCTACAGGACAGTAACACTGTTCACTGTGGCGTGAACATGTTACATCTTTCCACATGGATCAGTCAGGGAAGAATTAATAGCGTTTCACTGACTGATCCACAAGAGAATGCATTCAGCATTATTATTTTTTGGTTAGTATCAAAAGACTTGAGTTATTCAGAGTATGAGTGTCCTAGGTCTCTTCTGCCAAAACTTGCTGACACAGTGTAAGCAATGGAAACAAAACTGGCATCCATGAATAGATTACATGACAAAACTGTAATTTAGAAAGTCTAAATGTGTTTGTGTAAATTTCACTAACTAAAAGTAAACACTATAACCATAAAATATTCCAAATTTAAAAAACCCTACATATTAGTGAAGTGCTCTCAAATGACAAACATTTACCCTTACGATCTGTTTCATACCCATTATGTTTGCTGGCAGCTTTCTAACTATAATTGTCAAAGATAATCCTTGTTAAAAACACTTGCTGGTTGTAAATAAAGAGCTGAGAAACAGGTAGCCTGTCATTTAACTTAGGATTTCTAGAAAGAAGAGAACAGTCCTGTTGAGATGAACGGAGTAAGTTGTACATCTCCAGGTGTTACAAGCTGCCTACTGAGTTGTGGAAAAAAAAATAATAAATCAATTCTTTCTTTTTTAGCTTTTTGTCTACAAGAAAACTAGAGACAGGTTTGTGGGTTTTTTATCATTTCTTAGGCATGGACAAGGCCTATGTCTGTGTTGATAATCAATGGCAAACAGCACAAGAGCAGACAATGAAACAGTACTTTGGCATTATGTTAAGTAGCTTTCTGTTCCTGCAGTCATTTGCACAAAATGTTAACAGAAATCAGGATCTTTACTGATCACTAAATAATCAACAGTACTCAGAACTCTAACTTTGCTGCCCTTGCCAAATTTCAAATGGCATAACAACATAATAAAACCTTATAAATATGTCATGGTGTTTTATCTAGATATCTTTTTTTTTTTTTTTTTAAGTCCCTTAGAGAATACTCTGGTGAAAAGGAGTTGGCATAATGCATTACAAGGGTAATTTTATGCAGATATCTTTAACTCCCTCCAGAGAAAATGTACTACTGCATTTCTTTAACAGTAAACAAAGACCAGCATAGGAACTGGTAATTGAAGAAACTCTCAAAAACTGAAATCTGTATTATCTCTTTCTGCAAATAATATTTTATTTTGCTTTCTAAGGGAAATATTTCTTAATACTTCTAAGAATGAGATTATGGATATAACTAGAATAAGAAAAAAAAGTTAAGTTTCCTAGTTCTATTAGTTCTCCTTCTCTCCCCTACACAGGCATAAACCAAATGTCAGGAAAGAATTCCTGAAGAGTCTTGAAAAAAAAAATAATGGAGAAGCAGAAAACATTTTATATTCCCATCCCCCATAAAGCTGAACATCATACAGGAGGTGATAAAATGGGATTTTTAAGATGTCAGTGATGCCAGCCTCTTTGCAGGGTTACAGAAAAGTAACCAGGACGTCTATGGAATTTGATATTGATCAATTTAATGATTACACCAAGAAATTGCTCTCCCTATGTAATGCCCTGCACGAGACTAAACTCACTGTGACCCTTTCTGTATCAGCCTTTTGTTTTTTCTGCACAGCACAAATACCTAATAATTTATCACATTGAAAGGTACACAGCTGAAGAACACTTAAATTACTGTTAAAAGAACAACAGTGAGAAATGCCAGGGTAATAATGTTTCCTGCAAATTCCTTTCAGTTCATAGTATTTTCCTCAAAGATGTTTAACAATCATACAGAGCATTTCCTTTATTCTTCTGGTTCTCTTTAGAATATTTTTATCGAAGTGCTGTGTCATATAGACTTTATTTTTTTTCATTTTCTGTTATAGAGGCCAAGCATGTCTTATTCGTGTGATTCAAAGTTATAAATGAACAACAGCAGACAACTCTCCTTATTAAATCTCAAACCTTTGCAAACCAACCTATGAAATATGTATTCAACAGCAAGTTTGCCAAAGCTTTTGGCCAAACTTCACACTTTGATTTCCAAAACTGCATTAATAAATAACGTATTTGCTGTGCTGTATCCCCCTCTATACTGCTCATTACTCCCATTCTCTTTTATGAAGTACGAAAGATAAAGCTGCTGCTTTTTTTTTTTTTAACTGTATAGAGATTTTACTGATTCAGGTTTTCATTGATTGAATTCTACCGCAACAGAGAAGACTCATACTACAGACATACAGAAACTTCTATCAATTGCCATTAAGAAAAAAAATCAAACAGGGGGCAAAAAGGACTAAATAAAATCACATTAGGGGCAAAGCGATTTGGCAAATTTGGTATGTAAACTACTATGTAAGTAAGCCAATTCAAGAGGATAAAAGAGACAGGCTAAATCACGTGTGCAGGTTCAGTTCAACCAAGTATCTGCCACAGCCCAGGGCACACACACCTTGATAAACCTGGGCTCAATGAATTATAAATCCTTCTTCCAGCCAAGCAGAATAGTTACTCCTTTCCAAAATGTCCCAAATCCAGACTACTTCTGTCTGAATTTATGGGGCAGAGGAGTTTGTAGTCTGGCTTTTTAATCTTTCACATGCGTCCTTCACAAGGGCAGACATGCCAACTGTTAGTAAAGAGGATGGGGAGAACAAATATCACTCCAAAGCCACCATGGTGTGCCGGCACACTAAGGACCTCTTTCGCTAAGACACTTCTCTCTGTGCATGCAAGTGCAAGTTACCTCTGGCATCAGGAAACAAATAAAATAAATGCTGCTCATCTGAAAATACAGATGTCTTGCATCATTTTAACATTCTCCTTACAGATTCATTAACACCTAAAGTCTCCCTCCTGCCTTCTCAGCTGCAGTTCCCTATTATTTTTTTTAAACTCCATTCTCCGTGTGCAGTAAAACTGTGAAGAGGGCAGTATTTTATTTTTTTTTAAATACTCATCTTAACAGAGCTACAACTACATCACAATCTACAGCTATGTCACTTCTGAATATTTTACATTTATCATTCAAGGACACTCACAAAAAGCAACCAAAGTGAAGTAAAGGTATGAATTTACAGTTCTCTAAGAAGAGTATATGTTCTTATTCAGAATTAAAGTAGTCTGATTTCAATTAGCATTTATCTCCCTTTCGAAATTAATTTTTAAAAAGCCTCATTTTTCAGCCAACAATCATTGAATCATACTTTTATTCTCCTCCTCCTGCTGCTTTGATTCCTTATCCCATGAAATGAATAAATGGTACCTTAAACTTTCTCTCCGAATATGGAAGTCTTGCTGTACAAAACAGTAAATATAATTGCTCTCAAATGATAGTTACTGAGACTCATTGTAACTGTTCCTTCTACTCATGTTGCATTTTACAAAGGCACCTCATTCAAAAAGCTTAGTACAATTAAACAAAAAAGTAAGAAAATTGACTTAATCTTTGCTTCTTTCCCAAAATTTCTTTATATATAAACAACCACCATTAAATCCTGATGACTGTTCTCTTGAATTCTATTACAAAACCTCATTTAATCGCTCCAATCAAATAACTTTTTGTGCCAGCATAATTTTCCTCTCTTCTTTAAACTATATCTGAAATTAGGGAACAGACGAAGATTTAAAAGAATATTTAAAGCTAAGATTACTCTCCTGCCTGATCATACCAAAGCAAAGTAAGTTCAGAATCAGCTCTTTTCTGCTTTATTTTCTTTAACTCTGTTTTATCTAGATGCCGCTGCCAACTCTGAAGTTTAGATCAGTAAACAATAAGAAATGAAGGAAACTGCCAAGGTCAGTCTGCTTGTCAGTCTGTGGAGCTACTGAAACTCAAGCTTTTCCTCCTTTTTTTTTTTTCCTCTTCTTCAAGCTTTTTAAAATAAATAAATCCTACTGGTTACATGTAACATCATTTTCAAGACACAAGAATCAAGACATTGCTTCCGCAGCGTGGTGTATCATGTTGGAAGTAGGGAAAGACGACTGGAAAAGAAAAGTCTTCTTTGAGATGCAGTAGTTAATTCTGTTGACTTCATTAAAGTCATCCTCAAAATAAAACAGTGGTCTCTGCTTCTATAAAGACCTTGACCCTCAGAGAACTTGCCCTACACTTCTGCCCCTTTATCAAATTTCCTGTGCAAGATCATGAAAATAATTTCTAGGACATGCTGGGGTTTCTCAGCCCTGACTGGCTTCATTTCCCAGTCTAGCTCCAGGGCAGCCAACGCACTACCATCAGAGCAAGCCCACAGGAGCAGTGGATACTTTGCCACCAAGTTGTGTGCTTGCAGCACTGCACCTAGAGCGCACACTGGAAAGACTTACTTTCTTCTGTACTGGCCACGATAAAAAAGAAAAGATTTCTTAAAACCTGAACTCTGTCTGAGGTGGGGCAAGGGAGATGCCCAGAAAGTAAAAAAAAAAATGTATTATGAAGTATGGAAAAAGGATGTGTATATGAAATATTCAAGTTCAAAATCTTTGCTTTGCTCAGCACAGATCAGAAGCTTTAATCTTAGTCTGTTCCATCCATTGCGGTGGTATCCATCCTATCTCCATGTTCCAACTCTGAGTTTACCCAGGAGCTCCACAGACCCCTCCACAGGCCAACTCACACCTGGTAAACACTCCCAGCTTCAGCTGCCAGCTCTGATCAGGTAGAGCAGGAACGTGAATTGCCATCTTTCAACACCCACCAACGACATACCCACACGAAAAGACCGTTTCAGGCTAGTTTTCCTCTTGCTCTCTGTACTTCGATACTTCAGGGTTTTCTTTGAATTACTGCTGTAGGTGTGATCATTTTAATTGCACTGCTGCCTGAGTCTGGGCAGTCAGTGTGCCTCCACATCCAACCTCTGCCCTCTCCTCTTCCACTTGGGGGGAGGGAAGAACCTCTCCTCCAGCCTGTCACAGCCTTCTATTGCCTCCTGCAAACCTTTTTAACGGAGGCACAAATGCTTTTATAGAGCATACCTTCACAGTAGGTTTTTCCTTTTCCTAGTTACCTACCCAGACCCTTTAAAAAAATTAACCTACATATCACAGTTTAAAAGCAACCATCACCTCAAGAATGATGACAACAGGTTTGATCAACACAGATTTAGTTACCTGCTTTTCAAAGCTCTCGAGCATGCATAAATTGTTTGAAACACAAAATGGGTCTCTCAGACTTATGACAGAGCAATATGTAACAGTACTAAGTCCTCACTGATTTTTTTTAGAATGAATTATCTGTAGGTACAATTCCAACAGATTTAAAAATCCTACTTTTTTTTTCACAAACTCAAACTGATAACATTTTAACACAGATTTCCTTCAGCTTAAAATGAACTACTCTGGGTCTGGCTTACTATACAGTGTACCTTCTTAAATGTCGTTAACCTCTGGTGAGAAGCTATCCTTCTCTCAAAACTCCAATCTTTGACCTTTATAGTACTGGAAAACAGCGCATAAATAAATGCTGATGGAATCAGAAAACCCAAGTTAAGGATTGCTCTGAGTAGAATACATCAAAATCTCCATACCTCCAGAACTACGTATTTCTTATTATTTTCAAATTAGGTATCTTGTCCACTCCTCTTGGTAACCAAGGTACTTGTACAATTTTTGTCAATATTTACATTAATATCAAGCACTATAAAAACTTCCATAAAGAAAATGACAAAAGGACAATCAACGCGTCTCTATTTTGGAAGGAATTTTGCCCAAAATGATGAATGGGCTCTATTGGGTGATATTAGTCACCACTGTTCTGCTACAGGTTATAAACTGCATTTTTAAATCAACGATGTATTCAGCTTTTTTCCCTTTACTCTACAGTTTATTTCCTGGATGAGCTCCACAGACAAGAACAAGCTTAGTTGGAGTACTGATAACGTATTACACTGGAGCATCTCGTCTGTTTCCTATCTATCTGAGTGGGGTTTTTAGTTAAGGTTTGTCATTGATTTCTTTTTACATATTTCTGAACTATACAGTATGCAAAGCAATAACATGAACATATATAGTATATGGAGCATAACACTATGTAGAGAAACTCTTGATAACATTTCTAGTTACTACTTAGTACCTATGTTTTCCTGCCAGGTCATGGTGCTAAGACCCTATGTTATGCTTAAGGAAAAAAGAATCAAGACAAACTTACTTGATATAGTAGGGCACCTTGTTATGTGAAACAGATCTCTGCCATGGAAACTGTACTGAGGCTGAGGAAATAAAGAGAACGTAAGTATTAGAAAGCACCTGTCAAATGAAAACCATAAAACTATCTTTATTTTATTTATTTTATAATTAAAACAGTTAGAATAAATTAAATGGGAACAATTAAAATTTCCCAGGCAACTTGCAGTAATTATAAAATCAGCTGGAGAAAACGAGGGCAATCTATCAATATGATTCTAGGCATCTATTTGATGCCAAGCTGGAAATAAAACAAACGTGGCGATTCTACTTCAAAGAAGGATAATAAATTCTGAGCAAGTAAGCTATCCATCCAGGGAAAATGGAGATGCTGTTTCTCCTATCTCCATAGAATTATGATCAGTTTAAGCTTTGAAAATAAATGCTTCCACTACTATAATTAATGCTCTGCAACAGAACAAAAAGGAGATGTATCAACCTTATTTTTATTAGTTACAACCCTTACCTCCTAATTTGCAACTCAAATTAACACTGTATGACCAACAAAAAAAGGCATTAAAACCTGTCTTTGCACTCCTTGCTGAACAGCGATAATCTTTGCAGATTTTATGCAAGGCTGATACATCAACAGATATCATCCATAACTGCAGGAAGCCGCCTGCACACTGAGTTACAAAAGGCATGAAGTCATACATGACACTACAACTCTGCTTATCTAAAGATCCCAGGAGATAAAAGCAGAAACAGTGTTCAGGCCAACAGGACTGCTGGTGCACAATTTAGAAGCAGCTATTTACTGAAGAACCATAGGTATGTATATGTCCTACCAGAAATTACCAGACTAGTGCCTGGTTAATTAGCTGTTATCATAGAAGAAACTCACTTCGCTAGATTCACGGTAGAAGCAGAGATCGAAAGAACAGGTAGGAATAACTGATCGCTGAGATGAATTATTACGTATAGATATGCCAACACTTCCAAGACAGAGTGCCTACTCTTAGGTGCTAACACACCTGTTAAAAAAACTGGTAAAACGAGACACAACTTTGATCCATATTAGTTTTCAAGTAATTAAGCTCTCAATTAGTGTAATTCTTTGCAAGTATGGCCTGCTTTAGAGTTCATCCCTCTTTGGAAAAAAAATCCATTTGAAAGTAACTTTCTCCTCTTCTAAGACCTCTCAGGCTGCAGTGAAGACTTAGAAGCTGTGTAAGCTCCAAAGGCTGGTGCTGCTGCAGAGGGAGGCAGGTCTTGCCCTGCTCCCAGCCGGCTGTTCCCTGAGCACTTCAATGCCTGTGGCCTCTTCCTGGGCCAAACAAAACTTCATGGCTTATAATTTAAGAAACATTCATGTACTAAAAGGCAGATTAACTGGAAGAATATTTGGGAAACTACAGGAACCAAGTAAACCACATTCTTCACTGGGAAAAAACAGAGAAAATTCCATGTCACTTTTTAAGGAAGAAAATAACATTTGCAATAAAAAGGTAGGTAGTCACCCAGTAAAGAAAAAAAGATAGTAAAGGCTAAATGATCAAATAGAGGTAGTTAACTAAAAAATAATCCTTAAGCATTCATAACTCTGGGGAAAAAAACAATAAATACATCAACGAGACAGGTGAAGGTGTCCATCAGGTTTAGAGTTTCATTCTTTAGTGTTGCAATCTGGCACCTATGGTGGCTCTGGTACTACTACACTAATTCTGTCCGCTAACTAAGAAGAAAAATCTGGCCACAATTTGCTTAGGTACAATTTCTATGCTATGACATAGATATTCTGCACTGAAACAGATATGGACTAAACAACATAATAAATTAAATTGTTAATTATTACACACCAAGTCATACTCTATTTATTTGGGAACAACCTTTCTAAAAACAATGACAGCTCTCTGCTCCACAAAACTGCAAAATGAAATTCCCATTCTTTTTTAAAAATCTGTTTCTCGTTGAAAACTGAACAGAATAGTTATCGATTCTGTCACTGAGTAGCAGGCCTGCAGATATTAGTCAGGCCGGACACCACTCAGAGATGCTTTGAGAGCAGGCCACTTGAAGACCAGGCTATTTGTTAGGGAACATGTGGGGTCAGCGCTCCATGGATGTTCATGGATTCTTCTAAGAAAGCATACAAAAAACACAACAGAGAGGAAAGCATACAAGAAACAACAGAGAGGAGTGGATCTCAGGACTTAGAAAATAAACAAATTAAAGAAAAAACAAGATATTTTTTCCAAAAGTGGGAGACAGCAAAAAAATTTTTTTGCAAAGAATAACAGATTATAAGGATTCTTCACTTTTATCAGTATTACAGATGTGTAAAATTTACTGATCAGTAACTAACTTGCAAGGAGCTTACTTTCCATCTCAAACGCACTGAAAAAAAGAGCAATCAAATTCTGCCTAACACTAATGGGAAGGGAAAATAGCTCAGCAAAGAGATGGATCATAGATTGTAGTGGCCTACTAATACTTTACCTCAGCCTCCTACTGCAGGACATTTTAGGAAGGGCCAATGTCACATTGTTTGCTAGTCTGCAAAAATATCCTGAAGCACTTCCCTAGCGATGGCCTGGGTGAATACGTGTAATTTGTGTTCCAAGAAGTCCAACAGCAGTATTAAGCACTGCACTGCGCCTTTTTAGTAGAGACGTTACCAGCCACTGCAGAGGTGAAATCACTGGATTAAGGGGGCTGGAATCAGGATGCTAGTTAACCTCATCTAGGCTCCTGTTCCCATGAAAAGTTGGACCAGATGATATTTTGAGGTCCCTCCCAACCGGCGCTATTCTATGATTGCATGAATCTGATGAACAGGTAGAAATAGGTGTTTTGCTAGCACAAATTACTGATTAAATGACAACTGGGAGCTAGTCAGCTGAAAATGTTGTGATGGCAAGCTATGGTCTCTTGTTAGGATTTGGAGAAAGAGTAACAGGTAGGTGAGGTAAATTTAAAATAGCTGCACTCAAATGAGCACAGATAAAAAGTTTCCCTAATTCAGAAGTGCAACTTTGAGATAAGGATTTGCACAAGACACACGTATCATAATCTCAGTTTTAGACATTTGAGGTTATTTTATTCAGACTACTGCTCTACTTGTTCCTCACAGTTAGAAGTCATTTATCGCTGCTAAAATGGTTTGAAAAATTTGATTTAGAATACGCATTATTTCAACCTGTCAGCATAAACCCTTCATTTTTCCAGATTTAATGATTTTTTTATTACTCTCCTTTTGAAGTTACTCTCCCTGACTTTCATTTAACAGACTTTATGTAAAGTTGTAGGTATTAAGTTCTGTAATTCTGTCTAGTTCAAGCTTTTAAAACAGATTTAATTTTTTTAAAGAAGCTTTTGCTGTAGTTTGTATGGGGAAGGAGATTGTTTTTAACAAATAATTTAAATAGATAACTGCATGTTATTTGGTTTTGCAGGACTCTGGTACTTGGCTATAGCTCTGTACAGTATATACCAACATGCATTCTCTAAACTTTCCCTTCGTGATTTTTGTATGTAACAAACTGAATGTCCCTTTAATCCTGGAGAAGATGCCCTAAGCAAGGCTGAGGCATGCTGATAAGGCACTGCATAGTCTCTTTGGACATAAAACTATGAATGTTTTATCCAGCAACAAAGCCAGTTCACCACTCAGTCTTGTGAATACAATTATTTGTTGTAGCATGCTGTAAACCAAATCAAGGAAATGATCCAGGTCAAGGCAAACAAAACCAGCCAACCTTGCCTGGCAGGCTTCCTTGTTTTACTTGTGAACTCTTTCATCGATTTCTTTTTTGGTTTTTTTTTTTTGGGTCTCTTTTGTCTCCAGATCAGTCACCTGAACATTTGCATTGGTCCAGGTGAGGAGAGGTGAACAGCCTTAAGAGCGACACAGGAATGAAGTCAGGAACTTCTCAAACCAGCTAGAGCAGAGGAAACTGCATCTTCTCAGTGTTGCTTCCTAGTCTGTTTTAATTACACAGACTAGACTGACTACTCTCCCAAACAGTTAATCTGGCATTTTTCAACTGTGCCAAAGATACCACTCTATCTATATTCTTTTTAGCAAATTATTACATAGGCATACAAGTTTGAGATTGGAAGGGCTACAAAACCATTGTGGCAACAATATGCAATATGTCTAATGGGATTTAAAAAAATGAAACAAAAAATCCCATACTTTTAAAGTTGTTTGTTTGTTCTGCCAATTAAAAAAAAGGACAAAGTGACTCCAGGAATCATTATTTTGCATAACAGCTGTAATATTTTAAATACACTGCATCTTGTTTACCATGCTGTTTACTGAAAAAATAATTGTCAATTTAAAATAAGAACACGGTTGTCACATAACTCAAGAAAAAAAAATAAATTGAGATTTATTTATTATTTCAAATTATATTAGCTGTTTAGCTGTACAGTGACATATAGCACTTGAATCTCTGGGACAGAGCTGCTCATTTTTGTGTTTACTTCTCAACTCCTGGAATAATTTTATCTTTATTATTGAAGCCCTCAGTTAAAAAACAGAGAGCTTACTGGGTTAACACTTTGTATCATGAGCTCTGATGATGGCAGATAGGCTAGAATGTCAGAAAATCAACATGGATCTAGATATCACAACCAATCTATCTGTAATGAATAAGTCAAATGAAAACGAGGGAGCAAAAGTATCTGCTTTTGCCCTCTTAGTGTATGGGAGATTGTAGGCTTACATATCTAAAATTTTCACTACATATAAGAAGATGCAAGGATGGGTCTCAAGAGGAAGTGATGCAGGTTTGCTTTCACTACCCCTTTATCTGAAGTTCCAGGAATGTATGATGTGAAGTCTTTAATAAAAATTAAACAAACCAAAACAAAAAAACACCCAGGCTGCTCTTCCTTTGTGTCATCCCAGCAAGTGTGGAAGTGAAAGGAAACTGGGGAAAGAGGTAGGCAGGGGATGAGAAGATGTGGTTATGAACACAAGGATTCTGGAATAGCCACAGGACAGATCTTGCAGCAAATAGAGGACAAAGAATCAAGCAACCAGGGGCAAAACCATAACTCAGCAAGATATCACAGTGATCCCCAAGGGAAGCACGCCAGTGAGAATGTCAGTGGAGTTATGAAGAGGAAACACTCCTACAAAAAATGGGAGGTAGATAACAACATAGAAGAGGAACTTCCTGTTCCTCAAGCCATAGGGAAACCTGGAGGAAAGAGCAGCAACCAGGGTTTGAGAAAGCTGTCATCTCTCACACACATCTGTTAATTCAAAGAACTTACTGGAAAGAAAGTGCTGCGATGCAGGCCCAAAATCTCGGTGTGCCTCCTGTAACTGTTTAAGGCGATCCTCTACAGACACCTACACATAAACACACATACACAAAATTCACATTGCATTTACTTTGTAACAGCAGGACCATGATAATAAAAACTCTTGTTTACATTCATTTTTAGTTAAATAAATTTAAGTTGTCTGTGTGTCATAGCACTTATTTAATGTCGAGCTATTCAAGGCTACTTTTTTTCTTTCATTTGCTTGATGAAAGTCATGTTCATATCTTGCAGCGTTCTTTTATGTACTGCAGTTCAATAACGAATAATAGCAGTTTCGTGGTGACTACAGCCGACTGCTGAAGTTTCTGACCTCCTCCCAAACCTTCCTTTGTCCAAATTTCCATAGTCAGCAGGTCTCAGTTTGATTGTATTGATCTCACAGATGCCTTTCCAGCACAGAAACATTTTGGAAGATACCACTTCACTGGCTGACATGACTCCCCCGTGGTTTATTAATTGAAACTGCACTAGCACACCCCTGGCTGCTTAGTTAACTCAATTTGAGAGGACACAAAAAAAAAAAAAAAAAAAAAGAAAAAGAAACCCACTACCAAATTACATGACCAAAGGGAAGGACTCATATGACACATTAATAGTTTCACCTCTCAGAAGTGACTGATTCAAAACTACTAGCCCAGAAGCCGATGGCCAGATTCTGAAAATTCAGTCCCACTACCCTCAGCCAGAGAGGCGACAGATCCTCCATCCTTCCCCCAATTCTTTCAGACACTTAATATCACCCTTAGAAACCAGCTAAAGAAATAAATAGCAGCTGATTCACAGTAAGTATTTCCTACCAAAAAACAGTGAGAAAGTGCAAAAATTGATAAATGATCTTTAACTGATGTAAGAAACTTCATTAAAGCATTCACTGTGAAACTGCATGAGTTTGAACTGTAATCAGACCCATTGATTTACCTTTCTCAGAGCATTTAAGTACAATAATCATAACTAAGCAATATGAATCTCTCTCACAGCATACTCTCTTCTGTTGTATAATGTTAAATGTGCTATCGCTTACATCTTGTTATAGCTCTACTAATACTTAAGTTACTTTAAGTGAAATTCCCTGTAGAATCTGAACATTCAAAACCAAAATAAAACAGGTTTCACAGGAGCTGCAAACACAACAGAAATACGTACACCAGTTTTCAGTAACAATGACTTATGCAGTAAAATTACTGCTATAAGACAAACAAAAAAGCATGCAGCAATAGTTCCCACTAGTTTCCAGAGATTAATGCAGTCTCCTGAGGGAGTAAACTGCTGAGACAGCTTGAGAGCAAAAGCTTTTGGTCAAGCCACAGAAGGAAAGACATCTCCCTTTGTTACTTTGGTACCACTAAAGTTAACACATTAAAGATAGAAATAATGAACAAATGGTAATAATGCATCTTTTAAGAGAACAGAAGAGAGTGAGAAGCACCCCTCCGCCCACCACCACCTACTGTACACAGTCAGAAGAATACCTGTAAAAGTTTCCACCGCATATTAAGATCATCCAGTTGACGAGACATCTTTAATGATGGATAAAGGTCAAGTGGAGACAGCTGACTGGACAAATCATTCACTGTTTTAACTTTCAAGTTGATGGGAGCGATTTCTTCTCTAAAAGCCTAGAAGAGTAAGAAGCAGACATTTATGCTTATCGGACATGCGAGTACTGTGTTCAGTTTTGGGCCCCTCACTTCAAGAGGGACATTGAGGTGTTGGAGCGTGTCCAGAGAAGGGCTACAAAGCTGGTGAGGGGTCTGGAGGACAAACCTTATGAAGAACGACTGAGGGAGCTGGGGTTGTTTAGCTTGGAGAAGAGGAGGCTGAGGGGAGACCTTATCACCCTCTACAACTACCTGAAAGGAGGCTGTAGAGAGATGGGGGCTGACCTCTTCTCCCTGGTGACAAGTGATAGGACGAGGGGAAACGGGTTCAAGTTACGTCAGGGGAGGTTTAGATTAGATATTAGGAGACATTTTTTCACTGAAAGGGTTATTAGACATTGGAATAGGCTGCCCAGGGAGGTGGTGGATTCACCATCCCTGGAGGTGTTTAAAAAAAGGGTAGATGGGGCACTTAGGGACATGGTTTAGAAGTGGCTCTTGTCAGGGTAGGCTAAAGGTTGGACTCGATGATCTTAAAGGTCCCTTCCAACCTCAACAATTCTATGATTCTATGACATCTGAGCAGCACTGTAAACTCATCATGGTGCTGACTTGCCCAACATGGTGGCTTATCCTAAACAATTCTACGCACTTGAGTTCTCCAGCAAAGAAAGTTCACTCACTTCAATATTCTTATTAATTCCTTCATATCCATCTTTAGAGAAAAACAATATGAAATTTACCCAAAAGCCCATATCCAAATTGCACCTTTAAAACAATTTAAATGAGGTTTTTAGTGGCTTTAAAGCTTTTCTTTCCAAAAAGAAATATGCAATGCTTTATCAGGAGCTTTAGCAGCATACAGCATGTCAAGTGCTCTTAAGAAAAAAAAATGTGGTCAGTAACTACAGTTTTCCAGTATTAAGCAGCTGACAAAAATTCAATTTAAAAACTATTATTGAATTAGCAAAGCATGAAGGAACGTATCTGCTAAGGAAAAGGAGTACAATGTTTTACCTGATTAGAACTGTAGAGTAGAACTATTGCAATGATTAAAAAGAAAAAGGTTTATTGAATCAAACGGAACTAAATACAGTATTAAGACAAAATTGATGCAAGTTTTAGTTACAGTTGAAAAGATGTACCAAATGTCTTTCTCGCTGAGAGCAGTTAATTGTTCAATCCTACAATCGGTTTGATTATACATCATGAAACAAGGCAAAAACAACTGGAAAAAAGATTTTCTTTGGACAATGCAATTTTTTACCTCCCTTCAAAATCTCTCTCATCAGGGCTAGGAACAGAATGCACCTACTGGCAAGAAAGAAGCATTTGGCTTCTGGACAGGCAGCAGGCCCCTATTACTTCAGCAGATGTTTCAGTTTTCCACAGCACTGAAAATCTAAAAGACTTTGCTTTGCTATTCTTTACAGAAAAAGCCATCAAGATATGACAAATTGCTTCTTAACATGAGAACAGAGAGCTATTCAGCATCAGCATCTTCGTGCTTGCTTTAGTATCTATACTAAAATATAAGGGGCGAGGAGGAGATGCATTACTCTTCTCAAGTCAACAGCAGTCTGGATATAAATCAGTTTTGGCTTCCTTTGTTTTAAAGATTTTTAGTTCCACTAAACCTGAAAATAACAAAAAAATTTGGAGAACGAGGATGCTTACATTGATATGTGAGAAATACTGTAGTCCTGGGTCAATTTCCTATAAGCCTACAGGTTATTGTATACACAGAGAGAGTATTTACAGAAAACTGGTTGCAGCCCATGACCCTTCATTCTTCTAACACCAGCATCCCATGCTGAAGACATGGATTGGTCAGGTAAACGACCCCAGGGTCCTCTAATGTTTTGCCATATTCATTCTTGAGCTTAAAAACTGAAAAGTTGTATTTGTGAAACAGAAGCTTGGCGACAACTGCTAAATTTGCCTGCAACAGCAATTTCCTCTACCTAGATGTGCACACCCACACGTTCTTCTGGAATCCCTGATATACAGGCACTCCCTCAAGCACTGTGCTGTCTTCCAGTCAACTTTCCTGGACAATGTTAGTTACCAGAACGTATTCCTTCTTTGGGGAGCTCTGCATTACTAAGACCCTACCCAACCCAGCTAAGCAGGGACGACTACTACCGATCATGAGCAGCTATGCTTTGGGGTGCTGAGCCCTGCATGAGTGGCCTGGAACCCTGGCTGCAAGAATTGGTATGCCCATGAGAGCATTATACATATATATAATATGTACATATATGAACACATATATATGTGTGTTTTTCACTGTGAAATAATCCTGAAGAGAAGCCAGGCTAAAGTAAAAGCAAATACAAATTTTCACTCATACAAGCTAAAATAGACAATAGACGTGTGAAGTTTGTGAAATTTTAGGAACAGAAATTAAAACTGTACATATACTTCTGTATGAGTTAAAGAGCTCTAAATGTTTTTCTAAGAAGAAAGCTATACATGACAGCCAAACAGATCTGACAGCTCACCACTACAAAAAGGAGGAGAGTCTACCATCAACTGCTAGGATAATAACTGACTCAGCTCACTCATACTCCAGTGCCTAGGCAAAGCTCCAAAAACACCCATGGCCTAACTATGGGTTAGGGAGTATTTCTAGGATGAAAATATTTAAATCCCAGAATACATTTTTTTCCATTTAATGAAGTTATATTCCATACACAACTGTAGCTTGCTGATCACGTGCTTATGCAATCCCAGCTAACACAGTCAATGTGGCACAATACTGGACTTTCTTTGAGAGCTCAGACCTAGTCTTTAAAGAGCACTTTAAACTGTACATGAGAATTTAAGTATACAGTGTATACATATCTAACATGAGTAGGGGTAGAAGAAGGAAGGGGTCTGACTTTCACACAGGCTAAATATTGCCCAGGAGTTTCACACTTACTGTAGTTTTCTCAATGTGATCTGGTAATGAATCTATGAGCAAGTCTCCTACAGGTTTCCAGCCATTCCTCACGTTTTCAGCCTCCTTCAAGTCAGCATCAAGGTCATCCATGGCACACTGCAAGTCTTTCAGTTTTTCTAATGCTTTGTCCACTTGCTTCTGCCAGATACTGGCACTGGCATTTAGGTTCTCCCATTTCTCTTTTACCTCTGTTGACTGCTTACGCATAGCTTTGGCAATCCTCATGGCTTTCTCCTCAGGGGTCAGCTCTGCAGAGGGAAAGAGAAGTTACACTGCTTATTTTTTCTCTTATTCACCTCTAGTTAACCAGACAGTGCTCCTGAGGTACATGCTCAAGACAGTCAGCAAGTCCAGAGTCAACTGAGAATTTATTTCAGCGGGTACAAGGTACAAGAAAGTCTACCTTGCTATAAGAGAAATAAACCTTAATCACTCCTGATGACAAAATAAAGCTTGATCACAAGACAGGAAACTGTTCCTGACTTCCATGTATTATGATATCTGCAAAGCAAAGGCAGCTTACTGCTGATTTGTTATTTTTGGAGGCACAGGAGAAAGAAATAAAAGATCATTCTTCCCTACTGGAAGCCGCAATAGGGAATCTGGGGATCATTTCATGCAGAAAGAACAAGAACAGTGCTTTGTTCCTGGATCACTTACCACCACCTTTCACCCTACCCCCAGGATGTTTTTTCTCTTCCTATTCGCTAGCAACACCCAAGGTGTACCTAGTGCCACACAGCGAGTCTTTCTGGAGCGCTACATCCATTTTTCTGTGTTAACACCAAAGTCCGGAAAAGCTGTTTTAAATAGGTTTTGCAAAGCTAAAAATGTTCAATGAACCTGCTGACTGAAAAGGAGCCAAGCTTATGGTGAACTATTTCTCACAAATTTCAGGTTTATGTGTCTAAATCCCATTCCAGCAGCCACAGAAATCTCATTCATGTTAGCAAAGACCAGCTGCCACTGAATAAGCAAAGCCAAAGTGGGAAAACGCACAACCTCAGGACACAGTCACAGGAAATGATACTGATTATTTCTGTAAATTGCTTATATTTAAATCCCCAATCCCTGCTCAGTCTGCAAGACATCCGACAGAACTCCATACCATAGATAGGCCTCAGCCCCCTTTGACAACATGAACTGAGTCAGCTGGTGGCTTCTCTCTTCTCCACAACAGATGATCTCTGCAAACCAGTCAGGTGGTCTATCAATAAGAGAACATGCTGCCTTTGCTGGGCATTCACTTTGATATTGAGCAACACACAGACAGTCAGAAAGCTAAAAAGAAAACCCTAAGACATCCCCAGCAGGTCATGCTGTCTACCGCTCAGAGGGGCCTCGCTGAAAAAAGTCGGGGGGAGCTTCCTTCACTAGGGAAGAGTTGCTTCAGTAATGACAAACAAACAAAGCCAGTCTCAGAAAATTCTCCCTCTACATAACAACCTTGCGGTTTCTGCAGGCAGAGAAGCAAGCAGCGGAAACTTGATATAATGCAGAAATCAGAGAACAAAAGAAAGGGGAGAAACATGGCATACACTGAAACTAAGCCAACTGGCCTCCTGTTCACTCCTGTATAAAACCCTTGAAAAAGGTTTATCACAGTATTCTTGTGATTAAAATTCAAGTGTTGTCTATGATCATGCAAATCATGCAAAGATGAAAGCACCATTTTTAGTCAGAAGTCAAATGAGACATACAATCTTCAAGTTAGTAATACACTGTCATTAAAATTATAACAGACTAAGCTTGGAGTTGCTAACATGGGGGCAAAAGCGTGAGAGGGGAACATACAAAAAACGGAGGGGGAGGAAGCTTTTTGCTTTTCAAAGGCTAGATGAATGTCAAAGTAAATGCACTCTTATGGTTGCAAAAGTTCTCTTACTATGCCTCTGGTGATGCAACTATTGTTCCATAGCACCCAATACAGGAAAGCACATTGCAAGTAATTAATACAAAATAAATCGTTAGAATACATTCAGTTTGTTGCTGTACAAGGCAACTTGCTAAGAAGTGGTTACATAGGAGAAAAAAATACCACCGGTAACGAAAGGAGAATGGGAAGCAAAGACAATCAACAAGAGCCAACATCACCAAAGGAAGGAAGACAAATACCTGGGCTGTGGGTTGCAGAGCCTATTTTGACTGTTAGAATTAGGAAAGCTCTTTTAAAAATCAGAAAGCCATTTGAAGGAAGAGTAGAGATGAGAGGGACAGAAGAAATTTTGAGCTTACCAATGCATTTCAGTGACGTGCCAGGTGACATAAGCTATCAGAAGAGCATTGCTCACATGCATGCTGCCTGCAAAGGGGAGCCAGGCTTAGGGATACTGCAATGGCAAGAGCGTATTTGAGAAGAATAATCTGGGGAGGAACCGTTGTGACAAAAACCTGCAATGCTTAATTAGACGTGAAGGGATATAAATTATGTATGTAGCTCTGTGATATAGAGACATGGCAGTAACCCACAATTTGCAATACTGACAGACCAGAATAAAGACGAAGACCAAAGATAGGCTGTGATAAATTGTACCTTGTCTCTGGAATTCCATCATAGGACAACACAGCTCTGGGATGATCTTTACTCCAAGCTTTGTAACAGATTTTAGAAAAAGGAAAAGAAATAAAGCTGGAGTTCTAAACAAAAACCCCTTTCAGATAAAAACTGTTGTTCTAAACAAAAAAAACAACAGCTACAAATTGCTTATGTAAAGATATCAAAGTTGTTGTTACTGGAAGTAATTTTTTAATTATTCACCATTGATAATAATAATATACCATTGATGAATGAATGAGAATCCACTGCAGTCCAGTGACAAAGGGACTGTGAACAATCTAGAAGCCAAGCTAAATTGTAGCCTGCAGGAAAGTTGCACGTAGCGTCAGAGTTCAGTATCATAGGGTAACTCATAGGCTGAGGTATCCTATGATATCCTATGTTACAGTTATAGATCGAGGACAACCAGGCCTCAGAAGTAAAAGCTGCAGAACTTTAAATGAGGGTTAAGGGAGCACCTAGAGTCGGAACACTTCACACAAGGAAAGACAATACTGAGCTTTGTTGGAAGGGGACATAAAATTGCCAACCCAGTGGAGGAAGTCTCCTTTGTTGGCATCTTAAACATGTCAACACAGGGTACATTATACCCAGACACTGGGCTAAGTAGAAGCTACACATATGCAAAGGTGTAATCTGCTGGTTTTATACAACATCACGTGCTTGCATCATCCTTTATCTGCTATCAGAGCCAAAACCTACCAATTCTGCGTAAAAGAGTAGAAAGGTGGAAGGGCTTAACAGTTCTAAACTAGATTATTAGCAGGTCATTTAAAATGATCAGTCATGTGTCAAGGAACATGCTGAAAGCTTTAGTACCTGCTGAAAATCTTGCAAAACTTTTTGGTTGTCCATAAAGGTACTGACACAACAGATTCAATGCGCGCTTCTTGCTCCAGCAAAAGCAATACGGAAAAAAGCGGCTGTAGCAATAAATGGGAATAGAAAAGGAAAACAACAGCCTGACTTTGTCTGTCCCGCTAAAACAAGACAGCTTTACTCATGACAGACTAGTCACATATTTTGTGAGGGGAAAAAATTCCAGATTGATTGGGGTGATACAAGTATCCCAACAGAACTGAAAACAGAAACATCTTTTAAGACCATTTGTCAAATCAGTGTCATTGTGCAAGGGTATCTGCCACACGTTTTATTTGAAAAATATTAATTCATTGCAAGACTGCTTTATTTTACAAAAGCCTTAGAAGCTCTTGTAATTTTGCCCTAAAAAGACATTTACTAGGGAAATAAAGCAAAACACACATTTATATGAGCTATAAAACCATTCAGCATCTATTCATTTAAGAGAGAAATACATCTTGTACAACTTCACGTTTTCCATCATGAAAACCCAATTTATTAATGAGCAACACATTACTTTTTTTCAAGCAGATAACACATTCTCCAAGACACTGGTTGCATAGCATAGAATTGTAAACCTCATAAAAAAAATGTCTTAATAGTGAGAACTTTCTTCTATGAGTTTGGAATTGGTTTCACCAGTCTGTCATTACACACACTGGCAGACAGAGTTCCTTTTTACTGTGAAAAAAACGCTACACAGTGGTTGCTGCTCTTTTGTCCCCACTTAATATAAAGTCTCCTCAATGATGAACTTCCCCCCCCTTCTTTTTTTTTTTTTTTTTTTTTTTAATGGTACTTATTACATTATATCCACCTCAGCAGCTGCTCAGAAAGTAAGAAAAGCCTATACTCACCAAAGCATCTGTTTACCAGGGAGGAAAGATATTAACTGACCTTACAGTCAGGGAGAAAGAGCAGGAAAAAAAGTCTGCATCTTTAGTGGAAAAAAATTTATTTTAATAAGCAATTTTTGTCACCAAGATAGCAATGAAAGCACCAACGGCTTTTCTGTGTCTCTACCAGAGACAGAGTGCCATGGAAGCAGAACTTTCAAGCCTGAACTTTACAGCATATAACTTCCTTATGTGCTTACATATATGGAGAATACCTACCCAGGAAAATTATCAGTGAGGAAAATTCTTCTTGCTTAAGAATTTATTTCAGATCTCTCAAACTGTTCCTAGCTCTAGCAGTTTTGATTCTAAGTAACTTTGCTTGATCCTCATTATGTGGACTTGAAATAGTGATCTCTTTCCATCTTGCCACTTTTACATTAATTTCCTTTCGCTTTTGCTATATTCTTAAAAAAATATACTAGAACTGGAGCTGACTTCATGCCCCCTCCCTCTCCCATTACGTCAAATGTTGTATCTTCCTTGGTTCAATCAATCTTTGCAGCAAAAAACAATGCATGACACAGCACTGTAATCATTATGAACACTTTCAGAGTATTTGAACAGACACAATGGCACATTGTCAAACTCCTAAGCAGAAAAAACAAAAGCAGTGCTATTGTTGTATGATGAAGTCTTTGGCATCGCTCCAGCAGAAGCATCCTCTGGGTTTCTTACAGTCTTGACAGAAAACTTAGTTCTGATGGGATAGGAATAGGAAGTTTAAAGAATAAGCAGCAACTGGTTAATGTGGAAACACAGCAATTAGTCAGACTCCAAGCACCCAACCATGCAAGCATAACCCAGTATGTGACCTTTTTCTCCTACTCAAACATCTATTGCGTATGTAGTTAAAACAAAGAAAAAGCACATTTTCATCTTAGCCTATTTAGATTTTCTTCTATCAAAACTGAAAGTTCTTCAAACCAAAGAAATACAATTAAATAAAGAGTGAATGAAGACAGTCTCTGCAGGATAAAAGACAAATTACCTATGGTCTGCAGAAGACAGAATTGCAAAAGCAGAGAAAATGAAAGCTGTTAGCCTCATGCATGAGGAACACTTCTGGAAAGGGCCCAGAGTACAGGCTCCAGATAAAGACAAATGAGAACAATACTAGCAAATATACAAGTCCTTTAATAATGGTTGTTGATATTTCCCAGTGGGTGCTGCTGGGAAAGACACAGAAGGACTAGTTTCTAGTTAAAAAGAGATAATTAAGTCATCCCATAGCATCTATCTCCAGAAAACTAAAGCAGATCATAGCAGTCCTGCGAAACATGCGTTTACCCAGCATAACCAGTGTAATTTGTCAATATAATCAAAAGACACATAATACTTTTCACTAAAAACAAGCCACCATTTTGTAATACATGGTGCGATGCAAAGCACGTTCACAATACTTTTGCACTGTGGAAACCCAAAGTTTGTGTTGCTCCAGGAACATAAACCAGGTATTAATTCAGTTTTAGTCTGCTCCTGCCACAAAACCAGAAAAAGCCAGATATAATGGTACTGTTATAGCATCACCAAGCCACTACGTATTCTTCCAATTCCTGTCCAAGGGAGAGTACTAATGGAGAGAGGGCTTTCACAACTGTATCCCAGTTACTCTAGCTAAGCAAGGAATTAATCTTATGTTTCTTCCCAAAGCACTTCAACAGGCCTTTTATTTCTTCCAAAGATCAATAAAGATTTTTTTTCTGGCACAGCACATATGGCAGGTAGCTCCTCAGCAAGGCTGCAGGAGACAGATATACATCCCCTAACAGCATTTCAAAACAGAACAAAGGCATCTATTTTATTCCAAAACAATACAAAAACATAAAATAAAGACAAGTCAGGCAGCACAAAACATAGGGCTCCCTGATTTGATGGCATCCTATAACAACAACTTTAAAACATCAACATCCTGAACTTTTTTGAGCGTTCTAAGCAAGTTTCCTCAGCCTGTTTTTTTCTCCTCTATACACTTTTTGTTCAATATACTGCAATTTCCAATCTGCTTTCTTGAGGCTCATTTACAATGTTTTTGAGCGATGTTTGCTCTAGAGAGTAAGAAAGGAACTTTCTTTCAGACAAGGTCCTAACCTTTGGCATCCATCAGTCATCCATGTTGCTAGTAGCGTAACTGAGAATTCTCTCGCAGAGAAAGCTTTACGGGTTTCTGGAGTCTTTAAAACAAGACTACCATTAAACTTTAACAACATGGCTTCAGCCTGGGAAGCATCCTGTGTTTCAGCTAAAACCAGGCTATAATGTAGCATATAGGTCAAGAACTACTATAACTCTGCTTATATCCTGAGGTCTTCATGGTTAAAAAAACCCAATAACAAAATTAACCACTATGGCCTCAGGCCAGCTTGTTTCCAATACTCAGCTGTTAAAAAATCAAGCCTAAAACTTCTCAAGTTTGCACTCTGCACCACTCAGCAAACAGAAACAACTTCTTTGAACTTTCCTAAAGTGACTCCAATGAGGCAACCACGTAGAGTCTGCACTAAGAAATTCGAGGCTTTACCCAGACGGACCAAACTTGTAGGATGACTAAGAGATCTATTTGAAAAGGAGAGAGATACTTAGTTTGAGAATTCTCTCATGGGTAACTGCACGTTTCTCTAATCTTATGAAGAAACTCTCAAAAGTCACAAGTGAATGAGCTGCAACTAAAATAGAGGCAGCAATGGTCAAAATTGTGTAAGCAGTTTCTGGGCATGATTCCACTGATCTCCAGTGGGCCATACCTTCTTCATTCTCCAAAGTACTTCTAATTTTCACACTCAAGGCTTCATAGCATAGGTTGCATAGCAGAGAACAAAAAACTATTGCAGTGGTGTGTGATAGCTAGTGGACAGGCACATGTTTGGAATAGAATTGTTGCCTGCTATATATATATGTTAGAAAACAGCAAACTTCCTATTTCCAGTGAGGTCTTCCTTGCTAAGAGGAAAAATTATGGCAGAGAAGTTATCTGATTGCATTCACTGGTATGAAGCAGAGAAGTTTGACTTTTATTTATGTCTGAAACAGCTGAATATGTTGTGTGTCTACAAGTTTAAATAAAGTATAGGTATGTAATTCACTGATATCTATTAATATAATTCTCTTATAACACAGATGTGATTTATGGGGTTTTCTACACTTTCAATTAAGAGAAGATAAGAGATGGTAAATACTTAATTTTAAATGTGTTTATCACAACAACCTTTGCTACCAAATAACAGCTTTCAAAGCTAGGAATCTGATGGCCGTAAGAAAACTAGAAGCTACTGAAGTACTTCGACAATACTGCAGACTCCTGGAAACATTCACTATTGCCGTGAGAATCAGCGTCGTGGCCTGTGGTAATCTGCTAGGAGGTTAGATTATCTTCTAAAAAAATTATCTTCACTCCCTCACTGCAACAGTGGCACTTTAAGGACAGAATTTCAGCAAAGCCCTATATTATTTCTGCTTTCCTTTGTGCTTCCTATGGCCTGTATGTAACCTTGTAACCCTTGTACAGGGATCTAAGAAGCCAACTGTAACTATGCCATAGAGAATTACAATTAACATTTTTAGATCTAAGTTTTTTCCTATACCATGGACAAGTGACAACAAAGCTAAAAATGTGAGCATTTCCAATTTCCTTATCCTGTCCATCTATAGAATTCAGCATCTGGCCTGCTGGTCTATCAGTCAGCTCCACTCAGATGCTGAAGCAGCTCAAAGGCAAGAAGAATGTGAAGCTTGGGGTTGTTGTTTTTTTGTGATGGGGGCCTCACTACAGTAATATGGCAAAACAAAATCAGAAGACAAGACAGATGGGAGATAAAATTAACAAAGAAGGAAGTTTCCTGGAAGCTGAAGAACTGTGGTTGAATGTGCCAGTTACTAGTACAGTAGAAGGCCAAGACAGGAAGCATAAGGCCAACGTGGGAAAGAAGAAACACCAAGGCTTGCTCATAACCTGATTTTACATTCTTGTGATATAACTGAAATTAGCAAGAACATTATAGACAACAACGGGTTACTATAAGGCATCCTATAACAAATACTCTCTTTGGATGGAACAACGAATGTATGTATGCACAGCTCCTTAGAATTGGTCTTCGTCAGTCAAGTTCAAAACTGATTCTTATCAGTTTTCTCCTAAAACTCTCTCATTCCTCATCCTTGCAACAATGCCCTCCCAGGCATGAAAAGATCTGGGGGGTTTGAGGGGTGGTGGTGTAGAAAAAAAAGAACAGGATGAAAAGGGAGAGGTTAAAATAGAAAGTGATTTTACAAGCTTTATCCTCTTTGGGTTAGCTAACCCTCCCCCGCTAAACACCCGTGCCACTACGCAAGGTAAGAACTAACCTCAAGAAAAAGTGATTTTCCAATCAATGTGATTTTGATTTAAAAACAAAAAAAGTTTTTGCTATTTGTATTACAGACACAGCCAAAATTCTTCCCCTTTAGCAACATGAAGTGTACTTCACTGAAGTTAACAAGTAAACAATCTACTGCAGAGAATACCAGTGATCGAGAAGCTGACAGAAAATAAAAAAATAAACATTTTAAAAGCAAACATAAGCCCGCACCCACAGCCTTCAATAAAAATGGTTAATCAGAAGAAAAATTGTATGTGTCTCGATGTCTTCAAATCCAGAAACGCAGCTTTCCGGAGATCGATGGCATTACTCGTCAGAAAAAATTTACTAGACTCGGTCCTGGGTGAAATTTAACAGCTTATGATATATAAGAGATCAGAGCAGATGATTCAAAGATGCCTTTTGGCCTGAAAGTCTATTAATCTACAGAAAGGGTAACACCGCTCCGTGCAGGGTCTGGGTGCCCACTGCTGGCAGCGGGGGCTGCACAGGGGTCTCTGTGAGGAGGGGCCCGGGCTGCCCCATGCCGGGGACAGCCAGCACCAGAAGTCCCACCACAAGGCACAGCTGAGGCTCTCAGCCACAATGGTGGCACGTAAGGAAAAGTGTATTTAAGAAAGAGCAGAAAACACCATAGAGGGAGAAGGAGGGAACAAAAAGGAAAAACAGCAGAGAGAACACCAAGGTCCGAGGAGGAGGAGCAGCTCAACAGCAGGGCAGATATTCCCCATGGAGAGCCCACGCTGGGGCAGAGGAAAGATGTGAGAAGAAAGGAGCAGCAGAGAGAAACTGCTAGGTTAACCGTGGACCCACCACCTTCCCACCCTATCACACCACTGCAGTTGTAACGAGAGTGGAAGACAACGAGAGTGACCTGCAGTTATAACAAGAGAGGAAGATGACAGGAATAAAGGAGTCAAGTTGAGCCTGAGAAAGGGGGGAGGAAAGCTGTGGTTTTAATGTTTGTCTTTTTGTTTCCCACTACCGAATCACTAAAATATTTATTTTCCCCAAGCTAAATCTATTTGGTCCATAACAGAAGTTTGTAAGGGATCTGCATCTGTCCCCATGTTGACTCATGAGCTTTCTCACTCCTGTTCTTCCTATCTTCTGCCCCCATCCAACTGAGGTGGAGGAAGTGAGTGAGCAGATGAGTGGGAGTTTGGCTGGTAGCCAAGACTAACTCACCACGTGCTCAAAAAAAGAAAGTCTATGGAATTACTGAGAGGAAAATAAGTTCAATGAACATCTATGAAGCTTCCGGGTCCGAGTACATTTGATGAATTTTCCAATACGATGACTAGACAAGAGACACTCAAGCATCACTTGCAGACCAATCTGCCTGGCCATTGTTGTTATGCAGTTCACTATGGTCATCGAATTCCCTGCTATTCAGTTATCACGGCCATCTGTATAATATAATAATAATAAGCATTAAGAGAAGTTATGATGCAGCTCATCATCTGAAGTTTGCTCTTGCACTTTCAATCAACACTAGATCATTGCTAGAAAATGAACATTTTACACTGGTAACGTTTTATGCATTGGCATCATTTGTGCTGGGTGGTTCTATGGCTTTAGGGAGGAGAGTCTGTGACTTCAAACTTTTCTGTGAAATAAAAAGCTAACATAAAGCAGGTGTTCCTGATTTTTCAACTGCAAGCTTGCTTGTGATTTACACCGGCTAAAACATTAGAGGTGCAATATATCAAATAAGTTTGAGAGTAAAGACAAACAGAATGTTTTCAGGAGTCAAGAGTTCAAAAAGGAAGTAGTAAGACACATTACAGCAGCTAAGGTACCAGAACTAATCACAGGGAAAAATGGTTCATTGGCTCTAATCACCAGCTATTCAAACTTTATCACAAAGTTGAATTAGGGAATAGGAAACCGCATAAAAATTTGAAGGGAAAGAACACCAAGTATGGAGTGGGAAAGATTAGTTGTTTCCATCGAACAAACTTTAAAGTTTGCTATGGAGATGTATAAGACAACGTATAGGAAGAATAAACTAACTCCTGATACAAGCAGCTATACTGTAATTTTGTAAGTTATACAGAACCGTAAATTATCCACATCTTACAGTAACTGTTATTTCTGTAAAAGCAGATTACCACCTTTTCCAAGAACAATTTTTACGTCATTAAAAGTAAGATTTTATCACGTTGTAGCCTGTATCAGAAACATAATTCTAGGAACTAATTAAACAGATAGTTGGTATATTTTTCTGTTTTGCAGTTATGGGGGGTGGGGTGGAAGAAAATTATTGTCTCCTCCTTGGTCTCTGATACAGACAAATATCTCAACAAATACTACGCAAATGTCATTTCTAGGATAGTTGTGGTTTATTCCTTAGTTCATCTAACATTCAAATCTTTAAGATCCTGTAATGACTGCCTTCCTAAAGCTGATTCCTTTGACTTCTAATGAGATACACCACTGAATACATTTATTTCTATTTCTGGAGTAAAACTTTGCAATAGTGACATATATACATTTGAATGTGTATCCTTGAACTACTACTCCGACTACATTAAGGTACGTATGTTATCGTGTTAAGAAAAAAGGAAAGATCAGAACTGATGACTTAGTGTTTTCAATTAAAAATTGGAAAAGGAAAAGAGATTTTTCTACTTCTTCCATGAAAACATAAGAACTTACATGGCAGAGTGGTAATACTTAAGAGGCTAAATCATTGAAACGAAAGCAATCAGGATGTGGTTTGGAAAATTCTGAACTCTAACCAAGTAATTGGGATATGAAATATGTACTAGAGACATGCAAGCTCTTTTCCTTTCCTTTTAACCATTCCCGGAAGAGAGTATTTTCTGACCTGTTTTCGAATGCAAGCTCCTTCTTGGTTCCTCAGGCCCCTCAATGGGTTGGTCAGCAAGGAAAACTCGTGCCTGGTCCACAGCATTGAGAATGGTTTGCTCTTTATCCTTCAGTTCACGCCTCAGTGCCTTTTGGGAAGGGGAAGAAGAAAGCCATTTGTAACTTGACCTTGTGAACAACAGATACTATACCATTTCTTCTGTTTTCACTTCTCTGACCAGACCTGTCTAGTGAGCGGGTAAGAGCCAACATGTCATTCAGACTGCAAGATAAAATGTAAATTTTACAAAACAGAAATGGTATTAAATTCATTAAGGCTAGAAGTCAATTCATTAAGACTTCAAGTCAATTTTTATAGAATTGACTTGAACAATTGAACACAATAAAGATGATGCTAGTAGGTTTTAAGTACGCTCACCTAACAGAAACTGAAACTACGACACTTCTAAAAACAAAAAAGAATAGGGGTTTATTCCTATTAACAGCATTGCTAATATATAGTAGATTACTACAACAGGCTATTTTTTCTTTTTTGGTAGCTGGAATAACAGAAAATTGCACCTACTGAAACTCGAGAAGATAATTTCACAACTGCTAAAAAGAATTGCAAAAATATATTACATTCCTTAGACAATACTACATCTTTTTTGTGTCTATTTATTAATATTTTTAAAACTTAGAAGATATGCAACCAGAACTTTTGTGATGAGACTACATTCTGAAAAAACATCCTTCAAATTGCCCCAAAATATTTTGAGCCTTATTATGCAGAAACAATTGAGCCTTATATACAGAAATATTTTTTTCTTTAAGATGCGTTTATGCTAGTGGAAATTAATTTCAGGATATCTTGTTCTCCAGCAGACTTTTTTAAAGGGTTAAGCTTAACCGTTATTTTTTAAAAAAAAAAAGAGTTCATACGTAGTCAGCTGTTATGCTTCTTATAAATATTTTTTTCTATTCAATTTTTTAAGTATAAATCTGTCCCACCTAGAAGGAAACTGCTTTGTATGTTTTATTTGTATTACTTTCTACCAATAGAAACAGAAAAGAAGATGCTTTGAACATTATAAAATGCTATGCTTAATTTTTCCAATATATTTTTTTAGCTCTAATTACAAAATCAAGGCTTATTTTGCTGACAGGATCTGCTCAGGCCCCATTCCAGCTCAAGAAAAGCAGCCACTCAGTGTTCACAAACTTACAAAGCAAAATGAGTGCTTTCCACTACAGAAAATTGTAAAAAACAGTTACCATGAAAGTCTCACAAATGCTACCTTACCCTACTCATCAGTAAGTCTCTTGATGCCACAAACAGAAAAAACACCTACCTCTTGACTTTAGTTTAGCAGGAGGCAAGGTATTATTTTTCCCCCCTTCTCCCCTACTTTATTCCTTTATCCTCCTTATCTTCCCAAATCCTTCAATTCCTTCTCATTCTACTTGTGCTCCAAATTAAATAAAAAAAACAACTAAAATCAAACAAAAACTAATCACTGAAAATATGCTAACCTCCATTACATGTAGCAACTTGCATTATATAGGCCTATCTTCAGTAAGCATTAACTGTTGTCTTTATACAAAGAACTATTCAGTGTTATCTCTACATGCTTTTGTATAGCAATAATAAGAACAAGCCCTGTTCTTTGTAGGATTCAGTATATACTACGTTTAATAAGAAACAAAATTTGTCATTTAAAAACCAAGCCCTACTTTAAAAAAAAAAAATAGATTTTGTTTTTCAGAGAAACTGAAGTATTTTAAAGGCAATATTCCTGAAGAATCCCTTCAAATCAGCACAGTATGTGTAAATATTTTAATTTCACAAAACACACATTAGAATAAGACTCTTCAAAATCATCCATACTTTACAAATTATGAAAACATTCTCTATGCAGGAATTTGTTTCAGGAAAGAAGGAAGACAGGAAGCCATTATCAGTACTGTGCAATTAAGGCTCCAAACTTACCCATCTAAAAAGCTTTTGGTTAGTAGAGCCTGTGCGGATGCATCATTAAAATACAATCTTATCTTTTAATTTCAAAGATTTTTGTCAGGTGATTACTTTACTTCAGCGTGAAGTAGGAATTCTTTCTAGAATAACTTTTTTTCCTCCATGTGTTTTCCCAAATATTTCCAAAGCATACAAGAAAAGGGAGGCTATGACAGATTTTGAGCCTACCAATAAATATCAGCAGTTAGAAATAATCTAGAGATGGATCTCTCTTGCTGTGTCTCTCCTGTTTACCTTCACATATTGCGTTCATCAACTTCTCCTGATTACCCTCAATAAAACTTCAATCAAGTTTGACTTAAGAAACCTTGCATTTAATTCTCTGTCCCCCTCCAGCATCCCTGCCACTGAAGCTGTTCAAACTGAGGTTGACAACATGAAGATTTTAAGACTTTGGCCCCTCAACTCTAAACCATCCATAGCATTCCTTATTAATAGATCTTGACAAAGAAATATTTTTGCATGAAAGAAATCTTGCACATGAAATAATAAGATTGAAAAAATTTAGCAGTAGAGTATCTTGAGCACACCATAGACTTC
The DNA here is from genome assembly GCF_963924245.1 of Chroicocephalus ridibundus. Lineage (NCBI taxonomy): Eukaryota > Metazoa > Chordata > Aves > Charadriiformes > Laridae > Chroicocephalus > Chroicocephalus ridibundus. Next base: position 55,863,762 of record NC_086286.1, on the reverse strand, counting down.
TTGCATTATGCTTTATACATTTTTTTCTTATGCCACAGACGCAAAAATAATTTTTGTAACAGCCACTCAGACTTGCATAGCTTCATTCTTTCTTTTGCAGCAACACTCAATATCTCTCCCTGTCTCTCTCTTTCTGCCAGTAAACAAGAACAGCAAAGAGCGTATATGATGCAAGAATAACCAAATATATCAATAATTCCCTCTTCTCCTTGCAGGCGAACCTCTCTGCAACAGAACAGAAAAGAAACTCACTTATAAATCTAATCTCGAGCTCAAACATCATCTGTCTTGAGTGGACTGAAGAAAGATTTCATTGGAAAAAGCACACCTACAAGAAGCCACAGACTAAAAGTAAGTCATAAAAAGCCCAGCAGGGCACATAAAAGCTGCAATACTGAAACTGATTATTGTATTAAAGATTTTTATTAATAAGAAGTGCAATCATGTATTTTGGTGTTTTACTTAGTTTTGCAAAAGATACTCCCCAATGGCTACTCAGAATGGATGCACCCCTTTCAGTAGAGAAGTATATTACTGTGTCACTTCATTCCCCCTTGTTTGTCATTAAGGACTAAAATAGTGAAAGCATTTGTACAGCTTTGAGCGTAGCACAGGTTCTGGTATAGGGAGAATTCTTTCCCTGGAGCTAGCTATACTTTTCAGGGAGAAAATCAGGAGAAAATTAATACTTTGGTATAGATTAAATAAATAAGTGAAGGTATGGCAAAAGACTTGAGACTGAAACTGTCCATTTATAAAGTAAACACATGGATGCAAGTATTTTTTTGAGTCCTGTGGGTATGCAGATATGAACGCAAGATGAAAATAGGAACACTGAGCACACATACAGCACTCTTCCCCCCCCCGCCCCATGATGCTCCTTTATGTTTATAGAAGTACAATGATATTTTAAAGATATATTGGTCATACAAAAAGGGGCTGTATGGAACTTTGGCAGTAATTCATACCACCATGTTTCATACTACAATTCAAACTTGTACAATTACTGTATACTTTAGGTAATGGTCCAAAAGGCAAGCTTCGCTTCCCTCAGTATCTGACAGATGACAGACTACCAAATCCAACGTCTATGCTTCCAACTGCTTTATTGCATTTGCAAATTCATCCTTATTTCCTACATAAACAAGGACATGGATTTTTAAAGATTCCTGGTAAAATGAACACTAATTTTAGACATTCTTGATTTTTGTAAGTAGGGGGCGGGGGGGAAATGGAAACCTAAAATCTGGTGTGATGATGTAGTGTCAACATAAACAGCTTTCAGAGCTGACCTTAAATAATACTAGACAAGAAAAATTAAAAAATTTTCCTTTGTGACCTGAAAGAATTCTTCTACTGATAGATGGACACAGGCTCACAAAACTACGCTCCTGAAATGTTTTATGCAGCATCACACAAAACAACAGCTATGAACAGCATTGCAGGATTCATTCTGCAGGTACGAGGGACATCCTTCAAGTTACTTGACTATGACGGGGTAACCGAGGACTCCACTAACACAATCCTTCTCTCGGGGAAGGGAACAAAGGAGTGTTAAGCTACCTGATTTACTCTCCATTTTGATTTGTTCCTCTTTCAGTAACTGTGAAACATATGTTTTTCCCATTATATCTTTGGAAATTATATACCATTTATTCTGTTACAATCTAACCCGTTTACCCTTTCTTCATTAGAGATTTCTAATATAAAAAACTATCTCTTCTTACAAGCTGACATTTTTTAACTTACTGCCTGAATTTCTAGACAAGGAATTTGCCTAGACCAAGGCCTTCCAAAATTTCTGTTGGGAATGCTTTGTAGCTGAAGCCTTTTCCACTCTTGAAAAATTAGAAAGCTAGAAAAACTTTTGCTGTTCATGAATTTTTACATTGTTTAGTGTATCCTATAAGCACTTATTTCCTTCAATTGCATCTTTAAATTATTTTTTGAGCTTAGTAAGTGGGCTTCCAAAATTATGCACTGTTGATTTACAGCCTCTTTTTTCCTCTTCTGAATTGCACAGGCTTCTATAGAATAATTCAAGAAACAGATCAGCCTAATAGTTCCAACAGATGAAGGCAGAGCTAATTTCAAAGAAAACACATGGGATGTTTCTTAAAAACAGAACATATTTAAATCAGGTCTCATTACGCACTCTTTCAAGGAAGTAAAGATGCACGTTATTGTAACTCATATCAGTTTATCATATTGTAGCTTTATGTGCCAATCAGCATCTCCTGTAGCATTTAATTACTTAGTCATCTTTATTCTGCACCCGGTGCTTGAAAAAATCCTGTTACTTTTATACACTAAAATGAAATGGAAAAAATCCTCTGCGGCATGTAACAGGATGGGGAGAATAGGTAGGATGATTGAGAAAACTTGAAGAATGGAAAAGGGGATTGTTTATAAAGATCACACAGAGATCAAGGTTGTGACTGAGTCTCTGCCAGCTGTCTGCATCACTAAAGAACCAACTAGAACGAAAATAAGCGTAACATGTTTAAAAGATGCTCCTTCATGACAGACACTATTTAATAAAACACATATATATAAAATTTCAAAAGTAAGTATTTTGGTCTCTGGACACATGTCTGTGTGAAAGTCAGTTCTATCATGTATCTATGACAGCTGATACAGAATACATTCAAATAGAGGCCATTAATACCTGGAAATAGATAGAAACACACGCAGTGCATGACTTCAAGGATGAGACCCAATCGTACATGTTCTGATAATCAGTAACAAACAGTGGCAAACACCAGAATAAGGAAGGGAAGGCAAAGATCAGGGAGGGGAGGAGAAAGCTGTTTGCCTCTATAATAAATATATAATATATATTAAATATTTCAGATTCTTTTTTTTTTAAAAATAGAAGAATCTAAACATAAGTTTAAGTTTTGGAGGTTTATCCCACATCACTTTCAAAAGACTTCTCAAAAAGAACCAAAGAGAAGTGAGTGGCAGAGGCTGCATTTCTCTAAATTGTCTCTCAGTTTATCATTTACTACCTCTATTGCTGTCGTGGCAATACAGTGTCCAAATAGGGTGGCAACTACTAGGATTCAACGGGAGAGTAGACTTGGAAGCTCCGTCCATAGAAAATGCCTCTTTTGCCTGCATGCACAGGGAAACTAAGTTGACAGGAATGTAAGATCACAGATGCGGGCAACAAAGAGCATCAGGCTACACATACTGGTGATCTTTTACCAGAGGTAAATAAATGTTAGCTTACTTAAGACTTTCCCTTTGATTTATCAAAACAAAAGTGCTTCAGGCCAGAAACAGTGACATTTCTTCACTGAAACTATCTGTCCCTTGATAATTTCCCTTCCCAGTCTGGTCTATGGATGAGTGCAGTGGTTGTGGCTATTCACTGAAAATATCTCCACTTCTGTATACGCATTAATAGGTACGCATTACATGAAACAAGCCTCTATAACTAATTCCCAAAGTGCTTCACAGTAGAACAGCCAAAGAGATAGAGGATGGAAAGTATGCTTTATCATCGACTGTTCGAACTTACAGACATGAAATATGAAGCTGTTACTAACATTTTAAAAACTAATGAACTGACAATCTCAAACTGCATCTATGCATTTATGTGGTGAACACCTAAATTAAGAAAGGCTCACTTCCTTCTGAACTTGTTAAAGTAATTCAAACCCAGGAAGTCTATTTTCCTCATTTTCTTCTAACAGCATTTTAAAATCAGAAAAAGACGTTTTGAAGCCCGTTTTGGAAGTTTTAACTTACAATACCCTTACAGAGACTTTAAAAGGACTCCTTTGTGGACCAGAAAAGAATCCAATGCTACACCGTAATAGCAGAGGTAAGCTTAATTTTTATACAGATTGTATCAAAAAAGACATTAAAAAGGTATTCTTGAACTAAAGAATACAAAGCTACATTTTTTCTTAAAAATTAAAATAATTTTTTTTTTTCACACATTTAATGATTTGCCAAGAAAGAACCTCTCTAGTCTTTTCTGAAGAAAGAACTGCTGCAAATCCTGCATTCCCTAGAGATGCTACAGGATCTAAATCCAACTAAGGATGAAGGGACACACTGCTTAATTGAGCAAAGGTTACAAAAAGTGAGTCATAATGATGCTCATTAATATGTCTTCCAGCACCAATAATCTTATGTAACTGGATTTCATATTTCCTAGCCCACTGAAATGAGACTTTGTTATTTGTGTTTCTAGGTCAACGATAACCAAGCCTTTGTTGCCCTGAGAAGTTTGGAGGGCTTGACAGACCATAGTCTTATGCACTGGAAAGCATCAAATTCTTGCAGCTTTTTTTATTTTTATTTTTAATATGATTTATAACTAACTACGTGGGAAAAAATACCCTACTGTGCATCCCTGAGCTGTTGCCAAAGACATCTTCAAAACAATTTTTCTAAAAATATATGATTGTTGTTCTTTACAAAAAAGCAATCTGAAAAGGCAGGGATCTCAGTGTGTTAACACAAATTCCCCACTGAATGAATTACTGAAGTCCTCAGAATTATAGCCATTCTGGATTTCTCAAAAAAGGTTAGTGGAACCCTGTTGTGATGGGTTTGTTACACACTTAGCACATATCCACTGAACTTGCTTTGTTGGGTCCTTTCCCGTTCTTCAAGAAAGACATTTTTTTGACTATTCAACTCTTATTTTCCATTTCACTGTACCAAGCGAGGTACTATGGCTAAGCTTCTCTCCTACCAATGACAACATTGACCAGGGCTGTTAAAGGGAGAGCAGTCAGTTTTTCTTTTGTTTTTATGTGCTCTATTTTTTTAATGGAAAAAATAAATAAAAGCATCATATAAACAAAACAGAACAAAACCTGCTAGAATACAACACTTATTTTGCTCATCCAGGTAGTTACTAAGCTAACTGAGCATATTTTGGTCTAAAGCTGTTGTAATATGACAACTAAAAAAGGGCATGAGAATCATTAAATTTGATGGTTTGAATAAAACTGCACAAAAGAATTAGATTAAAACACTCTTGTTTTACATTGCTATGCACAGGAAAAAAGTAATGTTTTTAATGGTGCTTTTAGAAAAAAAAAATAAATCTGTTTAACATACCTAATCACCTAATCAGCATTTAACATAAGAATTCATACACGTTGCATCCCAGAGACAACAAAAATGCCTGAGTCAGAGTGTGGAGTCTGACAGAGACAGAGAGAGAAGCTCTTTAAGCTTTCTACTCGTCGGGTGATGGAAAAAAGTATTTACTTTTACACAACGGCAGTAATCATCCTGCTAGCAGTGGAACCAATTTTCAAATGCCAAACTCCTTGTAAATACACATTCAGTTTTACATCAGAGGACTACAATGGGCTTTTGGTGAAAGAAAATTAATCCTACCAACCTTTGCTATGGAAAGATGACAACTATGCTGTATCAAAAACCTTGAAAGGCTACACTTTAAAAAAAAACCAAAAAAACAACCAAACAACACCCTACTCTGAGGAAAGTCATGGCTAGTTTTGCAGGGCAGAAAGAGAAATGAACATGCAACTTCTGGTTTGGATTTTCCTGGAGAAGATGATGACACAGTTTATTCTTAAAGGATTAACCAGCAAGTTGTGATGTTAACACACGTGCTTGTGTTTAACAATTACAGACAATCAAATCCTCCATTTTAGAATAAATCCAAATAACAGCACTTCAAAAATGAAATACCCTTGAACACTAGGCCAAGGTTCAGACAAACCGGAGAAGAAAAAATGCCATCTACATATCATCTACGCAGTCCACAGAAATATTTTCAGGTTTTTTTTGTAGGACACAAACACATGTACATACAGCTCACTGTGCCCCAATGAATTATAAAACAGGAATATGCTCAATGAAACCACTTGAGTCCTACAATTACTGCTCTTCAAAAACATTTGAGGCCAGACAGGCAGCAAGTTCTCTGCATCACTGATGAAAGATGAGGTTATGTAGTATTGATGAGCTCCTTACTTCAGGAAAGGCACACCGAAGCGCAACCCAGAGATAAGGAAAACTGAACAGCAATTTGAAACTTCTCATTTTATTCTTGACTCATTACTGTCATTACTGGTTTTAGAAATGCTACTGAAGAGATATATTCCCATAAGAACCCAACAACTTAACAATGAACAGTTTAACAAATAATGCATTTCCAGTCATTCCTTTCAGGCATCCAGGTATTGCTTTGTCATGGACTAATACCAGCAGACTAGAAAGATGACAGGTCGTGATGTAGCAATGACTTCAGAATTATTTTGTATTTCATATATTTTTAGAATTAGCTGAAAGGACAGAACCTCATCTAGAGCAAAATCACTTTATACCACCTCTCCTGTCTCCATCACTTGAGCAGGACATGGAGTCTACTTTAATAAGGGCTTCTCTTTTACAAGTGACTAGATGGCAAAAGTGATTTAAAAATCTGACATGAGATACAAAGGCTTTAACAAGTTCAACCTCATAATAACTACTAGATTTTTAACATTAACGTGTTATCCAGAAACTCTGGAGCACACTTAAAAAAACCCCAAAAACATAAAACCAAGCCAACCAAATGGAAACAGTATTATGCAGGAAACCCCAATAGTCTCATTCCTCCATCTTCAAAGCAGCTTCTTCTTTTTAGGAAAACGTGTTGGCTTCCATTGCTACCACAATTTTTTTTATCATAAAAATACAACAGTAACAACCTTTTACTATCTGTGAACTCCACTGAATATTTTTGGAAATTTAAATTTTGTTTTAGAGGAAAAAAAAAGAAGTCCCCCAACCATGATGCTTTAGATATGTATGCCAAAATAAATAATGAGAGACCTTCTGCCATTTTATGTGAAGTATGTGAAAATCATTTATCATTCCTATCAGTACAAAGGATTTGTTTAATGTTGAATATTGGCAGTGTCTACAAACTGAAGGCATCTTCCATGATTTGACGGTATCTGTGGAATTAGCATGAAAAGGAACTGTCAATAATTTTTAAGACAATTCTTAATTCTCTAAGTATATGGAATTCAAATAAGCTCCACTATCTATGCAACTCTGGGAAAAACACATCATAGATTTTCATGAAGAACCCAGCTTCAAATTCTTGAAGACACAGTCTTTGAGGATTCTGTAATCCAACATTCATGCACATCTCTGATCGACAGAAGGTGGGAAGATAAGTAACCCCTTCTGCTTGCTCCATTTTCTTTTGCCTGTCACCAAAACCTCTGCTACTCGCTCCTGTCAAAAACAGGACAACAGTTATATGAAACTTAGGGACAAACCAGAACCTTTATTCTAACACGTACAAGAACTGGTGTCGAGACAAAGGGGACTGACACTAAGAAATCAGCAAAGATGCAATGCCATTTTAAATTGTGTGCAAAAAAAACCCCCAAACAGCCCCATAGGAAAACATCACTGTACAATGCCAAATAAAGCATTGCAGTGAGTCTATTTCAAAGGCATTTAAGGAGATTATACTCTCTAAAAATCTACCTTCAAGACAAGGCAATAAATCATCAAAATAAGGATCCTTCCATTTCAGATGAAACTGTTTTGTAGAGCTCTCTACAGAACAGAAGTTACATTTCTTCCACAGCCTTCAAAGTTTTACCTCCTTTGAAGAAGCAAGGGAAATTTGTGTCCTCGATGCTAACTCTAATTAGCTTCAAACTGTGAAACTGTGCAGTGCAGAGCACATAACAGTATAGCTTTGGACAAGTCTTACTACTCAGTTACATAAACCTCAACAAACGAGGTTATGGTGGAAACACTGTCAGAGTGTCAAATTCGCATTGCTTCTTTACGGGTAGCAACTGGTATAACTTCTGCTTTTTATGTCAGAAAAATACTCACAGGGAAAGGTGGAGGAGAGATAAAAAAACCCCCACACTTTTTTTTTAATGCATTCTAAACACACAAGGCCTCCAGCCTGACACAAGACACACAAAACATTTCCTGCATATTAAATGGCTTATTACTTAATTTAGCTAGAGCACTCAAATATTTTGTTTGCACTAGTAACCACGTACATCTGCAGTGTCTTGCACTACTTCCCTGCACCACGCAATGGTAACCATCTACCTCTTCAACGTAAGAGAGAGAAATTCCTCTTTCTTTGCTTGCCAGCAACAGACAGGCTTGGGTTTGTTTAGCCTGTATTATTACTGAGCACTGATGAACTGTCAGCATTAACAGGCCCTAAAATTCTTGCTTCAAACTGAGATGATACCACCATTAACATGGTATAACAACATTAACACGGGTGCTGCATTGTTGTTAAGAGTAGTTAAACTCAGGTCACCTTTTACTTATTTTGGGTGATTAACATTTCCTCTGCGCTTCTTCAAACAAACATCAACGGGGCAAGTCTAATCTATTTGGTCTCATAAGCTACTTTATTATTAAACAGTACCTACCACATTACTGCAGAGGTCTTGAGAAAGATTTTTAGTAATTGCAGGTCAAACTCCAGACACTCAAGAACAACTTTATGTTATGCAGCACTATCAACACCCGTTCCACATATGAAGCTAGAATCCACTTTGTGAGCATGCCTGCGTCTCACATAAGAGAAAGGTTTCCTGTAACATCAGCCTTCTTAGGGCAAGTGTACACCAGAGTCCACACTGATGAATTGCTGTCATCAAAGAGAAGGGTTGTACTACATGACATCACCTATGAATTATAAATACTCCAAAAAGTGAGATCACTGCAAAAAGTCTCAGAGGAGCATCTCCTGTCTGACAGTTGTGTAAGGGGAGGAATATTTCCCCCTCTGCGGGAGGAAGCACCAGAGCCCAGCTGAACGCTAAAGCAGCAAAATGTTAGAGACCAGTTGCAATTTGAGACTACCTCTAATGTTCCTGTTCTGGTTTTTGGGTTCGGTTGTGCATGTATGCATACATGACAGAGGACTGCTACTGGAAATCCTTTCAGAAGCAGAAATCCTGTCAAAGCTCATTACTCCTCTTTCTTAGAAACAGTCACTTTGTTTTCATTTCAGAAGCAAATGGTCTAGACAGACAACTGAATAATTGCTAAACAGTCAACAATCTGTCCTCTACTGATGGATTCTCCCTGTGCAGCAGAAAACCAGAGTCGGGGACAGGCAGCAGAAGAGCAGCTACACTGGCTCAGAACAAAGGTCCTGTGTCACCAGCTGCAAAAGTCACGTCAACCAAATGATGCTCAAACTAGGGAAAAAAAATGACTCAAAATTGTCAGAGTTCAACACAGAAAGTTTTCCCCTGACAAACCACAATTCCTTATTATGCTTGCATTATGATCTATCTCATGGTTTGTTACATGCTCCCCTCTCCCTAATTGCCTAATCATTTCTCGCTTACCAAGGTTTACCTCTCCCCCTCCTTGTCTCTTTTTGCTCTCCAATTTTCTACTGTAGCTTCCCATTTTCAAAACTACCTAAACTGACAGAGTCTGTGTAAAGCTTATACCACATAGTTGGTTGCTGTGATATGACAGATTATACTGGATCTCTTCTGGTCACTTCTCCAAAATTTCCTGTCTCTGGATCATGTGCTAGTATTTCAACACCTGCTAGTAGGGAAAAATTACTGTAATACCACCATTGCAAAAAATAAGCAGTTTTTGAGATGGGAAATATTCTAACTCCAGACAATTTTCCAGGCATATTTGGGAGAGACATGAACAAGGAATAGCTTAAGGGCAACAAGACTGTTTTCCTCTGGTTAGTCGCGTCCTTCAGCTGGTTCGAGTCACCATCAGAAGTTATGGCCACATGAAAGAGCAGAATATAACACCTGGTGCCATGTCCATAGAAGGCAATAGCATTAAAAAAAAAGAAAGAAAAAAAGGCAAAGCAAAAAATCAAGCCCCAACTGTAACATGTCACATATTCTATGTCACAGCAGCAATGCAGTAGGTGTCACAACGTAGTTGTGGTGTGTTTGGGGTATTTTTTTGTTGGGTCAGGCGTGTGTGTGTGTTTGTTTTAAGGAGCAGAAGACTTTTTCTCATCATGAATCACACTGAAAACAAATAACAAACAAAACTTCAGATGGGAGTTTTAGCCCCTTGTCAAACAGGAAACATCCAAACTTGCCAAAACATGCAATAGTCTGTATCGTTTTATTCGTTCCACTTCTGCCTCCGCAAACTACATTTGTCCAACACAAGGGCTTTGCTAGGTCTTTGCATTTTCAAATAGGTGATCTAACAACGTCTCATAAAAACAACAGAAAACCCAGCTGGACCTGTAAATTAAACTAAGCAGATAAGCAAAAAATATATAGCTGCTTTCAGTCAACCCTACCAATAAGAAACTAGGATTAAAACATTGCTGGTCATTCAGTATACATATATTTAATAAAAAATACTGGGTAAACCTGCTTGAAAATTGTCAGTGTTTTGCAAATTGTGTTGAATCCTCTAATTACAGGGTTGTGCCCTCCTACTATCCAACTGAGTTTGTTATTTGATTTTAACTTACTTTTTTTTTAGTAGGAAAAATCTGAAATTAAAATAATCCAGGGAAAGTTCTTCAAAACATCCATGGACACCAAAGAGAAATCTTTCCTTTATTTTTACCCATCACAAGTTCTTATAATAGCTGTTCACATAAACCATATTCCTTGATTTAAAATAATTCCATAAGAACGAGTATTTAGTAATTTGGGGGGAAAAAAAGCCCTACTGAACCTTATTGCAAATGTTGTCATTAACCATTTTTTTGGAGGACTACATAGTGGTTTTCTGTTTAGGAGAAAGAAGTTATTTAATACAACTGGCACTAATTTGGGGTCAATTAGTGACAGAGACTACTCCTCAAAAGCATACTTCCATGAAGAAAGACATATTAAAGTTAAGTCAGCTCCACAAATGCCTTCCCACAGAAGGCAGACATGTTAGATCACAAAACTTATTACTTGTGTTCATTCACTTCATTTCCTTTCTCCGTTTTGTTTCTTTTGTTTCTCCAGTAGGAAAAGTGTGGGTTTTTTGTTTTGTTTGTTTTTTGGTTGGTTGGTTTTTTAAGCTCTTCAGGCAAAGAATTGGATTGTTTTACATGTAGTAAACCCAGCATCTATTAAAAATGCTTTCTTTTTCTTTAGAAACAAAGAATTTGAAACCATAAACAATTTTGCATTAAGCAGCAAAAATTGCACGTAATCAAATGGTTATTTTTAGTCCTCAATGCTTGGAAACAAGCTGTATGCCACGGCAAAATTACCTAGTAAAGGTATGGTGAGAAATAGAAGCAATAACTAAAACGCTGAAAGTATAAACAATAACACTAAGAACCAACATGGGGAATGTCTTAAAACCAAAAACTAGAATTTGTTTTAGTGACTGGATGCCATTAGGAGTAACAGAGAATATTCTGACATATCTATAACAATATTTACCAGAAATGTAAATATCAGCTTAAAGCAAACAAGCAGTGCAGCAGGACACCTATACGCTGGTCCCTTACCCCAGAAACCCTTAATAAAAAATGTACACCATAAATACAGATTTTAAAAACGGAAAAGGATTTTTCACTTATTTTGTTCATTTATATTGTATTTAGTAATGAGGTGCTCTAACTTCAGTGCTTCTAACTTCGGAAAGAAGTCATTGCTTGCTTAGAAATCTCTTTGCATTCATCTACAAGTATAATCAAAATGCGGTAAGCAAGTTTATTTTCTATATAGAGACATTCTTAGGCCACACACATCATCTTATTACCCAAATGTTTTCCAGGATAGCATTAAGCAATGTGATTCACATCTGGCCTGCATTTGTTCTTCCATTTTCTCCCAGCAAGAAAACTACCTTTGTTTTAACATATCATGGGGTTTTGCTTGTTTCCTTTAAATACTGTGCTGTGTTTACTATCAGCCATTCCTTCATGTAAGTTTACTCCACAACTTTAGGTCGAGTGTTAAGATAAATAAATTCTTCCTCCTCTTCCAGTGGGGCTCCACCACCACCATAAAAAAACATAAGTAGGAAGATACGGGTGAAAAAAGGTTTTGAGTAACTGCAGCTAAGCAACTATGCTCACTGGACTAAGAATCTCTTAGCAGCCAAAAATGTCAGATGGCATTACGTGCATGCTCATACAGAAGAGTACAAGATTATCAGAAAATCATCCCAAATGAGGCTGACCTATTGAAAATGAGTAATTTCAACCAAGCATGACTGCCCTGTAGCTTCAGACTCCTCGACACGTTTCTCTCTGCCTGCACACATCACCTCCTCTCTGCTCAGCTCTGTTCACTGTAGCCGAACTCTGAGCCACCTCTGAGTGTTACAAATACAGCGTGACAGAGAAAAACGCTCATTGCTTGCACATCACTGATGTTGTAGAAGCCGCTATGTGGTCAGTTCCCATAGAACCTCCATGCAGACATCAAGCATCGCTACAGAATGAATTCATCTTTGCAGAGCACCAACACAGAACTAAGTGTTGAATATCAGAGACGTAGTTTTCAAGGAACATTTCACTGGGCTCCTTTCTCCAAGAAAGGCTAGTACCACCACAGTACATCACTGGGCACCTCTATCAACGCTCACAGAAGAAAAGCTGTAGCAGAGTTTAGGCCTTTTCTTTAATAAGCAGTGTGGGTTGGGCTTGTATATTTATTATTGCAAATAGTAGTTCATCTATGCCCAGGGAAGTGCCTGAGTCATCATCCCTGGAGGTATTTAAAAGACCCGTAGACATGGTGCTTAGGGACATGGTTTAGTGGTGGACTTGGCAGTGCTAGCTTAATGGCTGGACTTGATGATCTTAAAGCTCTTTTCCAACCTAAACGATTCTATGATCTTTTAGCTCAGTTTCTCAGTGCAGCCCTTTGACATGGAAGATTGGATGTAAATTAGGTATACATAACTCTACAAGCATCTTTTCAGCTAGCTTATATTTGTATATGTCCAGCAGTGATCACCTTGTCACTACCGAAGTAATAGTTTCCTTTAAAGTACACATAATATTAAGGATGCAAACGGAGTTACTCAAAAAGTCAAGGTGTTACAATAAGCTTTGCTGCAGTGACAATGGCAGCCTGATCATAAGCTTGGGTACTCTTCTGCCCCCAAGGTCCATTATACTTTCAATGAGTAATGTCCGTCAAATGCAACGAATAGAAACATTTGTTCTGTATTTCCTTTACTTCCTCTTTACTCAGAGAACAAGCCAAACAACACATCCATAATACTGAATGGGTGAAAATCCTTGTAGCTTTTCAATTTTGTATACTCATCTATTTACTGTCTACCTCATAAGCGTTAAAGACGTGCTTATTCTAAAACACTCCTTTTCAAGTTCAGGAAATACAACAAAAATGTTATGCTACATCTGTGAAAGTGGCACTAAAATGAGGAATGTTGAAGCACCAATGCCATAAAGGAAGTTTCTCAGTTAGGGAAGGAAAAAAATCCCAGTATTTGTCTGAATCTGGGCTCAAGTGCCTTCAAGTGCCTCACTCCCAGCTTTCCACAGCTGAGACTGTACCTAACTCAGATATGGGAGCACTGAATTTCAAATTCTGTACAGGAGTCATCCTCCTCCTCATATACAAAAAATGAACTAAAGAGAGAATATCTAAACAGAACCAAAAAATGTAGTGTGAAAGTGCTCGAGTTTGTGTATGCTGCAAGAGCACTACAACTGCTGTCAGCTAGATCTCTACATAGGCTAATTTCTCTTACTGAAAAACTCATTTGTTACTAGCATAGGTATCTGTGTTGCACTGCTGGATAAACATGACCTATCTGTTACGTATGAAAGAAAAAATGGAAATAGTTTGATCACCAGGAACCCACAGAGAATGGAGAACTATATAAAGACAGACTTTTTAAACACTCCTCAGCAAGGGAAAATGCTTCTGCCAGTAACATGCTGCTTCCCTCTTCAGTCTGGATTCAGGACTTCTCAACCTTTTAAAACCTCAGCAGGATAGAGCTTTGCAGAGTTGCATTACCACTGGAAGACTGTGAGATTGTCAGTGCTTCCTCTGCCTCCTACTTCTCCCCTGGGGAAGAAGCCTGCCACGTGGGGCTGGTTGTACATGCACCCGGACGGTGGCACAGCTTCTCTGTGGCTCTGGGGACAGCCACAGAAGCAAAGCAGAACATGCAGACGCTGATCATGCTTTACGTGAAACTATGTTTAAGGCTATGTACAACTCTTTACAACTTCTAGAAGCCCTCCAAGGCCTGACATGCCAAATTTTGTGGATGTGGGCAATTCCCTCACACACAGAGGAGGGCGAGGGCATGATGCCTGTTGGCCAAAGGTGAAGAAGAGTTCTCAGAGATTTGCCTAGGGAGAAGCTACACTTGAAATTTCTTAAGTGCAGGTTAAGCGGTGCTAACTGACAGACAGCTGTCAAACCTCTGAGAGACACTATGGGAAAACATGCCAAAATACACAAAGAAATTGATTATGTATTTTCCCATCTAGAATTCCAGTAGAAGAAAAAGCACATTGTTCAATTAGACCAACCTGGACCCAAACACCAGTTTACGCTAATTTAGCAAGGACATTATGAGCATATTCATTATTCCAAGAGCATAGGTCCACACAGGGGATTTTGTCACTATATGCAATTATTCTTAGCTTTTTGCTTTTCTCCCTCTTCCCTCACTTTTTATTAACTCCAGACTTTGTTATAGTTTGTAAATACAGCCTTGTATTTGCAAATAACAAGTGCACAGTTTCAACACATTCCAGCTTGTGCCACTCAAGTAGGACTTTGGAAAAAAAAAAAACAAGCAAATCCCACATGCTTGTATAATTTCTTCTCTAGCTACCTATGGAGCAGAGTAACCTCCTTCAGCTTTCTTTTTCTTCCAACAGCCCAAAAGAGCATCACCAGGTTTTACAATGTCAAAAAAAAATAAAAAAAAAAATTAAAATAGTATTTTCTGTCAACTTCACAGGAGGAGATTATCTCCAGGCATTTTTGACAAGTAACCAAACAGTGCTTCTGTTGGCTACATTTTTTGTCTCAACCTTGAAATCATTAGCAGTTTGGAGCTAAAGCCTCTGTCAAAAGCATAACAGACTTAAATTTTAAAATATTGAAATAGAACTCTCCGATCCTTATGATGAATATACATTTCCCTTCTCTGTTTATTTAACTAGAAAAATATGTCGATTTCTACATATGTTAAAAGTGCTGTTGAAAATGAATCAACAGATCAATAGTGCTCTATGTATGAAAGCTAAGCACTGCCTGCTTTAATGACTCAAGCCTAGAAACTTTCTAAGTCCTCACAATTAAGAGAAATATTATCATCCCAAGTTCTCAGTCATTTTTATTTATACCAAAAAGCTGCCAGGATTACTAAGCACCTAGCTCTAGAAAAAGTCTAGTAAACTTAGAAAACACTACTTCTTAGATACAATATTTAGGTTACAACTGTTCAGTAATAATTTTTGCTCCCAGTTTAGAGGGTTCTGAGTCACTACTGCAGCAGGGGGGAAAAAAAGGTTAATTGGAGTCTACTTTTTAGTCAGAACCTAGGGACTCGTTCCTATATCGGGCACTGAGGCTCCTGAGGGCGCCCATACCCAGCGTGATGGCATACGCTAATCCCAGTGCTGATGGCAGCGTGAAGCATTGCATAGTGTCTCTCTGCTTCAAAACTCTAGATGCAAAATCGTGCAGAGAATGCACAGGGCACAACTGTCAGACACCATCAATAATTATCTAAAAATGACACCCTCCGCCTCCCTTGCATTTATTTGATGATAAAAATATTTTCACATCAGTCTTCCCTCTTGTCTTTCAGAGCACAAAAACGTTACATTTTCCGCATCTTGTTCAAGTTGGAGGGCTTCTTCCCTGGCTTGAATCTGATCCCTTTAAGGTAGTGGAAGCTTACACAAACTTCTAGCCTATATTCTCCGAGGCAGGTTCACCACCCAAAAAGGAGATGGAACCGCAAAAGAGAAAATGTATAAATTGCTATTACTTTAAAAAAAAAAAAAAAAAAAAAAGGAAAAAGAAAAAAAAAGACTTCATATCACATTGATTCCAAAGTGAATGAATATAGAATGTATAAAACCTAGAGCAAGGGAGAAAAAAAAATAAATAAAACTTTCAGACGATGACCTGAAGTGATATTTAACAGAAAAGTTATGTATTTGTTACAGTAATTTCTTTAAAACTATTTCATTTTCTATTCTCTCTTGTATTATTGCTAATCCTAAATTCTTGCTGACCTGTTTCACTGACTTAATGAAAAATATACCATTAAAAGTAATGATTTGATTCAATCACTGAAGTCTCTGTTGGTGCTGACAATTTTAATTTACACCCAAGTGAATCACACATTTATAACAGTATGCATTTTTTAATGACTGTTTATAAAATTGTAAGCATAGTCCTTTTATTAATCAAGAAATTTTACTTCTTCAAGCCTGTAAGTTGCAAACCAGATCCTTCAAGGGAGAAGTAATCTTCTATGGGTTTTTTAATCTACTGTACTACCTATATTAGGACTTTTCAACTAAAAAAAGCCTTAGTAATGTAGAAGGAATGTATAAAACTCACTCCAACTTCAAACAAAAGTGAAAATAAATGTATCAGAACATTTACTTAATGATTTATGGCTTTAGTTTACCACTCTCTAAAGCTTATAAATACTTGTTCGCAAAAACCAAATCGCAAATGACAATGTTATGAAACTAACTGGGAAATAAAATTGGTTTATTGTGTTACACCATCAAACATTGGCATAAATATTTTTTTCCTCTCCATTTACACATTATTTTAACAAGAAAGGCCTAAAAGATGAAAACCATACTGGAAAACAAATAAATTACTAGCATCAGCAGCTATTAAGTTCTTTGAGAAGACCTTTAAAGTGTTTTCTCTCACTACAGGCTATGCCTGTTCATTTAAGTAGCAGCCCACACTGGCTAGAAGTTCGACAGAACTATGCAGCTTCCTATACGCCCCTGAAATCTGTCCTGCAGAGAAGCGGTGTGTAGGTATACCCAAACAACAGCCACCTATCATTAGCACAATCCCATGTCAGTGCAGTGTCTCCGACAATCAAAAACTAGAGGTAGGGCTGATCTTCATTCACTGCAGAACCAGAAGAGGCTGCTCATGTCACAGAAGTCGCTGCACGCGTATTCTCTATTTGGCAGAGCGGGCTACAAAGCTTCACAGCCCGTTAATATACAGTGCTTGCAATCACTTTAGAAAACAGTCACTTCGCTATAGCCCTGACATAATGTTACATCATCATTAAACAACAAGACAGAAAGGACCTTCGAGAAATCTTTGGTTTTGCACAGGATGCTTTTAAAATGTCCTCACGCATTACAGAGGAATAAATTATAAAATGAGCAACCAAGCATGTAAAAGAGCTTGTTAGTAATAAATGGGTGATCGTAAGGACAACATGGCACTCCCTTCCAGAAAGAGGTGCCTAAAAAAACCACCCCAAAACCAAAACACAAGCCAAAAAAACCCAAACCCTACAAGCAAGAAACAGCCACCTTGCACAAGCAAATACTTTCTTTCTAAATCACACCATGCTCAATAAAATTCAGTAAACTGATGATTAAAACAAAGTGTTCTCAGTAACTCTATGAAGAATGACTGCAGATATTGCAGGCCTATCAAGCACTGCGCTAGAGAGAGGAATTGTACTTATACCTAATTATTGATGCTTAGAGTACCCAGATCTGATGTGGACAACAACTGATGATAGTTTAAGTGATGCTGGAAAAGGAGCCATGTTACTGGCCTCATAAGATGAGGATTCAGGTTCCAAATCTGATTAAAAGAAAAAACCCAATCTTCTTTTCCCCGTAACAACTAACCTGTCTGGATAAATCTGTTAAGGAGTACGTAAGGACCTCTAGCAGCTGAAAGTGTAGGAGCAGGAATCCTAAACCCAGTATGACACCTTTCTGAAGCACACCGCTGAACTAACTTGTGTTAGCACAAACATAACCTCCAGCAGTTTTCCTAACAAGAAAGCTCCAAATCTTTAAGCACCATTTCAGGTTTAGACACCATTTGCCTGCTAAAGTTGAAAGAGCGTAACTTCAGAAAACAAAGCTGCTTTTAGTAAGATTCCTAGCAGTTTCCCAGCCTCTCAGACTAACCATCCTGGATGAGAGAAACTCACTGAAACCCAGGTCAGAAGATACAGATGTATGGGAACTTCCTAGGAACACCTAATAGCTAAGGTTAAGAGTTCTTGTAAATAAAAAAACCAAAACAAAACACCCCCTGCAAGGTTACTTTGCCCATTATACCAATACCTACCTTTTCATTTCTTTTGCATTCTAAAAAAGCAACAAAACAAAAATAGGAAAACTAACCAAAATGCAAGAAAAAGCAGAATCCCATTCTTTCACCTATTTTGTACATACATTTTGAAGCCTAGCCTTTAATCGCAAGAATCTGCATGAAAACAGGAGTGGGCGGCTGCCATGACAACGCTATTTTTCCAATTTATTGCTGATGTTCCTAGGGTGGATTACTGGCTGTAATAAGAAGGGACTGAGGATCCAATAGTTCAGGAGTTAACTGGAATAAATACTCTTCTCCCCTAAAGAGTCTGCCTGCAGCAACAAGAAGCAAGATCTAGATGAAGATATCCTTAACAGAAAATACAATGGATTCTTTGCCAGCCCATGTCTGCAAATACAGACAAAGTTCCAGAAGGATTTTGAAGTGACAGCAGTCTCTCTCTTACTGTATATTTAAGCACATGGAGCGTATCATTAACTCCTGTTCGGTTTTCTCCAAAAGAATGATGCAGAGGGGACTCTGCCCTTTGACAACATTCGATGAAAGAGGATAAAACTCTCTAGCACTCGCACAAAATTCATATGGAAAAGTGTCAGTTATGTAAAGAGGGTCTTAAAAGATTTGGAGTAATCCCTGCAAGCTCAATTCCACACCTTGAATGACAAGTGAACAGCTTTGCTAAATACAGTGTGTTTCTTCTTAGTGGTCCAATTTATCAAAACAGATCACAGAGAAATCAAGGAGACCTGAGAAGATTTTGAAATTCTACAGAAAGCATCTCCAGCTGGTTTCAAAATGAGAAAGGTTTGAGCAGGACAAACAATTTTCAGCTCTACCTGATACAGGCTAGGAAAGCTCCTGAAAAAATTATGGCAATGGGCACTGTATCATTGTGGCTCTCTGGTGGTTCTCTGCAGTTGGAAAAACAGATTCGCTGCTGCTGTGCCAGTGGGTTTTTTCCTGGCATTCTGCCTTTGGAAAAACAGACCTCAGCAAAAAAATATTTGCATTCAGAGAAATGTCCTGTCTCATTTCCTTGTACCAGTCCATTTCTGTGATCCAGCATCAGAGCATCTGTCGATATACTTCCTTATGTTTCAGGTACCAGCATCCCTGAACACTTTTCTGGGCAGTTACAGCTTTGAAAAAAATGCCTTGGAAGTTTCACTGACAGGTGTCTGAAATAATTTGCTCAATATGCAGCTGCAACCAAAAAATAAAAAGCCAATAAAATGTTGATCATTATCACAAAGGCAAGACAAAAAAACATTGTTTTACTACAGTATAAAACATTGATGCAACTCAGTATCACATGCAATACCAGTCACTACACCGCCATAAAGATACAGTGGCATCAGAACAATGCAGAGAGATGAACAACAGAGCTACTTAAGGGAATACAGCAGCTGTCTTATGGGTAGAGATTAAAAATGGGTCACCAATACACTTGTGCTCCATCACCTTCATTGGCTGCACATATGGCTCACCCTTGAAGGTCAGGCAGTCATGGTCTTCCAGCCCAAGACACAGGAGTGGAAAGAGACAGCCTGGTACATCCTAGTGCATCAAGGTGTTCTGAGATTTCATTAGTAGTAGATGGGCTACTACTAATAATGATGGAAACAGAGTGGTCTTTTGGGATGCGAGACAAGAAGATACCAGACAAAGAGGTACTGGACTTGTCGCAGCCATTTAAGGGACGGAGAGAAATGCTGGTCACTGTGCAGTTTCTGCAGCATAAGCCTGATTTCTGTCACATGTATTTCCCTACACAGCAATATCAGAACATTCTCTTAGATATTTGAGGATAACTATAAACCTTCAAGAAGAATAGGCTTTATTCAGTGGATTGAAAAAGACTCAGTGATGTCGTAGAAGTTTACATAGGAGTCTTCACTTAAAACAAACAAGACACTAGATCCTAAGAAAACAGCAACGTGAGATGTATATACTGATATATACCCGTACCAAAATGACAGCATTAAAAAGGCAACCCCACAGAAACATTTTATTTATTGTACTGAAAAAGTGCTTATCAATTGTTTTTTCCACAGTAAGACAACCTGGTTTACTCTGCATTAGTGACACAATATTTTGTTCTTTCGTTATCCAGGTTATTTATTATTTTAAGTACTGATCTATTGCAACTTCCCTGACTTATCACAAGACAACCGCATTTCTGGGAACAAGTTGAAATACAGCCAGAAGAAACATTTTTTTTGTCAAAGTTAAAAATATAATGCACTGACATCCTCATTTAACACTTCATTCTTTGTGCCATGTTTTTGTTTACACATCATTCTTTTGGAGGAACAGCCCAGGAATGATACACACCTGAATCATTCGTGTAACACACAAATCAGTTTGAGTAAATCCTTAGCAAGCTTGAAGTCAAATGGGTCCACCTGAGAACTCTCATTTAACTTTAGGCATTAAATACACTCATCCTTTCCTGCAACAAAATATTCCCACCCACAATTTCCACCTCTTCCTCCTAAACACACCTCAAAGAAAAGAGTCACGGTTAAAACTTAATGAACTGTACTGTCCTTGTACAATACAATTTTTTTTGTACAGTACAATCTCTCTCTTTCACCAATAATCAATGTTCAGGATTCTCGAATATGCAGAGCACTTAAAACTTCAAGAGTCCTTAAAAGGCTCCTAACCATTACAAGATTACTTAAGCAGCTCTCAAACTGTTCAGTAATGCCGACTGACTAGTGGGGAGGCTATTTCTTCCCTTGATAGAGCATATAGTTTTTGAAAACATGTCTTTACTTTGAACAGCCACTTCACAGCAGTGTGGTATAGAACGCTCAAGCTCCTGCTTCAATCGCACCCTTGTCCATCGAACGAGGTTGAAGCTCTTCCTCTAAGGAAAAGGCTCTATTGACCCTCCTCTTCCAACCACAGACTGTTTAATTCTGCTTTCTCATCCCCTCACAGCTCACATCTCAGTCAAAATTAATATTTGAGCAACATCGCTGACCACCTCTACACAGCACAGATTTTCTGCATGCTTCGTGTCTTACGTCATGAGATGTGTAACAAAGTAATAAAGTCCTTTCTAGACTATAATTAAAAGCATAGGTTAGGGCAGCACTAATATCATAATATTCATCTTCTCATTCTTATCGTTAATAATTCCTAACATGGAAAATTATTTTAATATAGAAAATATCCAAGAAAAACAAATCTAGAATAATGAAGTAGGAATTGATTTAAGAATAAGTCCATTGCCTGAAGTCAGGCAGGTACATGGAAAGAGCACAGAGAAGTTAAGGCTAGAAAACACGTTTTTTCTTCACAGACTTTTCCTGCTGGTAAAGAGAACAATGGAATTACAGGCACCCTGAAGGATAACAACAAGTACAAAGCAGTTTCCAGTTGGCTATGCTAACACTTTTGATCAAGTGGCAATAGCTAAATAAAACAGAAAGAAACACTTGCAACTTTCAGCGTTTGGTTACTTTAACAAACCAAATCTGAGACGTGAAATACACAGACAGCAACCCCAAAAAGTCTGAAGAGTGTCTGAAGTATTAATGACTCATCCATAGACATAAAGTTACCAATCAAACATTCACAAGTCCTTGGCCAATTCATTCTGAGCTCAAACGAAGCTAAGTTAAGCATCTCTGTGATCCAAGACGCATGCATTATTTAGTATTAGCTAGACATTTGTTCATTTATGCAGACAGATGCCAACAGGATTTATGCGAGAGGGTACCCATTTCTGCTTAATTTGAAACGTCCTGTTCTCTCTCTGAAAGCTAAACCACAGTGACTTATATCGTATAGGCAGTCTTCGTATTTTAGCAAAAGCACACTTCCAAAAAGCTACAGTCAGGGAACTCTTCCAGTGGAAAAGCAAGATACAAAGTGCTCAGCGCATCTCCAGAGAACAAGGTGTCAGCACCTGCATCGCCTCCTCTGGTACACAGGCGTGACTCTAGGTATTCCCATATGCACTAAACCAGCCCACTGATTTTTCATGGTACTTTTGTAGCTTTTCTTTTTCGGCAGAATAGGGTATCCACATATGGGTGGTCTTTTGGGATTTTGCGGGGTGGAGTGGGGTAGTGTTTTTGTGGTTGGTGGTTTTGGTGTTTTAGTTTTTTGTGTGTGGTCTATGCAGCTGATCAAAATTTGCATCACACACTTTAAAATCCTAAATGAATATTCATAAGGAAGACTGGGAAAGAACAGAACGAAAGGGAAAACCTGAGCTGGTAAGGACAAGCAACCATAAGAAACTGGAATTACGGAAAAAACACTGTCAATAAACTCTGAAAAGACAGCTGCCTTCACTTTCTTTTCCTTCTAAGCCATTCCCTGTGTCAGTACTTTCGCAGATGAGTTTTCTACATTTCAGGAGTGTTAATGTAGTCTCAGCTATAGGTACACTTCATACAGATGACTTTTTAACTCAAGTACTTTTAAACTTCCTCTCGGTGCTCCGAAGCATTTGTGACTTCTCCAGTACTCTTGGGACTGCCACCACAGCCCGTTCTCAAAGACAAAGACATTTTGACAATAATTAAAATAGGAAATTCATGCTCCCTTACTTAAGCTTCCTCTTGCCCTGCCCCCTGCAAGACAGAGAGCACAATTCAACACCCAGACAGGATGTGCTCCCTGCTTGACTGTGCTTAGCATTTAGTCTGTGATAAGACTATGAACTACTACAGATGATGGAAGTTTGGCTGAACAACACAAAAATCCATCCAAAATTTATAAATATTTGCTACATCCTGAAAGATGTCTGTTAATCTGGAAAATATACTCTAAATCTGTAGCCCTGTAGCGCTGAATCAGGTGTCTAACGTTGCTGTGGGTGTTTGTTTTTAAAGCATAGGAGAATGATTGATATCTAAAACAAAAACAAGTTTAAAAATCAAACTGCAAACCATTTATTTCCTCCTGTCCAAACAGACCTCGGTAGCACACAAACAATGTGAGCTAACCCAAACAGTACTGTACTTATTTATTTAGCACTGCTGAAGCCAAGCACTGAGTAGGGGAGATACTAAGAGAAGCAAAGAGCAATAAAATTAGTGCCATTAAGCTGATGCAAACAAGTCATCATTTCATGTATCTGAGGGGAAAAAAAGGTAGGTTAATAAGGAGAATGATTATTGAATAACTAGAGGCAAAAAGCAATGCTAATACAAGAAGGATTGAGCACCCAGAAAAACAAAGGGCAGGAGATGAGACTATAATGGGCACACATCTTACAGAACTGAGCCACTATTTCATCACTTACGTTTTGAAGTACCAGCAGGGACAAGATCAGGTAAGCAAGCTGGAAATAAGAGCTAAGGGATCACAGAGAAGTGGAGATAAAATGAGGTATTGAACTGCTCAATTTGCACAAGGACAACTTCA
The DNA here is from genome assembly GCF_963924245.1 of Chroicocephalus ridibundus. NCBI lineage: Eukaryota > Metazoa > Chordata > Aves > Charadriiformes > Laridae > Chroicocephalus > Chroicocephalus ridibundus. Next base: position 55,840,129 of record NC_086286.1, on the reverse strand, counting down.
AAGCAATGCTCAGATGTGACACTAACAGAAAGAGGAGAGCAGAGGCACCCAACCCTTGCTCAGGGAAGCCCGGGGAAAACCTTTTGAAGGCCAGCTGATGTGGTGCCGCGGAAGCTCAACGTGTATCCTCGAGAGGGAGAGAAATCAAGTCATATCTCTGCAATATTTATCTGATACAGTTGCACCTCAAATCTCCACTGAAAACTTTCAGCTTAACACAGGATGCGTATTCTAAAAGGAGCACCTTAAATGCAAAGCAAGTGACACCAGCCAGTGATACCCCAACAAGGCACAGGGCGACTGACAGGGCAGAATCACATAAAGTTATTTTACGACAAATCAGCTGAAAGGGCAGATTTGGCATAAGGTTTTTAAAAGGAGGGAAAAAAAAAAAAGTCACAGGCATAAAACTTATGTGTTCCTCAACCAAGGGCATTTTTATTCAACATCCCAACCACACCAACCAATCACTTAATTATGCTGAGGAAGCAGAAGAAGGACCTCCAAATGGGGTTTGGGTTTTATTTTGGGCTTCTTTTCTCCACTTCTCATTTTCTACCTGAAAAAGCACAACCTTTCAGCTTGATGTAGTTTATTAGTAAACTGCAGCTTCAGCAAGGAATGAACAGTTCCTGCTAAGAAACAGCAGTGAAGTGCTTCCATGGAGAATGAAACCAATGGACACAACTGCGGCCCAGCTCCCTTCCTCTGGCAATGACTAATAAGCAAGACTTCAAGAGAAAGTGAAATGCCACGTGCTAATAATTCGTGTTTGGTATGGCACAGTAGCATCACATAATATATGGCAATCTCTTGGTCCCTACCAAAATAACTGTTACAAAATAATCATCCAGTCATCATCTAAGAAATACCCACAATTGAACGCTGTGCTCTTGCTTGCGTAGGTGTACAAAAAAACCCAATGCGATCCACAGTGTCGCTTTAACTTTGTGCTGTTGCAGACCATTAATACAGCTCGTATTAAATACTGGACTGGGACATATACATCCAATACTCACAGTGACATTGCAAGAATATTGCCTTTTTGAAAAATGAAAGAATAACCTCTAAAAGCTCCTCAATGCACATATTAGAGTCTTAACCTCAACACATAACAAATTATCTGTTATTCTTTAAACATAACGGCAAGGACTAAACCACCCAGAAGTGTTCTCTCCTTCACAGTGCTGCAGTTCGCCAGTGACCCAAATTAGCAATCCAGCATCACTTCTCCTATACTTTTCTACTTCAGAATGATGTGTAAAAGCTACCATTTTTATAAATAAATTTAAGATCTTCAAATGACAGGCACTAGCAGTCTTATTTGTTATCATCATACATATGCTATAATCTAACATGAGACACAAACCCTTAGAAAATGACCTGGAGAGATCTATCACCTCCCACTGACCTCCTTCAACACATATTTGGATTTGCTCCAGTCTTTTATTGCTCTTTGGCACCAGCAATCCACCATTTGATCATTATAAAACATTGACAGCAGATGTGCCTACAAACAGAGCATGATGATTTAAGTGGATAAGAACAGGAAGAGATGAACTCTCAAGAAACAAAGATCCTGAGTTTATGCTAATAACTGTATTTTAAAAGACTAAATTAAGGAGAAATATATGCAGATTTCCTTAAGCTCTTCTATTTTGGATTTAAGTCTCAAAAGTGCTGCTCATGTCAGGCTACTTTTTCTGTAGTTCCTCACAGTATTCTAAGTGAGTATTTCTGTATTACTAAGGGTTTTCCTAAATTCAACTTTTGCCCTCGCTAGACACCACAGCAGAAAAGACAACAGTGTTGTGTTGGTGGAGGGGAACTTGGTTGTTATGCAATTAGCTATACAGAGCTGCATTTATTCTCTTTCCCTGTTTACACCATACAGAAGAACAAATATGATAAGATGGAAACAGCTTTACTAGAATGAATTTGTCCAATGGCAAATACATCCAAACTTGATTACTGATCAGAGTTAGTGAGACAGACTTCACATTCTGCATGAATGAAGATACGGTGTAGGTGCAACAGAGTTGTCTATTGTCAAAAAATATTTGGAATCAATACCCTGTTATGTACAAAACCAGAACAGAACTAGCAAAACCAGAGAGCTGGAATAGCGTGTTATAGTTACAACAGTACAAGGCATAGGTAAGTTTTAGCTGTCAGAAATGGTTTTGAGTCATCTTTGCAGTATAAATCTGCATGGGGTGGGGGGCTGCTATTACTGGTCAATTTAGTAACACGTAGAAAGCCACTTACATAATTTTACTGAATTTACATTCAACAATGCTTTCACAATTCTTGTTCAGTTCTTATTTTTGTGTGCCTTACTTGATTTGACTTAGAGTAAAACAGCAGAATAGCAGTACTACCTGTTAGGAATCCAAAAACCATCAGTAAACATTAAAAAATGTGTTTGGACTGAACACATGTATCAGAAATCCTTTAGATAAAATTTCATAGAGAGTACCACAGTTGTGCTTTACTGGGCAAGGTGGGGAAGCAAAGCAAAAAGGGTGGAGACCTATAGCTATTTTCTAGAGATTAGGCACTAGTTCATAATTTCTCCTGTACTCAAATTTTCTTCGTTCTGTTATTCGCAGTAGCATATTTATCTATAAAGCCTAAGCAACTTACTTTGCAGTGGTCATACTGTTGCTGTAAGGTTGGAACATCCCCTCCAATGGGCATTTGCTTTTTTAGTTCTTCATCTTTCGCATTCAGCCATTTGATTAACTCTTCCAGGGACGTCAGCAGTCTGTTCCATTTCTCTGCACTGGCCTCCAAGTGAGCCCTGTGAAACAACATTAAAGCATCTTTAAAGCCCTGAATAGCAAAACCAGCAGGGGAGTGCAATAAATAAAAAAAAATTGCTCCATCATTGAGACAGGAATGTTTCAAGTGTTTAACTGAAAAGCAACTCTGTGTTAAAAAAAACCTCTACTTCAAAACATTTTGCACAACAAATCAAAATAAGCAGAGGGAAAATGGGGAAACACAAAGACGTAGCTGATGCTTTAACTTATCCAAAACCTTGAACACTGCACATGTAAGCAACATAAAGAAATGCTGTATTTTGTTGTGACTCCACCACTGCAGCGCATGAAGTACAAGCGTCATTCTGTGAGCTAAAGCACTGCAAAACCGAACTCTCTCATGCCGGGACCTTGACTCCAGCAGCGAAAGCAACAAGTTCTCCCAGCAGTGATCAACAGTAAATTGCCTGTGCTGCTGAAAATATCAGCGACACGGGTTATTTAATACATCATCTTTAGTCGATGGTGAGCTACTAGATAATTAACACAGTGAATCTGTCCCTCAGTTTAACTGACAAACCCCCCAGATTCCACAACATCCTTTTCTATCATTTTCAAAAATACCTTGACTTGATGGCTTCTCCCTGCAGTGCCTACACAGCTGCAGGGAAATCTTCGACAGCTGCCCTTCTTTTACGGCAGTCATCCTGTGTTATGGATTCATTTGAGACCAGCATGTACTATTTTATACCAGTAAACAACAATTTATAAGCAAAAACCCAAAAAGCAGTCAGTAAGTGTATGAGGGGAGGAAGATATAAAGGAAAAAAAAATATTGCATTTTTGAAAAGGACAAACTAGCTTTAGGAAAAGGAACCTATTCTCCTTCACTCCATTCAGGAAAACACTTAGGTAACTACTTGGGGAAAAAGAAAAAGTGTAACTACTTGCTAGAAGCGACATTTTACTGCCTATAGTTTTGTGCATCACGGTTTCTATTGTCCCTTATTGCTCTCACTGATACCATTCTCTCAACACTGAATTCAAGCCAGCTGCTCATAGCCCAGGCCTAAACAGCTGAGCCAGCATCCCGCTCTGCAGTGAATTACAAGCAAGCTATCGCATTTGCAGTTATATGCGTACCAGGGAAGAGCATCCTGCCGCCCTTGGTTTGCAGACCAGCAGCTCCTGAGTGAAACGTACTGTCTCAGCTCTCTCCTGGTCTCGTTTTAGTTCTTTAATACTCGCTAACCAGAAATATTTTCAAGGCAACCAGCTTGTTCTTCCTGTTGTATTGTTCTTCCAATACTAACTCTCCAGCAAGTTAGTGCACAAGGTACCTGCTTCACAGCTGGAGCATTCACTATAGTTGGCACCTGAAGCCCTCAGCCACACACAAGGGCACGCTCCCAATAGCACAGGGTGGTCCACGTACAATGTGTACCTTCTCCTTTTCACAACTAACTTGACATCTCATCAAAAATGCCCTCAGAAACACCAAGCTGCAAAGCATTGCATATACGTAACCCTCAGGTGCTAGGTACCGAGAACCAGCCCTCCTTTCCCTAAGTCAAAACAGAGTTACTCTTCCTATTAAACAGACAGAGGAGAGACATTGCCCTCTCATCTAAGCCAAGGCAGCCCGCATTTGAATTTACAGTTTTGCTGTTAGACTCACAGATTGTTACAAAAATAAAGTATCTTCATGAATTTCTAGAAGCAAACACAATTAAAATGTTCAGATCTATGGCTTTCTGTAGATTTGATAGTGAAATCTCTATTCATTGTGATTTATTAGTGTATCTAGCACATTTAAGCAGCTCTCACCTCTAAAAACTGGCATTCTCTAAGGCTTCGAGATTCTGCTCTAATTATTATTTTGTACACAAAATGAATCGGAGTTTTGTAAGGGTGGGAAAAAAACTGCAACTAGTTAAAGGACAATTTAAGGATGACTCACTGTTAATTTAACATACAGTGCAATAATATTAAGTGAAAAAACTGATTTGATATTAACACAAATGAAGTGGCATATGATACTAGATTAAATGCATTGTAATTTACCACTAATGATTACCCATGTGCATGACAGATTAATGACAGTAGCGAAATATCACTAGCACATGGTTTCAAAGCCCAGTGCAAACTAAACTTGTGGGTGTAGAGCAGTAAGGAGTGGGGAGGAAATGGACTACACCGACAGGGACTTTAAAATTCTTCTCTGAACACAGAGCGAGCTAACCTCAAGAGAGAAAGGTCAGAAAGACGTTAGTGGGAAAAGAAATACACAGGGGAAACCATATCACATCAGCCTGGATTTTTCCCTTCCAATCTTATCAGAAGCAATACTGAAAACAAAAGCGAGATGCAGCAGCAGCAACAGCTGAAGAGTAGACACAAGCATTCAATTCTCCTTGGGAGCGGAGACACATGCATTCAGTAAACCCCATTCAAAGCAAATGCTGCACAGGAGCAAGGGAACAAAGGCATGCTCCAACGTGCATTTCAGTGTAAACTTTTAGTATCACATTTACATTTGTCATACAGACATTATCAAAGAGAGACGATAAACTATGATGAAGTTCTGAAATGTTTCTTGGGCTTCTTTGCTTTCAAAGACAGGATTTCTGGCCTTTGTTTTGCAATCGGTACTTCTACCAATACACAACCTGCAAACAAAGCTTCAGGTGTTTGTGCTCCTGTGACAAATGAACTGGCAATCTCCAGGGATTCACCAGGTCAAGCAGTGGCTTAAGAATCTACTCTGATAAAAATACAGCTCAGTTATAGATGACTGGTTTTGAGCAGTGGTTGGAGCAACAATACTCCCCAGCATCAAGCACCTCGTATTCAGAAGGACTCCTAAGGGAATCCTGGATGAACCCGAAAAACACAGATGCTCCCAACTCAGCTGACCAGACTGAGAGCACCCCCCTCCACCCAGGCTGAATAAAATCATCCAGAGGAACAGCAACTCTGACATAACTCCCCTTCTGTTGACCCTGAGAGGCTCTCTTCACAGCTGGAGACCTCCTCAGCTTTTGCTTCTGCTACGGAGGTAACACTTTTCCTGCTGAGCAACAAGGGAACATATGGAATAAAAAAGATTGGTGGGTGGTCTAAATATAGAGAAACCTTTTCTGTTTCTCCCATACTTTTACCTCCACCCTCCTCCAAACACTGACACCCTTGTACCTCCTGCCCCAGGAGAAAAAAAATCTTTCCTAAACATTTGGCTTTAAAAGGCAGACCTGCACAAATCTGCAGCTTTGTTTTCTTCCTGGGAATAAGATAATAAAGAGAGAAAAAGAAAGAAGCATGTATAATTCTACAAGTAATTTCAAGGAGAGGTATAGTGTTCTCAGGTGATGTCATAGGTCAGTGCAAGTACAGGTTTAAGTGGTTTCCATGTATTCAAAAATAGGTCACAAGAGTGCTGCTTTTTCACTTTGGAACTCCCTTCAGTTACAGCAGCAGGGAAGTAAAGTCAATGCAGTGACTAGCATCGTCAGCTCTGAGGAATGAAGAAAGAAAAACTCATACTGTCCTTAAGGGAGAGCAGTACCTTCAGCAACTAAAAATCAACATAATCAAAATGTACATGTAGCTGAAAATATTCTAAAAACTCAGAGAAACCTTAATTTAGAAGCACTATCCCAAAAGCTAAACCCCATAACAAAACAATCAGATTTTCCAATCATCAGTCCTGGCATCTAACACGGTTATATGCTGTTCTCACAAGACTCATCCATACGGTTTTGCTTTCCAATTCATCCTTGAAATAAGGTACAGCAAGAAAACAAAAGTTGAAGACAAACAGCTACATCAACACACTGACTTCATATCAGTTCTATGCTTTGTTATTTCCCTATGAAGGCTTTCATCACTCCTGCATGAGTTAGAAAAGTAAACTGCAATCAAAGAACAGGGCAAAATACCTGAACTCAGAAATGCTACACTCCTTTCAGTGGCGACTGAGATTTGAAAGGTTAATTTACTTCTCTCATATTTGCTTCAGTATTCTCTTCCCTGCCTATCTTCTACTTGTAGATCAGTGACATGCAGCTCTGCAGCATTGCAGGTACCAGCAGAGTAACACAAACATTGCAAACATTAATGCTGCCCAGTGGGATGCACGTGACATATCTATGCAGAGTGAAAAGATGGGTCCGTATTCAGAAGAGCTGGTACTCCCACTTTTTTGAGCATTCACTGCACAATCACTGTCTCTGTATTGCTGCATTGGAACTCAGAACTGGCCAGGGTAAATGGCTTGATGGTCCTTTTTTTTGGCCATCAATTTCCCCCAAACTATGATCAACACCAGGAAAGGCCAAGCAACTGAATTGTTCTTGCTAGAACTCCACAGTTGCTAAGTTATTGTCTTATGAGCATGTTTTTGTCTTCCTCTCACATTGACTTATTTGTGAGTAGAGCTCATAATAGCCCAAGTTTAATAGCTCTTGCATTAAACTAATTGCATGGTGGGGCCAGTCTCTGCAAGCCCCCACACCAAACTGCTTGGTTCCTCTGGTTCAAGCTCTGCCTGTGGGCTTTCATGGAGCTGATTTACCCATTTCACTTAACTGTTTAGCAGGTTATTGATAGGATAAATGAAGATGAAAAGTAAATGTCGCACTTTCCCCTCTATCTCACTCTTTCAAACTCCTATGCCTGAATTCCAAGCTCAAGTAATTTTTCTGGCCTTCAGAAAATTCATATGAATGCTTCACATTGTTCTGTTCTATTAAAGAACAGTTTCCTTTATTCAACAAGCAAGAACTTGCAACTAAAAGCTCTGGAAATTCTTTCTATGTAATTCATTTAAATGTGGAATTGTATTCATATTAATGAATATGGTAATACCTACATCCAAAATGAGATGGCAAAGATTTTAACAATGACTCCACTTCAACAGTCAGTGAGCTTGGCACTGGTAGGGTAGCAAAATGTAAAATTTTAAAATGCATTTCTTGATTAATATGTATTTTAAAACATTTCTTAATTGAATAAGCATCAATTAAAAAAAAATTTACTACCAGTATGGACCAAGATACTTAAGATGCAAGTCCTATAAATTTTTTCATTTCAGTGGTAAAAAAAAACCCAACAACAAACCCCTGATTCCTCCTAACAGTAACTGTAGGTTCACAGAATTAATTCATTGACATTGCTATCAATTTACAATAAGGAAAGATTCAACATACTTTCTGCAGATTTCTGTATAGATTGGCAAAAAGATTGCAGAGAGAAGAACAAGTAGTTAAGCGTGTATGGTGAGCAAGTGCACCAAGTTTTTATATTTTTACTCAGGGGTCCTTTACAGAAGAAAATGGCAATTTCACTGCAATGCCGTCGTCATATTTCTCAAGCCTTTTAGGAGATAGCAGCTGTGACCCATTCATGTCTGGAGGTTTTTATTACTTACCTGATATTAGCTGACTTCGCCTTCAGGTCATTCCAGCGCTGGTTCATGTCATCAAGCCGGTGTTGGAGCAGGGCAGCTTCCTCAGAGTTTCCCAAGGCTTTCACCATCTTCTGTCTGTTTCCATCAATGCTTTTAAAGATGTCATTGTGGGCATCAATCTCAGCTTGGATGTCCTGAAATATCAGCAAGAAAGTCCAAACATCTTAGTTCTCTAAATAAAGGAAGGAAGAGCTTACTCTCATTACTTCTCCGAAGCACCAGGACAGAGTACATAGTCTGACTTTCTTGGGTGACTCCGAAAAGAGATGCAGAGGGGAAAACCTGCAACCCTATTAACATCATTATAAAAGGTCTAGATTTCTTAAGTGTGAGGAGTTTGAAGGTCATCCTTGACTGCGAAACAGGATGTAGAACTATAAACACTAAGTTCTCTGCATGTTTTTGCAGCATTGAAGGTAACTAGTAGGTCTACTGTTCTCCCACGCATTTCACACAGTGCAGCATTTTCAAATGCCCTAGAAATCATTTCCTGCTCAGAAATTGCAGAAATTGTCTCTTTCCTTTTTGAAATAAAACACTGCAGAAACTTCACACATCCCAGTGAAATTCAAACTCTACACAGTCATATGCAATGAAAGCTTTTAACTAAAACCTACATCCTTAAACTACAGCTAAACTACTACAGTTACCACAAGCCCATTTTTACAATTAAACGACTGCACAACATTGCCTGCAATATATGGAGAGGTAGACATAAAACAGCAGGATGTATTATAATCCAAATTTCATAGTGAATACTGAAAAGAAAAAGAAGTGCTTGTGATTTCAATTCAGCTTACTCATTTCTCCTCCCCTTAGAAATTAAATTTAATTTATTCTCCGATCTACCTTCTGCCTAAGGAAACACATTACATATGTTGTCTTCGTCTAACGAAGCACATTATTATTTTTAAAACACATTATAAGAGCAAACAAAACTTCCTGCATCACCACCAATGCTTTCTAGCACCCATACGTCTGTCTATACACTAGTAGATCAGTGTAAACACGTGGAGAGCCAGGTGGTTTACTGGCTGTTTGAAACAGATTAATCAGAAAAGATTGAGACAGGAACTTGATGTAGATGTAAACAAACTTCTTTTGCAAAGGAATAAATTCAATAACTGAAATCCCTTAAAGGTTTTTATGCTTCCAGACTCCTCAGTAATCTCCATTTGTTCCCAGGAGCAGGAAAGGAGGGGCCTCTTGTACCTCCCCATCCTCAAGATGTCGTCCTGCATCTTAGAATGGCTGTTTGCTCATCAACAGTTGATAGGTGGAAACAGTGGAAAAGTAGCTAAGAGTCTGAGACCGCATGAAAGCTTTCTTCAGCTAGGGGAGAAAGCAAAAAGAGGTAAGGATACAGTTGGAGAAGTGGGGGGAGGAGAGGCAGAAAGGGAAAAGGGGCAGGGGGCAAGAGAGGGAGGGGAGCATCATGTGAAGCTCTGGCTCTCTAGATGAACCACTGTGTGACCTTGGACAACTACCTATTCTTTGCCCTGAGTCTCACTACTTTAAAACAGATAAAAAGACACTGTTGCTGTCTTTAAACTATCCTGATAAAAATCACCATTCTGAAAATAGATACAAGCAAGGCCTTTAAAATGAAAAAGGGAAACGGAAGAGTCTGATAATCAACAAACCCAAATAAGACAGCATAGTCATCAGTTAAATCAGATGCTTATCTGAAAACATTTGCAGCTCCTGTCCTTATGCCTCCAATGTGCAAGCGGACCCAGTGAAAACCAGCTCGGGTCCAAACACCAGGAGATAAAACCACATACAGCAGTTACAATTTTAATTGCACACTAATCTGTGCTACAGAAGTCTGGCCATGTCAAATCCATTTCTATGCCTCCTTAAGGTTACAAAAGAAAAATCTGTTGAAAACAAAATGATCTCTGATCTTCCATTCTGTAATCAAATATTCATTCTGAATCTATTGAGAACATTTGAAAGGATACTTAAGCATGCCTATTTAAAAATGTTTCCTTCAAAATGGGCTTGATTCTTGTGTCTGCCAGTCATATTACATTGATTAAAGCACAGTAAATCTGCTGTTCCCATTCTTGAGTTCCATCCGTCATGGCCATGTTGTGACAGCTCAGTTCAAAGAATCAACTTTGCTAATTAACTTCCCTTTCTCTTTTCTGATTTATTTTCCAGGAAAAAAAGCACTGCCAGCTGATGGATAAACTGACAGGACTGATATTAGAGTTAAGGAATGCCAGTGCATCACAGCCCTCAAAAAAGAGAGAGAGAAATCCAAATACATGTCCCACATCAACATGCACACAAAGAAATGCACCAGGAAGGTGGGATTTGAAAGATGGCTAATGGCAACAGGTAGACACATTAAGTTAGTTATCCCCCAATAATGATATAAAAGATCTTGAAGATTTTTATTTAAGTATTGTCCTCTATTGGAAGGCTAACAAGGATGATGGGCTCCCATCTCGTCCCAGGATTATTATCAATTGGTACCAATTGCAGCAATCTCCTTTACTGACTGTGTTATTGTAATCTTTCAATTCTTATGAGATTTGTAAACATGTTGTGGTTACCCTTCCTTAGAATTTCTTATTGCAAAGTGGGGAAAAAGAACCCTATCCATTCTGTACACATCCCAATTCATGTTCCTCCTGATGTATTATTTCTCTTTCTCCTGCCTTTTTCTCAGTCACTGATTCTCCATATTCTTCTCCATTGTCCTCTAAGTGACAAAAAAGGAATGAAAAAAGTTGATTATCCCTGCTCAGGCCCCAACTAGGATTAAGTCTAATAAGAGTTAATCCAATTTCCATTTTTCAGTACTTTAAAAGCAATTATAAACATTTCCCTATTATCACAAGGAAGCTCCCATATCCAGAGTCACAGAGCCAACATACTGGAGGGTGCAGGAGAAGAGGGGGGAAAAAAAATTCTGTTCCTTTTGCAATATAAAGGGGGTGGGGGGAGGGTGTCACAGTCATGAAACACTGTCGTTCCTAGCCCAATGCAAAGGGGATGTGGGCCAGAGTGCTCTCCTAGTGCAAGGGAGGGGAGGGGAGGAAGAAAGGAAGAAAGGAAGAAAGGAAGAAAGGAAGAAAGGAAGAAAGGAAGAAAGGAAGAAAGGAAGAAAGGAAGAAAGGAAGAAAGGAAGAAAGGAAGAAAGGAAGAAAGGAAGAAAGGAAGAAAGGAAGAAAGGAAGAACACTGCAAACAGAGAAGGATTTTTTGCCAGCAGAAATTCATAGGTCTTAAACTGTAGCTATATAGCTTTATCAACTTAATTTTTGGAGGTATTACTATAGAGATGCCATATTTTGCTAATTTTGCAAATATTTATGTGCACATATCTGTTAAACTGGATTGGTACGAGGTCCACAGATCTGTTTCCATGCCCAAGTGCTTGCAGGTCCTAAATTAAAAGAAAGGTCTTCCAGGAAAGAATTCATCCTATATATAAATCAAGGTGCAGGTTTCAAAGTTTTGAAAGATAGAAAAGAGAAGAAATAACTAGGTTGACATTTATATATCTACTTCACCCTAGCCAGGCTATTAGAAGATTAGCACTTTCCTTAAATTCCTTTTAAGAATTAAGATCAAACCGCTGCCTGTCTTTTCCACTTTGGTCTGGTGATTTCAAAATCCCCTTATCTCCATTCTGAACCTTAGACTTCTTTGCTTCTTTCACTCTTTACCCCTCTCATGGCAGATGATTTACCTGCAGGATTCAAGCCTTCATCTTAGCTTAGATCTGATTTTAAAGCTTGTCTCCATAATAAGAAGCCTACTTCTTGCTTAAGCTTCAATTAAATAAAATACTAAATCATCATATAATCACAATTGAAGAGCACGTGTCTTTAAAGAGTGTATAAATATGGTATGCGACACTAATAACGCTATAGATGGCAGTTCTGAAAAGGACCCAAAGACGTAGCTGACTCCAGTTGGAGTTGCTACTGGAACAGCCCAAGGCAGACTAGAGTGCCTTGCCCAGGGTAAAAGAAAATATATGAAAAAGATTTTAATGGAACCAAACTTTGTGACTCCAACTCCAAGGTCAATCAGCTATCAAACTGCTTTTTCCTTTTTTCCTCCTTACAGACTGCAAGGATATTTTAAACAGTTACAACAGTAGACAAAATTGTCCTTATGAAGACAAAAAAGGTCCTTTAAAAAGACCCCAAAACCCCAAACCAATAGCACTCCCATGATGATGGGTATTCTAGTGCCTTCTTTCTGAATGAGTCCACAGGGCCTCTAATTCACTCTGCAACCCCCGAAGCTGTCAGCATATTCACTTCCACTCATGTTTTTTTCAGATTTTTTTTGTTTATACCGTCTTCATTGGTACGTTGCCATTAACAAAGGCAAAATATTTTCCTCTTTAAAGGGCCCAAACCCTTCTGTTGAAGATAAAAACATGACTGATGGAAAAAAACCTCCACATTTCCACACCAAAATTAAAGTGGAAGAAACAATGCATTTCATAACATGCAAAATGTTACTCTATTCCATTCTCTCCGTTAAGAATTCTAGCGTACTTCAGCTTTATAACACAAAGATCTAAAACAGGGAAGTTATTCTTTTCTGTAAGGTAAATAAACAGATGTTCCTATAACATTACAGATTCTATTATCAAGATCCCTTAATCAAGTTTTTACTATATATGACATGACACAAAACTCTTCTTAGTCTCTTATGAAAAAAAGGTCAATAGCATTCTGCACCAAATCATAACTTCACGGGGTTTTTTAAAACAGTTACACATAGGACTTACCAACATTTTACTCCATTGTTTTTAAACCCACTATATACAGTGAAATTCTGTATTACACCCCAATTTTTAACTATTTTTGTGTTTATTAGGAAAAAGAATTCCACAGAATTTCTATAAAGATCAGACCACAGAGCAGGGATGGCAAGTTATGGCACACAAACTACTCATGGCTTGTAAGAAACGGACGTGCAGGTCCAATGCTGATGCTGTGCCACAAGACTGGCAGCATTTTGTGTTGGCACACAGATTTCTACATAATTTTAATCCCCAGGTACAAGCCACACAACAGGCAAACCATCGTGGCTTTTGAACCACATGCAGATCTTAGGAGGAGTTAGTAGGACTGAGGTTGACTCCTCATGGATGCAAAATGGCTTAAAGAATTTCATTTTCCCCAGCAAAGGTTACCCCGGACTATTTTGCTAGGACAGTTTTGTACTTCCACTCCACTTCCACTCAGTACAAACCATGCCTGTCACTGGAACAGGACAGCAGACTTGGTGCAGGTACAGGGAATTGCAAGTCCCACAAAAATGACTGTCCATTGCCTTCACTGACAAAGTTCAAGTCAGCGATGATATAGTTACAGAAATGCTGCACTTGCCTCTTTTAGAGGTCAGGAATAAAGGTGATGGATGACTGCTCACCAACATGTCTGCAGAAAACTCTTCCAGCTTGAGCAGCTGGAACAAAAACGTCAGTGCCAACCTAATGACATAACTGTAAAGCCACAGGCATCAGCCAGAACACCTTTCTTTGAGGTCTCACAGCAGGTAGCAAAGGAATGGATTTTTAATTTTTTTTTTTTTTTTTTTAAATAGCAGATTGTTTAGTCTATATTGAACCAGAAACATTTTACCTGCTGCTGCCAACTGCCTCTGGGAACACTGCTGTGTCAGATGTTCCCTTTAGCCTCTGCTTCACTCTGAGCTTTTAACTTTTTGATGACTCTTAAGGAGGGAGAAAGAATTAGCGCATGATACAGGCATATGAAAGTGGCCATTGTGAAAGGGAAACAGGATTTTTATTGCTCTCTCCCTTACAAATGCTAGGGGGAGCAGGGAGAGAGGAATGCTGCTGTAAAAAGAGACAGTTAAAAAAAAAAAGAAGTCTCTGAAGAATCTAGGTACTTATCCAGGGAGTGTCTCCTCTGGTGCCAGAGGACAGTGATGTCTTTAGAAAGGATCATCCCATCTGCTGTTTCGGAGGCCTGCAGTGGCAGTTGCTGTTAAGCAATCAGTTTGTAATGAATGCACATTCAGAAAAGCAGTACACGTGCAAAACCCTTGGGCAAAATTGCCATTATAATAAATCCACCAGTGGCAGAAGTGTGTATAAAGACAGACATTAAACCTCTCTAAAGTGTCACACACAGACCACACTGGGTATCACTACAGCCACTGGGACTATAGTATAAGATCAAAGCAATTGGCTTTAGATATGACAGAAATTTAATTACTACTTAAGCTCTCAGATATTTCAGGAAGAAAAACAACTTTTTTGAGGAAAAACCACTTTGGGATATTTTTCACATCGAATTTTCAAGTGCTTGTACTACCAAAAGCCTTGCACTGACACTTCGAGATTCCAAAAAGCTGTCTTGACTTGCACTTAAATTTAATGGATAGTACCTTAACAGGTGACATATGATATGGGTAAGGATTCATTTCATCACAAGAATGATGATGCACTTAGGATGGCTGAGAAAGCCAGCCTGCCTTCCACAGCTTCTGTGGCTCCATCACATGGCATCGACTCAACATCTGAGGGGCAGGCATCACAAATCCATTAATACTAATTCCAGCAGTCACATAATTGCGACTGAACAAAGCCACGGCAGCCCTGCCCACTCCAGTGTAATGTGACTCTGCTTTTGCATAGGAAGGGAGTGCCGTGCAAGCTTCTGCAAATGCCATCTGGCTTCTGCATTACGACCACATTAACAGCTCTCATAATTCTCTCCTTGCAACATATATTAATGAATCTAGAAAGCTCAAAGTAGCTTGCAAGCCAGGATCACTCTCATAATGCTGTTTCTCCTGGCAGCAAGCTTCTCAGTTAGGAAGAACAGGATGGGTGTGTGGGGATTCACGAGAGGGAGAGATGAAGCAGGGGAAGGAGGAGAGGAACTTGCTCCAAAAAAAAAAAAAAAGAAAAAGGAAACTTGCTAAATAAGCACAGATTAGAATTTGTGGTTGAAGTTCACCAACTAATGTTAACTTTATTCTCCAGCACCAAAGCATCCTCCTACATCGTGTTACAAATTTCAGCACAGTAGACAACAAAACGACACAGTAAGCTTCAAGCTATAAAATACAGCAGAGATGTGAGACCTGGAAGTTTTGTTTTTGTTGAGAATTGCTACGAACAATTCCTTTGAGAGGAAATAAGACACTGGACTATTCAAAATCACAGGGGAGAGCCCGGAATTTGCAAATGCCAGGGCTTGTATTGTTCAAAAAACGTTAGAAACATTGGTTTCAAAACTTCTGTCTTAACCATGTCACGAAGCACCACAAAGAGTCCAACATGTGTCCTAATCTTTACAGGCACCAGCAGCAACCACAAGAGAAGAGTGAAGCCCAGCTGACAGACTGGGGGCAGGAGAGGAGCAAGTGATCTACACACTGAAGAAATCATGTCACAAATGCTTTTGCTGTTACTATTACTACTTTTGGAAGAAATCATGCTGGTGGCATACTAAACAGTATGTCTCATTAGCTCCAAAGTTTGCTTCTGTAGGGAAATAAAAATACAAGAGTTTTAACAGACCAACAAATCCAAACCAGTTTACAACAGTCTTCTGAGGACCCAGGCTTATTGTGATTTTGAAATTCATCAAAATCATTATACAAACACAAGACTGAGACTTTTTGGCTCATTTAATAATACCCATTATATTACTGTTGTAGTGACCAGCGCTGATTTGTATTTAAAAAACCAAACATATGGAAGTTTAGAGATTTAGGATAGAAAACCAGGTTTTACAATCTGCTCTCCTACTTTGTGACCGCAGTATTTATATTTTTTATCTTAATGTACAGACTCTGGTCTTGCAGGGCACGGGAAGTTTGGATGGAGAAATGTAATTTAAAAAAAAAAAAAAAAGAAAATACAGTATGCAAAGACAAACTAACAATGGGTACGAACATCTGATCCAGGTTTCATTGGAAGTGCTGACAAATTAGATGAAAACAATCTGGTTTTGAACAGCCTCGTGTCTCCCACTAATCAATGCAATCACTGCAGAGCCAAGCCTCTAAGCATTACTGTTACCAAATATCCTGGTAATAGAAAGAGTAACTAGCTAGAATAAAAGAAGAGCAGATGAAACGATGGGAAAGTGGCGCATTCATTGGAATTAATTCTACTTATAAAAGCCATCATGAGATCTTCCAATTTGACTAAGATAACATGCAACTAAATTTAAGAGCAAACTGCCGAGCACTTCCTTTATGTCAATAGCAAAATAAGGTCACAGGGATCCTGGAAAGTCCCCTTATGCTCTTGACTTAGCAAAGTCCAAAAAAAAAAAAAAAAAAAAGATGACCACAGTCAGAGTACATGCTCTAAAACTAATCATGTAGGACCTGAAATGCGGATGGGAAGAAGCAGTATACTTCCATATTTGAGAGGCCACGGGGGTCACATGAGGACCTTAACAGTAACACAGAAAACCTCCTGAGATTAACATCAACCTTTGTTATACTGATGTTAATCAACATAACATATTGCCCTTTTTATTGTGTATTTTTCAAAGGCATAACCTTTTCCAAAGGTGTAAGTATAAAAAACTGTGCTTATCGTACCTTTTCAAATTTTGTCAGCAGCTCACGTAAGCTGAAGTTCAGGCCAATCATCGTTAAGTGTCTCCTGAAGCCTACATGGTACGTCCTCCAAGCCAGGTCTATAGCCTTCAAAAGGTTTCTCTCTTTTTGCACCTATGCTCTCTCAAAACTCTCCGAGATCTCCTGCGCATCCCCCTCTCCTGGGCTGTGTTCCCCCTGGGGCAGTTCACGCAGCACCATTGTTGCAGCCTCCCTGTCCCCGCTCCTTCCCACAGGCTGGGCATCTGGTGGTGAGCCGCTGATGCCGGGCGATGCTCCTTGCAGGGTTAGCCTGGCCCCATGGCGCTGTGGGGATCTCCTTGTCTCCACGCCTGGCCCGGACTGCCTCCAGCTCACCTTGGCAATGGCCTGCAGGCTCCAAGTGCTTCTTGCAGACCTCAAGCTCAACGTTTGGTCTCAATTACCCCGAGCAAGTATACTCTGCTGTTGTGTGGTAGTTGCAGAGGGTGGGGACGAGGAGCAAGTCCTTCCGCGTTGCTCCATTCAAGGGGAAAAAAAATACAAAGAAAAAAAAAGAAGAAGAAAAAAAAGTCTCCAGAGCAACTTCTGTTTATAGGAACCACCAAAAGCCAGCTTTTCAGAGAAGTTGAAATGCGATGAGGCACACTTCAGCCTAGGAAACACAGCAGTGTGACCGGACAGGAGGCGACCTCTCCTCTCCCTGCCTTCCTCGCAGCTGGCCACCAGCGGGCTGGTGTTGCTATGGCAGTAACCAAGCCACCTCCAGCCCTCTTCCCACTTCACTTTGCCCAGGGGATACCGCACCGCCAAACAGGCAAGGCCCACAAAAAGAAATCTAAAAAGTCATTTCCTTTGTTTAGGCACAAAAAAAATAATCTCCAGCAAAGGATCCTGCTTCAACCTCTGAAGCCTTTGCTAGGGATCTTCTCCTTTGGTCCTGTCTGCCCTGACAGCCGGGCGGTAATCTATCGCCGGCATTTGTTTATTATTGTAATCAGCATCCTCCCTTCCAGCAGCCCTGGTGCTGCTCTGACGCCAAGCACACTCCCCCTTCCTGGAGGCCTCCCTGCTGGAAAACCACTGCCATCCCTAAGGCTGCAGAAACCCAGGACCAAAACCTCTTACTCGCCCTTCTTTCCTTCCTCCTGAAAGGAAAGGCAGCTATTTAGTCCCTGAACAGGTTTTGTAGCTGTAAAAGCAACCAGTGCTCCACAAAGCCTACAGGCACCCGCTGCCGCTCATGAGGGCAGACTCGGCGCAGGCAGATTGTTTTCACATGAGCCTTTGCTCACTCGCCCGCCCACGGGAAACCCGACACTCCAAGGGTGGCTACTAGGAAATCACTTCAAACCATTCCCACTGGAAACCCTGTGTGCATGTGAAGGCCTATTTAAACTACTATTAATGCTTTCCGTACAACCACACATTACTCAACCGCCAAAAAGAGCTTCAGTAATAGTTGCCAGCAAGTCAGAAAATGTGTAATTAAAACCAAACCATCAATCCATCAACTGCAAAGCCCATTACAAATGTTTTTCCTATGACCATGTTGGGTATCACATGCTGCTTTTACTTTCTTTTTATTTCACCCAACTACGAAGTACCAATAAAGTCACCAACGACAAAACTGTCTCTAAATTAATTCTCACCTAGTGTATTATACTGATACACCCACTATGAGTCAGGATTTTAAGAAAAAACTCTGGAGGGAAAAAAAAATACTGGCAGTAGCAGGATTTTTGCTTATTTTATATGTGCTTTGCTGCCTGCACATATGTTTTTTGTGGGCATATTACACAAACTGCAGAAGTGCTTGCAAAATAAACTGAGAAAAGTTTTCCAAACAAAGGCAGCAGAACTAGACCAGCTTTACTGCACAACTGGGTAAGCACAAACTGTCTGAATTTATTCTGCTTCTTATAGAAGCAAAAAGCCCAATTATTAATGCAACAGTATCTAAAGTCATGTTCACATACTGTTCTTTTTTAAATTAACCACTTACAGAAGGAAAAAAACCCACACAGAGTAAGAAAGCAGAATCATCCTGCAAGAGATTTAACTAGAATCTCCATTTAAGAATCTCTCTTCTCCTGAAAGACAAAGTGTGGATCCTGATTCCCATACACACTAAGGCTTCTTTCTACTGCTCTTGCAGGGAAAAAAAAAACAACAAACAACCCTTGCAAACCAGGAAGAAAACAGCATTTAAATCCACTTTAGAAGTGCTAGTGCACATAAAATGAAAATGGGTGTCAGGCTGGATTATAATGAGACTTCGTAACTCCAGGACTGTATCTAAATATACACATTAATTTTATAATTATTCTCAGGTTTCATACTTAGATAACCTGCATCCCAATTTTTTGTTGTCATCAAAAAATCATACATTCTAGATCTTTCAATACTATTAGATGCAAATGTAAATGCTTTCTGAGGTGGATAGGTACCATTTTGCAGAATTCTACAAAAGGTAATCAAATATATATACACACACAAAGTTGGAGCAATGCTTCCAATAAAAAAGCTTTGAAAATTGTACTGAATAACAGCCTTTTCCGTGTCCCTTTCTCATGAAAGCACATTGCAGTATTTAAGAAATTCTGCATTTGTAGAAGAAAAATAAAATACGGTAACTGAAATAAGCTCTATGTTGACATACATTTATTGTAGCCTGTACATGTAAAGACAGTAGTTCTGTAGACATGCCAATGTTGGATCATACGTGCACTTCCACAACGCTCTTGTAGATACTAAGATCCACACAAGGGAATTTAAGACACAGGAAAGCAATGTACTGCTGATGGATTC